>NW_027361728.1:74962500-75427500 GCF_039654945.1 Dendrobates tinctorius | reverse complement strand
CCAGGTACGGAATCCGCAGCATGGATTCGGGATAAAGCATCAGCCTTCCCATTACGAGAACCTGGACGGTACGAGATAACAAAGTTAAATTGGTTTAAAAATAAGTTCCAACGAGCCTGACGAGGAGAAAGACATCTAGCGGATCTAAGGAACTCTAAATTGCGATGGTCAGTTAGCACCATGATCTGTTGTGCAGCTCCTTGCAGATGATGTCTCCATTCTTTGAAAGCCGCAATAATGGCCAGCAATTCCTTGTCTCCCACGTCGTAATTCTTCTCTGCTGAGGTTAGTCTACGGGAAAAGAAAGCACAAGGATGTAGCAGACCCTTCTCTCCAGTCCTTTGGGAGAGAATCGCCCCCAAAGCATTATCGGAAGCGTCCACCTCCACAATGAAAGAAAGTGTTGGATCTGGGTGTATCAACAGTGGTGCTGAGGGGAAACAGAACTTAAGCCGATCGAAAGCTTCTTGAGCCTGTGATGACCACTTAAAGGGCTTTTCCTTCTTTGTCAAGGAAGTAATGGGACGGACAATATCAGAAAAATTTCGAATAAAGCGTCTGTAGAAATTTGCAAAACCAATAAAACGTTGGACCTCCTTAACGTTCTTGGGTACCGGCCAGTCAAGGATAGCCTGAATCTTACCGGATTCCATGTTCAGCCCCTGGGGAGAGATGATATA
The DNA here is from genome assembly GCF_039654945.1 of Dendrobates tinctorius. Classification (NCBI taxonomy): domain Eukaryota; kingdom Metazoa; phylum Chordata; class Amphibia; order Anura; family Dendrobatidae; genus Dendrobates; species Dendrobates tinctorius. The sequence goes on along the minus strand of NW_027361728.1, from coordinate 75,426,820 downwards.
CCCCAAGAACTGTATCTCAGAACGATGGAACTCGCATTTCTCCGGCTTAATATACAGATGGTTCTCTTTCAGACGTCTTAAAACAGTCTTGACATGTATTTCATGTTCCTGTAGAGAGTCAGAAAACCACCATGGTTACTTACCGGTAGCCGGTTTTTCCGGAACCCATGACAGCACCACATGAGAGAGGGATCCGCCCCGCCAGGACAGGAACCTACTGAAACATAAGGGGCGGCACCTCTCCCCCGCTTCAGATGGATTACAGAGCATTTGAGAGGACTTCCCGGTTAGTTACATATTTATCCAACACCACATCACACAAATACACCCGACTATTGTGCAGACCCAAACGGTGAAAAAGGGGGGGAAATATACGGGTGCTGTCATGGGTTCCGGAAAAACCGGCTACCGGTAAGTAACCATGGTGGTTTTCCCTTCACCCATGACAGCACCACATGAGAGATTCTGGAGACTTCGAACACCTTAGGGAGGGACCACCGCTTGCAGCACCCTTCTACCAAAGGTCAAGTCAGCAGAGGAGGACAGATTTAGTCTATAGTGTCTAAAGAAAGTTGAGGGTGAGGCCCAAGTAGCGGCCTTACAAATTTGCTCTATTGATACCTCTGCTTTCTCAGCCCAGGAGGTCGCCACGGCTCTGGTGGAATGAGCCTTGATGCCATCAGGAACCGGGACGCCACTAGCTGAATAGGCTACATTAATGGCCTCCCTAATCCATCGGGCAATAGTCCCCTTTGACACTCCATAACCTTTCCTAGCACCCTGGAAGGCTACAAATAGGGACTGGGACCTCCTCCACTGGCTGGTTATAGACATATACTCTACTAGGGTTCTTTTAACATCTAGGCTATGAAACTTCTCCTCCCCTGGGTTTTTTGGATTCTCGCAAAAGGAAGGGAGGACAATCTCTTGGTTTCGGTGAAAGTTAGTCACTACTTTCGGCAAGTAAGCCGAGTCTGTTCTCATAACCACCCTATCCTGGTATATCTGGGTATATGGTGGGTTGACTGAAAGGGCCTGTAAGTCACTAACTCTATGTGCCGACGCTAGAGCTACCAAAATGATGGTTTTTAGAGTGAGATTTTTAGTTGAAATCTGCTGTATGGGTTCAAACGGCTCTTTCGTGAGGGCTTCCAGCACCAGATTTAGATCCCATGGAGCTATTTTCGGTAAGGAAACTGGCCTAGATCTGTGGCAAGATTTTATAAACCTGGCTACCCATCTGTTTGCCGCTATATTGCAATTGTATAATGCACCCAGCGCTGAAACCTGTACTTTGAGGGTATTAACCGCCAGGCCTAGCTGTAGGCCTGCCTGCAAGAACTCCAAGACGGACTCGATTGGGGGTTCTTGACCTAACGGTTTTCCCAGGAATTGTAGGAATTTTTTCCACGTTCTGCCATATATGTTGGTTGTTATTGGTTTTCTACTTTTCATTAGAGTAGTCACCAACCCCAGGGAAAACCCTTTATCTCTCAAAAGTGACCTCTCAAATTCCACGCCGTCAGATGGAGCCCCTTGACTTGTTTGTGGAATATCGGCCCCTGAGCTAACAAATCTGGAATCTCTGGTAGTACCCACGGGTCCGAGAGAGACATCATTTGTAGTAGAGAAAACCACGGTCTTTTTGGCCAGAACGGGGCTATGAGGATTACTCTGGCTTGCTCGTCTCTTATCTTTTTTACCACTGCCGGGATTAACGCTACTGGGGGAAAGGCATAGCTCAGCTTGAACAGCCACGGGATTTGTAGAGCGTCCACTGCCCACGGGTTTTCCCCTGGGTTTAATGAGCAGAACCTTCTCACTTGTCGGTTGCTTTTGGTGGCAAAGAGGTCGATTACTGGCTGTCCCCATAACTGTACTATCTTCTGGAATATTACACGATTTAAGGCCCACTCTCCCTGTTTTAACTTGTTGCGGCTTAGAAAGTCGGCTTGAAAATTTTCTGTCCCTTTGATATGCAGGGCTGTTAGGGAGGTTAGGTGTTGCTCTGCTTTGAGGAAGATTCTTTTGGCTTTGTCCATTAGGGAGTTTGACCTTGTCCCTCCCTGGTGGTTGACATACGCCACTGCCACCCTGTTGTCTGACATAATTCGGACATTTGACCCCGTAACATGGGAATGAATGCCTCTAGGGCCCTGTTTATCGCTCTCAACTCTCTTAAGTTGGAGGAAGCCTTCTGCTCTATGTGAGCCCAGGACCCTTGGGCCATATGTTCTCTCAGGTGTGCCCCCCATCCCGAGGAGCTTGCGTCCGTCAATATTACATCGGACGCGGGCCTGTGCCACAAAGTTCCCCCTGTTAAATTTGTGTCGTCTAGCCACCAAGTGAGAGAGTTTTTCCCCCTTTCGGAAAGTTCCAGCTTCCCTTCTAAACGCCCTTTCAATCGTCTCTGGGCTGACAAGATCTCCGCCTGCAGTTGTCGGGTATGATACTGTGCCCAGTTGACCGCAGGGATACAGGCTGTTAGCGTGCCCAACAGGGACATTGCCCTTCTTAGGGTCATGTGAGGATGCTGTATTGCCGTAAGGGTCATTTCTCTCACCTTCTCTAGTTTTTTCTCTGGCAAGAGGCAAACTTGACGGTCGGAGTCCAAGACGAAACCTAGAAACGTTTGTTTCCTTAGGGGTTGAAGTTTTGATTTTTTTAAGTTTACCATCCAACCCAGTCTTTGCAGGGTCTCTGTTATCTTCTCTACCTGCTGTGCGCAGTGATGTTCTGAATTGCCAATGACCAGAAAATCGTCCAAGTAAGGCACCATAATCACATTGTGGATTTGAAGGAAAGCTGTCATTTCCGCTATTACTTTTGTAAAAATCCTTGGCGCTATGGAGATGCCAAACGGAAGAGCTGTAAATTGAAAATGCCTGAGGTCGCCCTGGATGTATAGGGCTACCCTCAGGTATTTTTGGTACTCTTGGTGCATCGGGATATGGTAATAGGCATCCTTCAAATCGATTACGGCCATGAAGCAGTTGTGGTGTAACAGCTTTATGGCCGAAGTCACTGATTCCATTTTGAATGTTTGGTTCTTGATCCATTGATTGACGCGCCTGAGATTTATTATCGTTCTGAAGGAAAGGTCGGGTTTTTTTATTAGGAAGAGGGGAGAATAGAACCCCCTTCTTTCTTGATCTTTCGGGACCTCTACCAGAACTTGTTTCTCCAATAGTCCTAAGATTTCTGTTTCTATGGCTGATTGCTCTCCTGGTTCCTTCCTGACGGGGGTCACCACAAATGAAGCTCTTGGATACTGGAAGAAGGGGATTTTTAGGCCATTCTCTATAATTTCCAGGATCCAATTGTTGGCCGATATTTTCTCCCATTCTTGGGAAAAGAGCCTCAATCTTCCCCCCACAGGAGGGCTGGTGTCATTGCGGGGATTTTTTGGCGGTTGAGGTATTTCCCCCAAACATAAACCCTGGTTCTTTTTTCCTCTTGTCGTCCCACCTTTTCCGTTCTCCCGGGGGACGGCCTCGATTGAACCTTCCCCTCCGAAAGGGCGGTCTCCTTTGATCACCCATGAATCTGGGGAAGCCCTTCTTTTTATCACCGGCTTTTTCCAGGATGTCATCCAGGTCTTTTCCAAACAAGAACTGCCCATCACATGGTAACGAGCATAATTTTGCCTTAGATTGAATGTCCCCAGGGCAGCCTTTGAGCCATAACGCCCGTCTTGCGGCGTTCGACAGCCCCGCTGCTCTTGCCGTTAACCTCATCGAGTCGGCGGAGGTGTCTGCCAAGAAGGCGGCAGCTCCGTGTAGTAGGTACATTTCACCTAAAATTTTCTCCCTTGGTATTTTGGAGACCAATTTTTCTTCCAGTTGTTGCAACCAGACCATTAATGACCGGGCTGTGCAGGTGCCGGCTATTGCTGGTTTTAGACCGCCTGCCGCTGCCTCCCAAGTGTGCCTTAGGTATGAGTCCGCTTTTTTATCCAAGGGATCTCTCAAAACCCCTGAATCCTCCAGGGGCAGGGCCAACTTCTTGGAAGATTTAGACACTGCGGCGTCAATCTTTGGGACCTTGTCCCAGATGTCCGTGTCCTTAGCCTCAAAGGGGTATCTTCGCTTTGAAGAGGAGGGAAGGCTACCTGACTTCTCCGGTTTCTTCCACTCTCTCTCGATTAGGGCCTGAATCTTGTCATTGACCGGAAAGGTACGCTTTTTCCTTTCTTGTAGGCCGCCAAACATCACATCCTCCAGTGATCTCTCTACTTTCTCCTCCTGAAGGCCCATAGTGGACCTGATGGCTTTAAGGAGGGCGTCCGTATCTTCTACGGGAAAGCAAGGTCTGCCCCCCGTATCACTGTCTGAGGATGAAGATGACCCGTGCTCAACTTGATACTCCGAAGAGGAGGAGCCTGACGAGGAACTCGGGGAGGCTTTCCTACTCTTACTTTTCTTTTTTAATAATTTTTTAAGTGAGCCCTGTACCTCCGACTTAATTATTGATCTGAGGTTTGTTGCCAGGCTCGGTGCCTCTTCAGCCATAGTCCGCTGGATACAGCTGACACATAAGTCCTTTTGGTAGTCTTTTGCTAAAGGGCTGTGGCATATGGCACATACTTTATTTTTCTTTTTGCATGTAGCTTTTTTGCCTCCCTAAAAAAAGAAAAGACATAGGGAGCCCTATTACACCATTGTCTACATTCACGGAGATCACTCACCACCCAGGAAAGACCGATACCGGGCTCTGGGGCTGCGAAGGAGCGTGCGTTCTACGTTCTTTTGACCTCGAGGAATCCCTCGATCGGTGACTTGGACGGCTGCTGCTTTTGCCGCTCGAGCGGCTCTTGCGACCAGAAGCTTGTGATGGGGGCAGAGACAATGGGGACGGTGAGCGATCCTCCTGAGACACCATTGTCACCCCTGCAGCCGCTTCTGCTCCTTCTTTAAAGTGAGTGCCCCTCATTACCCCTCCCCCCGCGACCGCCAGCCGCTTCTCCTGGCCGGCGTCGCGCCCGGCGCCATGATCGTCGCGTCCTGATGACGTCAGCGGTCGCGCTCCCAGAATCCTCTGCGCCGCTGATGTCGGACGCCGGTCTCCGCCCCCGGCTTCCCCTGCAAGCAGACGAAGGATGGGCGCGCGCGCAGGGGGAGGGCGGCACGTGGAGGAACCTCCGAAGGGAGGACATCGGGACGTGCCCGCACGAACCCGGGGCCCGGATCAGGCAACACCCCGGGGACTGCGCTACCAGCTGCCGACGGCCGGCGTCGCAGGTAAGTCAGCCCTGCAATTTAAACGCCGGGACGGCCCTGGGTCTTTCATCCTGACAGGCGCCGCCGCTGTCAGAGGGATTCCTTTCCAGGACAGGAACCCAACTGAAGCGGGGGAGAGGTGCCGCCCCTTATGTTTCAGTAGGTTCCTGTCCTGGCGGGGCGGATCCCTCTCTCATGTGGTGCTGTCATGGGTGAAGGGAAAAGATTAGTATATCGTCCAAATAGATCACCACAAACTGGTCCAACAAATCTCTGAAAATGTCGTTAGCAAGGTGTTGAAACGTTGCAGGGGCGTTACAAAGGCCGAAGGGCATCACAAGATATTCAAAGTGTCCATACCGGCATCTGAATGCTGTCTTCCACTCATCCCCTGGATGAATATGCACCAAATTATAAGCCCCACGAAGATCTAGTTTAGAGAACACTTTAGCATGGCGGACTCTTTCCAGTAATTCGGGAATCAGAGGCAAAGGGTAACAATTTCGTATGGTTACCTTATTAAGTTCCCGATAGTCAACACAGGGTCTCAGGGTCCCATCCTTCTTCTTTACAAAAAATATAGGTGCCCCTGCTGGTGAGGAAGAAGGACGTATGAAGCCTTTGGCCAGATTTTCATAAATATACTCCTTTAAGGCTTGAAGCTCAGGTGCCGCCAAAGGGTATACATTACCAAAAGGAATAGCTGCCCCAGGAAGCAGCTCAATGGGACAGTCATAATGCCTGTGTGGAGGAAGCTGATCTGCATTCTTCTTGTCACAGATGTCAGAGAACTCTTTATATGCTGAAGGTAAAGTAAATACCTGTACATGTGGTTCTATGGCTATGGACAACTTCTGTTAATGCTGCGTTGCTCCTTGTTGGAAAGATGATCTCCTTGGTTTCCCAGTTGATACTTGGGTTCTGAGAACGCAACCAAGGAATGCCTAAAATCACAGGAAAATGAGGAGAAGAAATTAGCAAGAAAGAAAGTTGCTCCTGATGACTAGGCTCCAACAAAATTTCAAGGGGTACGGTCTCCTGATCCACAGGCCCAGAGATTAAAGGTGACCCATCCACTGTTTCCATGGTAAGTGGAGAGGCTCTTTGCTGAATTTTAATACCATGTTCCTTGGCAAATGCGATATCCATGAAATTGCCACTTGCACCAGAGTCAATCATAGCTGCACTGGAAATCCACTCTCCTGAACACAGGATCTTAATAGGGAGAGAACAGTGAGAGTTCTTCTCCTTCAGCTCCTTGGGGGGTGAAGTCATAGAAAGTGAATGAAATACAGCATTTAGAGGCAGGCTAGATTCAGAGATGTCAGATTCATCATCACAGTTGTCATATTCTCCTACTGCTGCTAGCACCTTATTAGTCCGCTTGGGACACTTGGGACAGTTGATTAAAAAGTGGTCAGACTGACCGCAGTAGAAACATAGACTCTCACGAAGGCGATGCTCCCGGCGCTCATTACTCTCGCGCCTCTGAACAGAATCAATTTGCATGGGCACCTCCTCCCCCTCCCGAGAGGTTTTACCTGCAGGCTCTTTGGAAGGAAGGGAAAAGTTAGAAATACGGTTATATGCAGCAAATTTCTCCTGCCTACGCTCAGTAAGGCGAATGTCTATGCGCACACAATGCTGTATAAATGTCTCTAGCTCTTGTGGTGACTCAGAGCGAGCTAGTTCATCCTTTACAACACTAGACAGACCCCTCTTAAAAATGGGCAATTGTGCATAACTGTCCCAATTGGTATCTACCGCTAATCTCCTGAATTCAGTGGCATACTCAATAACAGAACGTTTAGCTTGGCGTAAAGACAACAAAGCAGATTCGGCGGTTGCACGGCGATTAGGGTCATCAAACATTAATGCCATAGCGGCCAAGAAATCATCCAAGTTATTTAACCGTGGGTCACGAGACTCAATCATTGGATTCGCCCAGGCGAGCGCTCTTGAGGTCAGTAGCATTATTACACACAATACCTTGGATCGATCAGTAGGAAAACGGTCGGCATGCACATCAAAATATAGCATACATTGATTCACAAAGCCACGAAATTTGTCGCGATCACCATTAAATCTGAATGGGGGCAACTTGGGTGGGCTAGCTGGTGGCGGTTGCCCAGCGGGTAAAGTTACCTGTGCAGCTATTTGCGTGCTTATGTCCTGAAAAGCCCGTCCATACTGGGACTCTATGCCAGCAAGTTTGTTTTCCTGGGCTGCCATGCGGTTGCTTAAGTCCTGCAAAGTCTGTCCAAACACTTGTTGTTCAAAGCTTCCAAACTTCTTTTGTAGACCTTCCACATCTTTCTGCAGTGATCTAATTATGGAAAACACCTGCTCTAGTCTGCTTTCTGCAGTCATTGTTCCAGCAGTCTCCTTTTTATATGGCTTGAGTATCCTGTAATAATTATAGTGGATAACTCAGGAGTCTCTATGCATGGAACAAGATGACTACAAGACACAGCTTTATAAGTGGTAAAGTCTATATTAACACACGGTGATACAACAGATGCAGAAAGAAACTCAAGTCCATAACACTTGGAGAAAATATAAGAAGCAGCTTAGCAGTCTATAGGAACTTAGAGGAAGATGCAATTTCTTGAGGATACTTGGCATGAATAAATCCTTGTCTTAGTCCAGACACAGATAGGTAAGCTTAAAAGGCAGTTCAAATCTTATCTTAGCTTTTCCAGGAAAATAGTCTCAGGCTCTTGCAGAGCAGGAACAGCTTACATGTCCAGCAAATGCAGATGAAGTGAAACACGAGCAGCAGAGGAAGAAGAGTTCTGGAAACTGGAGTATGCAGCAGGAACTCAGAGCAGAGCAGCAGGATCACCACACAGGTTCACAGGAGCCGGTATATAGCCAGGGAGCAATCAGAGGTCAGGAGCTGGATGCAAGGCAGAATACTCAAGCACAGACTGAAGGCTGGGGTGGAGTTTTATAGCAGGAGGACACAATGCACATGAGACCAAGGACACCATCTTGGAAAAGGACAGTAATGCAAAAAGGTAAAAATGTTCAGAGTCCTGACATTTGTCTCATGCCAACTGTCAAGCATCCTGAAACCATTCATGTGTGGGGTTGCTTCTCAGCCAAGGGAATGGGCTCTCTCTCAGTCTTGCCTAAAAACACAGCCATGAATAAAGAATGGTACCAGAATGTCCTCCAAGAGCAACTTCTCCCAACCGTCCAAGAGCAGTTTGGCGATCAACAATGCCTTTTTCAACATGATGGAGCACCTTGCCATAAAGCAAAGGTGATAACTAAATGGCTCAGGGAACAAAACATAGAGATTTTGGGACCATGGCCTGGAAACTCCCCAGATCTTAATCCCATTGAGAACTTGTGGTCAATCATCAAGAGACGGGTGGACAAACAAAAACCTTCAAATTCAGACAAACTAAAAGCATTGATTTTGCAAGAATGGACTGCTATCAGTCAGGATTTGATCCAGAAGTTGATTGAGAGCATGCCAGGGAGAATTGCTGAGGTCCTGAAGAAGAAGGGTCAACACTGCAAATATTGACTTGCTGCATTAACTCATTCTGTCAATATAACCTTTTGTTACTCATAATATGATTGCAATTATATTTCTGTATGTGATAAAAACATCTGACAAACACACATAACAACCAGAGGGCAGCAGATCATGTGAAAATATAATATTTGTGTCATTCTCTAAACTTTTGGCCATGACTGTACAGCTGTGAGCTGATTTTAATAGCCTGGGAAGCTCCATGGGTAATACCCCCATCCCAGGCTATAAACATCTGCCCCCAGCTGTCCGCTTTCCCTCTGCTGGTTAATAAAATGTTGGGGATCCCACCCAATTTTTTTCAGAAATGTATTTATTTATTACAAAAAAAGTACAGTAAGCTACACACGCAAAGCACTGATTATATATCTCACTCACATATTTCTATGTGTATACCTATTTGCTTATCTATCTCTTTGCATTTATCTATATACTAGCTGAAGAGCCCGGCGCTGCCCGGGCATCGTAACTAACTAAGGTTAGTTCTAACAAATTATAATGATATATATATATATACACAGTACAGACCAAAAGTTTGGACACACCTTTTCATTTAAAGAGTTTTCTTTATTTTCATGACTATGAAAATTGCAGATTCACTCTGAAGGCATCAAAACTATGAATTAACATATGTGGAATTAAATAATTAACAAAAAAGTTTGAAACAACTGAAAATATGTCTTATATTCTAGGTTCTTCAAAGTAGCCACCATTTGCTTTGATTACTTCTTTGCACACTCTGTACTGTATATATATAAAGATGAGTGTATATCCCTGTCCACTCCACATAGCCACACTCACTATAATATCTCACATCATCCCATCAGCCAGTGCTACCGGACTACTACCCCTAATATCCCACATCGTCCCATCAGCCAGAGCCACCGGACTAATATCCCACATCATCCCGTTAAAGCCACTGGACTACTACCCCTAATATCCCACATCATCCAGTCAGCCAGAGCAACCGGACAACTACCACTAATATCCCACATCATCCTGTCACATCCGCCGGAATGCTACCCCTAATATCCCACATCATCCTGTCAGCCAGAGCCACCGGACAACTACCACTAATATCCCACATCATCCCGTTACAGCCGCCGGACTACTACCCCTAATATCCCACATCATTCTCATCAGAGCCACTGGACTACTACCCCTAATATCCCATATCATCCAGTCAGCCAGAGTCACCGGACTATCACCCCTAATATCCCACATCATCCCATCAGCCTGGGATCAGAACCAGAGCGCTGAGTGGATTTGCTCTGACTTGCATACCAATGATCCCTTTAATAGAACCCTGGGGTCAGAATCAGAGCGCTGAGTGGATTTGCCCTAAGTTCCATACCGGGGATCCCTTTAAGAATGCCTGGGATCAGAACCAGAGCGTTGGATGGAATTTCCCTAACTTCCATACCAATGATCCCTTAATAGAGGCCTGGGGTGAGAACCAGAGCGCTGAATGGAATTGCCCTAACTTCCATACCGGAGATCCCTTTAAGAGAGGCCTGGGGTCAGTACCAAAGTGCAGAGTGGGTTTGCCCTCACTTCCATACCAGGGATCCCTTTAAGAGAGGCCTGGGATCAGAACCAGAGCGCTGGATGGATTTGCCTTGACTTGCATACCAATGATTCCTTTAATAGAACTCTGGGATCAGAATCAGAGCGCTTAGGGATTTGCCCTAACTTCCGTACAGGAGATCCCTTTAAGAGAGCCTGGGGTCAGTGTGGTAATAGCAGGTACGCAGGATGCAGTGACGAGACGCGAAACAGAAATGACTTTAAACGTTAACTTTTATAGATAAATGCCGTTAGGGCTATTGTTACGCAACCAACAGAATAACAGTAGTTGTCCTCGCAGGGAGCCAATACACATAAACAAGGATTGGGAGAACATGACTAATTCAGCAAAGACCGGTCACTATATGGCCGCGGAATGGCTGACTACGGGTCCTTAGTCACTATGTATCACTTATCCGTCCTGAAATCCCTCAGTGTTCTGTTCCACGGTGTGCCTGCGTCGCAGCCACTGGGTCCAGCTGCTGAAGATCTGGCGTCGTCTTCGGGCGTTCTGACGCCCAGCAGGAGTAGGGGCACAACAGGCCAGCGGAGAGTTCTTTGGCGGGATGTCCCCCAGCGGAGGCAGCGGGATACCGCCTGGGAGTGGGAGGCCTCAACTCCCTTACAGGGACTGGCAGCGGCGGTGATAAGTGGCGGTTGATAGGCCACAGGTGCAGTCTGAGGCCGCACTGGCGGATCTGCAGTGGGCACAGGCCCAGTCTCTACCGCGGACTGGAGCGGGGTGGTGGCAGCTGCGGGCGGCAAATGATGAGTCACCGCTGTGATTAGGAGTGAAGCGGCGGTGGCTGCGGGCAGCAGCGAGGAGGCCGCAGCCGCGAGCTGGAGTGAGGCGGCGTCGGCCGCGGACGGCTGTGAGTAGGCCGCAGCCGAGAGCTAGAATGAGGCAGCAGTCTTTTGTCGGTAAGCTCGGCGCCGTCTCCCTGCGGTTCACTGACAGTCTCCCTCCTGTCGCTGTCCTCCTCTCTGGAAGCTGCTTGTGGCTCTCGCTCTCTGGCCCTCCCCAAGTCTCCACCTCCTTCTCCCTCGTTCTGCTGACTCACAGTCTGGCCCTCTCCGCCCCTCTTCTCTGGACTCCTCCCCCAACTGCCCTGTCCGTCTCAGCAGTCCATCCCCTAGCTCTGCTCCCTGGAAACAGATACCCCAGGAACCTGGAAGACGGTCCCCTCGGTTCTGGCCCAGGTACTCGGCGGAGGCCTCTCCTCCTATATCAGTACCAGAGCATTTGAAGGCAATTGCCCTGACTTCCATACCGAGGATCCCTTTAAGAGAGGCATGGGGTCAGAACCAAAGCACTGGATGGATTTGCCCTGCCTTCCATACCAGAGATCCCTGTATGAAAGGCCTGGGGTCAGTACCAAAACGCTGAGTGGATTTGCCCTAAATTGCATACCATTGATCCACGGGAGGGGGTGATTCATTTCTGTCATGTGCTCTCTGCTCCTTTCTGGGGGGGCAGACTATGGCTGGGAGCTTATGTTCCTGGGGATGCTAGATTTCTCCCACAATGTCAGTGTCTGCTGAGGTGTTTTCAAGTGGGAAAACTTGCTCATAGCAACCAATCACAGATCAGCTACTTTTAACCAGCTCTGGTGAAATGAGAGATGCTTAGTGATTGTTTGCAAGGAAAACTGTTGATCATAGCAACCAATCAGAGCTGAGCTTCTTTTGAACAGCTCTGGTTAAATGAAAGATGCTTCGTGATTGGTTGGTGATACAGACATACACACATTCATTTTTATATATAGAGATGTATGTATTGAAGAATATTTCCTTTCAAAATTACTTCTAAACAACATAGAGAATTACTGTATGGAAAAGCTCATGTTAAAATCACATTGCATAAGGTTGCATTTGCATGACATTCGGATGCTAAAATATGATAATTGCATGCAGGGCCGCCATCAGGGCATTACTGTCCTGACTTGCGTATGGGGCCCGATCCGCATATGGAGCCCGCATTTGGCCCTGTCTCTTCTGCTTCCGGCCCCAGTGTCTGAGATGCAGTTTCAGTTACTCTATTGCCGTTCGGGCCCACACGGCAATAGTTAAAGCCACCAGCCAATCGGAGGCTGGCAGCTGACATAAGCACGCACCTCACCGGCGTATGATGACATTGTCATTCGCCGGCGAGTGCGCGCTTGAAAAGCCTGGAGAGATCATCTCCACAGGAGCATGGCAAGCTAAGGAGAAAGTGTTTTTTTTTAAATATTTATTGAAAGCTGCAAGCCACAAAATGTTTCACCGGCGGGAAGGAGACACATAGACCATGTGTCACCATCCTGCCTGGGTCAGAATGGAGACACGGGGGCAGAATGGAGACATGGGGCAGGATGGGAGGCACGGGGACAGGATGGGAGGCACGGGGCAGAATGGGAGACAATGGGCAGAATGGAAACAAGGGGCAGAATGGAGACAGGACAGGATTGGAGACACGGGGGGCAAGATTGGAGACACAGGGGCAGAATGGGAGACACAGGGACATGATGTGAGACAAGGGTGGAGACAGGGGGCAGGATGGGAGACACAGGGGCAGGATGGGAGACACGGGGGCACGATGGAGAAACGGGGGAAGAATGGAGACACAGGGGCAGAATGTAGACACGGGGGCAGGATGGAGACATGGAGGCAGGATTGTAGACACGGAGGCAGAGTGTAGACAAGTGGCAGAATGGAGACACGGGGGCAGGATTGGAGACACGGGGGGCAGAATATAGACAAGTGGCAGAATGGAGGTGGCGCAGAAAGGAGACACAGGGGCAGGATGGGAGAAATGGGGACATAATGTAGAAAAGGGGAAGAATCGAGATGGGGAATGATGGGAGACACAGGGGCAAGATGGGAGACACGGGGCAGAATCGAGACATGGGGAAGAATTGGAGACACAGGGGACAGGAACGAGACACAGGGGGCAGGATGGAGACAGTGCAGGATGGAGACAGATGGGGCAGGAATATGGGGCAGAATGGAGACATGGCGCAGGATGGAGACAGATGGGGCAAGAATATGGGGCAGGATGGAGACAGATGGTGCAGGATCATGGTGCAGGATGGATACAATGGAGACAGATTAGGCAGGATCCTGGGACAAATGGGGCAGGATCATGGGACAGATGGGGCATAATCATGAGACAGATGAGGCAGGATCATGGGACAGGTGGGGCAGGATGGGGAAATCATATGGGGCAGGATGGGACATCACATGGAGGCAGGATGGGAGAACATATGGCTGGAGCCCGGAATGAGACACAGGATGGGGGATATTATTACTGCAGTGATATATTTATTTTATTTTTTGAGGATACTGTTTTAAATGGGGGAGGGGACCTGTTACTGTGCAGAGCAACACTGTTGCCTTTTTTTTCTTCATCTGGTGTAGTTTAGAATTTGGCAAAAAAATAAGTAATGTGTTTTGTAAGCGGTGCTCTAGAAAACTGTGTTATTTCCAGCAGAGATGAGCCCTGGCTGGAAGAAGTGACGGCGGTCTGCACTGGATGAAGATGAAAAGCAAAGAGGAAGGACTTCATCTAGAGATGTCACTGGTGAGTCAGAGTGTTATCTGTACACTGACACTATACACTGTATACTATATACAGCGGTCCTGTGTACAATATCACCAGTGATCACTGTATTACCTTTATATTATACAATATATACAGAGCTCCTGTGCATAATGTCACCGGTGATCACTATATTACCTGTACACAGACACTGCATACTACGTACAGATCTCCTGTGTATAATGGCACTTATGGTGATATTAGTATTTTTTTTTTTTTATTACTGATCAGTATTTTAGTATTCAGTCACTATGTGGTGGTAATATGTTGTCTGGCCATGGTGTGGCAGTATTTGTTCCTTGTATGTGCTACTATTTGGTCACTTTGTGGTGGTAATATGTGGTCTGGACATGGTGCGGTGGTATTTGTCCCTTGTATGTGATAATTAAATTGAAAAATAAACAAAAATATACCTAAATTGTATTGGTTGTTTTAACAAATGTTTAATACGTTAGAGTAGAGTAGGGCCCGGCCAAAAAAGTGTACATTGTTGTGGTGGCGGCTTAAAAAATGTTTTGATTGTGGACAGTTCGAGGGGTGGAAGGGGGGGCTGGGGTGGAGCCTGGGTGGAGTCTCAAGGGGGCCCAGAAAATTTTGCTAGTATGGGGCCCCCGAAATTGCTAGTGGCAGCTCTGATTGCATGCCACGTGCATGACACTCGTCTGACTTTTCTGGATCAAAATCAGACCAATTTTTAAAACGATAGTGGGACCCCGGCCTAATGATATTCTTCATAATATAATTAAAACCACCGCACGACCTGCTCTACCCTCTCCTAGTGTATGCTCACCCATCCCTGTAGACTGTGAACCCTCGCGGGCAGGGTCCCCTCTCCTTATGTACATGTGTGTCCCTTGTCTTACACTTGTATATTACTCTTGTATATATTACACTTGTCTATATTTCCCCTTTTCACATGTAAAGCACCATGGAATAAATGGCGCTATATAAATGCATAATAATAATATAATAATAAAATAATAATTAAAAGACATAAAAATGCATCAATGCTACATCAACATTGCATGTTTTTACAGGACAGCACCAAAAACCATGTGTACGTGAGAAGTGGAGTGCTTTTCAGCCATAAAAATCCACAACCAAAAAACTCTGTGTGAACATTCCTATATGCAGCATGTGCTAAAAAAAACCTGTGTAAAAAAAAACTTCATTTGTGCTATAGGCTTGTTTCTAATTTCTTCTTTGCATGGATGGAAAGCTGGGTCCTGAACGGATGGAAAGCCGGGTCCTCAATGGAAGGAAAATCGGTCCTGAATGGATGGAATGACGGTCCTGAATGGAAGGAAAGTTGGTCCTGAATGGAAGGAAAGTCGGTCCTGAATGGAGGGAAAGTCGGTCCTGAATGGAAGGAAAGTCGGTCCTGAATGGAAGGAAAGTCGGTCCTGAATGGAGGGAAAGTCGGTCCTGAATGGATGGAAAGTCGGTCCTGAATGGATGGAAAATCGGTCCTGAATGGAAGGAAAGTCGGTCCTGAATGGAAGGAAAGTCGGTCCTGAATGGATGGAAAGTTGGTCCTGAATGGAAGGAAAGTCGGTCCTGAATGGATGGAAAGTCGGTCCTGAATGGAAGGAAAGTCGGTCCTGAACGGATGGAAAGTCGGTCCTGAACGGATGGAAAGTCGGTCCTGAACGGATGGAAAGTCGGTCCTGAATGGATGGAAAGACGGTCCTGAATGGATGGAAAGACAGTCCTGTATGGATGGAAAGTCGGTCCTGAATGGAAGGAAAGTCGGTCCTGAATGGATGGAAAGCCGGTCCTGAATGGATGGAAAGTCGGTCCTGAACGGATGGAAAGTCGGTCCTGAATGGATGGAAAGTCGGTCCTGAACGGATGGAAAGTCGGTCCTGAATGGATGGAAAGACGGTCCTGAATGGATGGAAAGTCGGTCCTGAATGGATGGAAAGTCGGTCCTGAATGGAAGGAAAGTCGGTCCTGAACGGGTGGAAAGTCGGTCCTGAACGGAAGGAAAGTCGGTCTTGAATGGATGGAAAGACGGTCCTGAATGGATGGAAAGTCGGTCCTGAATGGATGGAAAGTCGGTCCTGAACGGATGGAAAGTCGGTCCTGAATGGATGGAAAGACGGTCCTGAATGGATGGAAAGTCGGTCCTGAAAGGATGGAAAGTCGGTCCTGAACGGATGGAAAGTCGGTCCTGAACGGGTGGAAAGTCGGTCCTGAACGGAAGGAAAGTCGGTCTTGAATGGATGGAAAGTCGGTCCTGAATGGAAGGAAAGCCGGGTCCTGAACGGATGGAAAGTCGGTCCTGAATAGATGGAAAGTCGGTCCTGAATGGAAGGAAAGCCGGGTCCTGAACGGATGGAAAGTCGGTCCTGAATGGATGGAAAGTCGGTCCTGAACGGATGGAAAGTCGGTCCTGAACGGATGGAAAGCCGGTCCTGAACGGAAGGAAAGTCGGTCCTGAATGGATGGATAGTCGGTCCTGAATGGAAGGAAAGCCGGGTCCTGAATGGATGGAAAGTCGGTCCTGAATGGAAGGAAAGCCGGGTCCTGAACGGATTGAAAGTTGGTCCTGAACGGATGGAAAGATGGTCCTGAATGGATGGAAAGCCGGTCCTGAATGGATGGAAAGCCGGTCCTGAATGGATGGAAAGTCGGTCCTGAATGGAAGGAAAGCTGGGTCCTGAACGGATTGAAAGTTGGTCCTGAACGGATGGAAAGCCGATCCTGAATGGATGGAAAGCCGGTCCTGAATGGATGGAAAGCCGGTCCTGAATGGATGGAAAGCCGGTCCTGGATGGATGGAAAGCCGGTCCTGAATGGATGGAAAGCCGGTCTTGAATGGATGGAAAGCCGGTCCTGGATGGATGGAAAGCCAGGTCGTGAATGGATGGAAAGCCAGGTCGTGAATGGATGGAAAGCCGGTCCTGGATGGATGGAAAGCCGGTCTTGAATGGATGGAAAGCCGGTCCTGGATGGATGGAAAGCCGGTCCTGAATGGATGGAAAGCTGGTCTTGAATGGATGGAAAGCCGGTCCTGGATGGATGGAAAGCCAGGTCGTGAATGGATGGAAAGCCAGGTCCTGAATGGATGGAAAGCAGCCTGATCCTAAGAAGATCTCACGCCTGTGTTGTTTTAGGTTTGGGGGCATAATCAGTGTAAAGAAAAACTGAGTGAACACAGCCGTCAGCGCCACGGAGGTGTGAAGTGCAGACTATGCAAGTGCAGCCAACAACTGACTGACATGAGCAGCTAACACCAGAAATACCACAACTGCACAGCGTCAATAATGGCAGAGAAAGAAATCGTTCTTTTCCTCAGTTGGAGGTCGGCTGTCCGCAGAGACACCAGAGCCGCAGGCGTCTTCCACACAGATTCCCACTGTCCCAGGAGAGGCGCCTGGATCTGCCCCGAACAATCGGGATGTGAAGCCTGACTGTCCGCTGTGCGGGCGCCATCCTGACCAGCCTCCGTCCACACAACGTGACCCGCACGGTGCCAACATCCCCCACTGTAACTGCACACACCAGGCCGGACATGGGGCCGACAGGAAGCTGCAGCATCACTCACCCGGCTCCCGGGCCTCCTCCGCTCTCTCCATGCTGCGCTTTGTTGTCTCCCGGTCCCCATGACAACCGGATACAGCGCAGACTCCGCCACCTTCTTGTAGCTCGCACTCTCCTCCTGTCACCAGGAGCCGTTCCCTGCAGTGTTGTCAGAGGGACTGTGCACAGTGTTTCAGATCAGTGCTCCAGTGGGTCGGCATAACTGGCTGACAGCCTGTACCTCTCTGCCAGCCTGTACTTCAGTGCCAGCCTGTACCTCTCTGCCAGCCTGTACCTCTCTGCCAGCCTGTACTTCAGTGCCAGCCTGTACCTCTCTGCCAGCCTGTACCTCACTGCCAGCCTGTACCTCACTGCCAGCCTCTACCTCTCTGCCAGCCTGTACTTCACTGCCAGCCTATACCTCTCTGCCAGCCTGTACTTCAGTGCCAGCCTGTACCTCTCTGCCAGCCTGTACCTCACTGCCAGCCTGTACCTCACTGCCAGCCTCTACCTCTCTGCCAGCCTGTACTTCACTGCCAGCCTATACCTCTCTGCCAGCCTGTACCTCACTGCCAGCCTGTACCTCACTGCCAGCCTATACCTCTCTGCCAGCCTGTACTTCACTGCCAGCCTATACCTCTCTGACAGCCTGTACCTCACTGCAAGCCTGTATCTCACTGCCAGCCTGTACTTCACTGCCAGCCTATACCTCTCTGACAGCCTGTACCTCACTGCCAGCCTGTACCTCACTGCCAGCCTATACCTCTCTCCCAGCCTGTACTTCACTGCAAGCCTGTACCTCACTGCCAGCCTGTACCTCACTGCCAGCCTATACCTCTCTGACAGCCTGTACCTCACTGCAAGCCTGTACCTCACTGCCAGCCTGTACCTCACTGCCAGCCTATACCTCTCTGACAGCCTGTACCTCTCTCCCAGCCTGTACTTCACTGCCAGCCTATACCTCTCTGACAGCCTGTACCTCACTGCAAGCCTGTACCTCACTGCCAGCCTGTACCTCACTGCCAGCCTATATCTCTCTGACAGCCTGTACCTCTCTGGCAGCCTGTACCTCTCTGCCAGCCTGTACCTCACTGCAAGCCTGTACCTCACTGCCAGCCTGTACCTCACTGCCAGCCTCTACCTCTCTGACTGCCTGTACCTCACTGCCAGCCTGTACCTCACTGCCAGCCTCTACCTCTCTGCCAGCCTGTACTTCACTGCCAGCCTATACCTCTCTGCCAGCCTGTACTGCACTGCCAGCCTATACCTCTCTGACAGCCTGTACCTCTCTCCCAGCCTGTACTTCACTGCCAGCCTATACCTCTCTGACAGCCTGTACCTCACTGCAAGCCTGTACCTCACTGCCAGCCTGTACCTCACTGCCAGCCTATACCTCTCTGACAGCCTGTACCTCTCTGGCAGCCTGTACCTCTCTGCCAGCCTGTACTTCACTGCCAGCCTATACCTCTCTGACAGCCTGTACCTCACTGCAAGCCTGTACCTCACTGCCAGCCTGTACCTCACTGCCAGCCTATACCTCTCTGACAGCCTGTACCTCTCTGGCAGCCTGTACCTCTCTGCCAGCCTGTACCTCACTGCAAGCCTGTACCTCACTGCCAGCCTGTACCTCACTGCCAGCCTCTACCTCTCTGACTGCCTGTACCTCACTGCCAGCCTGTACCTCACTGCCAGCCTCTACCTCTCTGCCAGCCTGTACTTCACTGCCAGCCTATACCTCTCTGCCAGCCTGTACTGCACTGCCAGCCTATACCTCTCTGCCAGCCTGTACCTCACTGCCAGCCTGTACCTCACTGCCAGCCTATACCTCTCTGACAGCCTATACCTCTCTGCCAGCCTGTACTTCACTGCCAGCCTATACCTCTCTGACAGCCTGTACCTCACTGCAAGCCTGTACCTCACTGCCAGCCTATACCTCTCTGACAGCCTATACCTCTCTCCCAGCCTGTACTTCACTGCCAGCCTATACCTCTCTGACAGCCTGTACCTCACTGCAAGCCTGTACCTCACTGCCAGCCTGTACCTCACTGCCAGCCTATACCTCTCTTGACAGCCTGTACCTCTCTCCCAGCCTGTACTTCACTGCCAGCCTATACCTCTCTGACAGCCTGTACCTCACTGCAAGCCTGTACCTCACTGCCAGCCTGTACCTCACTGCCAGCCTATACCTCTCTGACAGCCTGTACCTCTCTGGCAGCCTATACCTCTCTGCCAGCCTGTACCTCACTGCAAGCCTGTACCTCACTGCCAGCCTGTACCTCACTGCCAGCCTCTACCTCTCTGACTGCCTGTACCTCACTGCCAGCCTGTACCTCACTGCCAGCCTCTACCTCTCTGCCAGCCTGTACTTCACTGCCAGCTTATACCTCTCTGCCAGCCTGTACTGCACTGCCCTGCCAGCCTATACCTCTCTGCCAGCCTGTACTGCACTGCCAGCCTATACCTCTCTGCCAGCCTATACCTCTCTGCCAGCCTGTACCTCACTGCCAGCCTGTACCTCACTGCCAGCCTATACCTCTCTGCCAGCCTGTACTTCACTGCCAGCCTATACCTCTCTGCCAGCCTGTACTGCACTGCCCTGCCAGCCTATACCTCTCTGCCAGCCTATACTGCACTGCCAGCCTATACCTCTCTGCCAGCCTATACCTCTCTGCCAGCCTGTACCTCACTGCCAGCCTGTATCTCACTGCCAGCCTATACCTCTCTGCCAGCCTGTACTTCACTGCCAGCCTATACCTCTCTGCCAGCCTGTACTGCACTGCCAGCCTATACCTCTCTGCCAGCCTGTACTGCACTGCCAGCCTATACCTCTCTGCCAGCCTGTACTGCACTGCCAGCCTGTACCTCTCTGCCAGCCTGTACCTCTCTGCCAGCCTGTACTTCACTGCCAGCCTATACCTCTCTGCCAGCCTGTACCTCTCTGCCAGCCTGTACTTCACTGCCAGCCTGTACTTCACTGCCAGCCTATACCTCTCTGCCAGCCTGTACCTCTCTGCCAGCCTGTACTTCACTGCCAGCCTGTACTTCTCTGCCAGCCTGTACCTCTCTGCTACTCTGTACCACTCTTCCAGTCTGTACCTCTATGTAACTCTGCCACTCTGTACCTCTCTGCCAGCCTGTACTTCACTGCCAGCCTATACCTCTCTGCCAGCCTGTAAATCTCTGCCAGCCTGTACTTCACTGCCAGCCTGTACTTCACTGCCAGCCTATACCTCTCTGCCAGCCTGTACCTCTCTGCCAGCCTGTACCTCTCTGCCAGCCTGTACCTCTCTGCCAGCCTGTACTTCACTGCCAGCCTATACCTCTCTGCCAGCCTGTACCTCTCTGCCAGCCTGTACTTCACTGCCAGCCTGTACTTCACTGCCAGCCTATACCTCTCTGCCAGCCTGTACTTCTCTGCCAGCCTGTACCTCTCTGCTACTCTGTACCACTCTTCCAGTCTGTACCTCTATGTAACTCTGCCACTCTGTACCTCACTACCAGCCTGTAACTTTCTGTAGCAGAAAAATCGAATATACCAGCTCACCTGCCTTGGCTTAGTGGTGCATGGAAGCACGAATTCCGTGTAGTTTCACATCCAAAAGTCCAATTTAAACATTTTCAATTTAGCTTCCAAATTTTTAGAAAAATTTATTGGACTTAAAAACAGAAAGTAGCGGACAAGCCGCACCAATGCTGAGGCAACGCATTTCGAACTGAAGTAGTTATTTTTCAAAGCTGGCAGAGAGGTACAGGCTGGCAGCAAGTTATGCCGACCCACTGGAGCACTGATCTGAAACACTGCGCACAGTCCCTCTGACAATTCAGCTCTCTGTACCTCTCTGCCTGTTGGTAGCTCTCTGCCTTCCTGTACTTCTCTACCAGTCTGCACCTCTCTGCCTGTTACAAACCAGACAGGCCAAAATGCATTTGCACTAATCCAGGGTGCAGCGGACCCAAGTAAAATGGCAGCTGCACAGGTGCATAAATACCAAATGAAACAGCCAGCCTACAATGAGGGATTGGCCGTGTGGTACACCAGTGCAGAAGAAATAATCCGCATGTGGCAGTGTTCACACAGGGAATGCAGGGCTTCTGGTTCACAACCTCTTAGTAACACCATATAGGGGGGCTGCCCAGTGCCAAGTAGAATGCATCCCGTGTGAACAGAGGCCACAAGTTTTGCAGAACCATTTGGGCCCAACTGCACCCTGGAAAAAATATAAAAAGTGCACAAAAAACATATCAATATATGTAAGGTATTGGTTGATATTAAGGCCTTAATACGGAAGATGACAATCTGCGTCAAAGTTCCTTACACTTGTCAGTCCCTACTCTAACATGAAACCCTCAAAAAGAGGAAAAAATCCTCCAAAAAATTCAGAGTTCATTTGGTATTTATGCACCTGTGCAGCTGCCATTTTACTTGGGTCCGCTGCACCCTGGATTAGTGCAGATGCATTTGGGCCTGTCTGGTTTGTATCTGAATTTTTTGGAGGATTTTTTCCTCTTTTTGAGGTTTTCCTGTACCTCTCTGCCAGCCAGTACCCCTCTGAATGTCTGTAGTTCTCTGCCAGTCTGTACCTCTCTGTACCTTTTGGCCATCCTTTACCTCTCTGCCAGCCAAACCTCTCTGTCTAACTGTACTTCTCTGCCAGTCTGTATCTCTCTGCCAGCCTGTATTTCACTTCCAGCCTCTACCTCTCTGCCAGACAGTACCTCTCTCCCAGTCTGTACCACTCTGTACCTCTCTGCCTGCCTGTACCACTCTGCCAGCCAGTACCTCTATGCCAGCCAGTACCTCTATGCCAGCCAGTACCATTCTGTACCTCTCTGCTAGTCTGTACTACTCTGCCTGCCGGTACCACTCTGCCAGCCAGTACCTCTATGCCAGCCAGTACCTCTATGCCAGCCAGTACCATTCTGTACTTCTCTGCCAGTCTGTATCTCTCTGCCAGCCTGTATTTCACTTCCAGCCTCTACCTCTCTGCCAGACAGTACCTCTCTCCCAGTCTGTACCACTCTGTACCTCTCTGCCTGCCTGTACCACTCTGCCAGCCAGTACCTCTATGCCAGCCAGTACCTCTCTGCCAGTCTGTACCATTCTTTACCTCTCTGCTAGTCTGTACTTCTCTGCCTGCCGGTACCACTCTGCCAGCCTGTACCTCTCTGCCAGTCTGTACCTCTTTGCTAGCCTGTACCTCTCTGCCAGTCTGTACCACTCTGTACCTCTGTGCTAGCCTGTACCACTCTACCAGCCTGTACTTCTCTGCCTGCCTTTACATTTCTGTTAGCCTGTACCTCTCTCCCAGCCTACAAACTTTGAGTATAACAGATGCCTTGATTATATCCACAGAATGTGCCAATCACAGAGCTGCACACAGCAGTGTGTCAACCCCATGTGCTCCCATAACAGTTTTCAGAATTGCCTCTATAGCAATGTGATACCCCCTATCAGTAACTTCTGACAGTTCCCTGTTCTGTATTTTCTGGGCTTTAATCTCTGTTCCAGCAAAATGGCTGAGAAATGACTGTGGATTTCACGCTTTGTAATATATAAGGTGGAATCCGCTGCGAATGTGCTTCACATTCTGTGAGAAATGTGCATTTTGCTGTGGAAATTTTATTCTGAATTTACCTCAGTGAACACACCCGTAACCCGTTCCATTCCCAGTTCACCATGAGAAATATCTTACTGTAAACTGTGGTGAACTCAGTGAGCTCAGCATTGCACCGTGAGACTTTTTCTGACAGTGCTAGCAGTGATCTCACTGAGGTCACCACATTTAATCAGCCTGGCTCACACTGAAGTGAGCTTGAAATGCAGCCTCAGTGACCTAGATGATGTCACTCCTAGTCAATGACGCTGCGATTACAGCAGCTCATTCTCCCGTGGTTTTCAGCCTGGATGATAACATCTTGACACCATCCAGGTTGAAAACCAATTATTGCAGATATGGATTACGGCATGAGACAACATGTCGAACAGGTAAGGGATATTGTTGTTTTTTATTTTTGTTTATTTTACAGACCAGGATTCAATTTAATGGGTATTAGGTGAGTATTTTTGTTTATTATTTTCTGTTTTTTGTTTTTTTTACAGGGAACCAGGGCTTCAATGGAATGAGAATAAGGGGAGTATAACTGTGCTTGTTATTTAATATATAAAGCTCAATTTGGGTGTGTGTGTGTGTGTGTATGTCCGGGATTGGCATCCACACCGTCGCAGCTACAGCCACAAAATTTGGCACAGTCACACGTCTGGACCCCGAGAGCATCATAGGCTACGTTGTGAGGCGAAATTTTAACCCTGCGCATTCCAATTCACCAAACAATTTTGCCCCATCTACATAATGGGGAAAAAGTGAAAGGAAAAGTGTTGGAGGCAAATTGACAGTTGCCAGATGTGAACAAGGGGGACTTAAAGAATGAGAGCGATGGCGCCAAAGAGTATATACCGTACAGTTGCTAAGGTGGGGCCCTGACATGGGATACTCACCACACACGGGGATATGAACACACACACACAAAATGCGCCACACACTACCACATGCTTCAACACATATACCACCCTCAGCACACATTTCATCACACATACACCAACCTCGCCACATAAAAGTCGAAACACAAAATTCGCCACTCAAAACTCGCCACGCTGTCCCAGAGCTGTTTAAAAGATGAAAAATGAGCTGTGATTGGTTGCTATCAGCAACAGTTTTCTTTGTAGACAGGCCTATTATTCTTATCATTTCTATGTTGTTATCGTCTATTAGATACGCGGCTCAGCAGACAGTATCACACAGAATAGGATTAGATACAGGGCTCAGCAGTCAGTATCACACAGGATAGGATTAGATACACGTCTCAGCAGTCAGTATCACACAGGATAGGATTAGATACACGTCTGAGCAGTCAGTAACACACATGATAGGATTAGGTACACGGCTCAGCAGTCAGTATCACACAGGATAGGATTAGATACACGTCTCAGCAGTCAGTATCACACAGGATAGGATTAGATACACGGCTGAGCAGTCAGTAACACACATGATAGGATTAGGTACACGGCTCAGCAGTCAGTATCACACAGGATAGGGTTAGATACACGGCTCAGCAGACGGTATCACACAGGATAGGATTAGATACACTGCTCAGCAGTCAGTATCACACAGGATAGGATTAGATATACGGCTGAGCAGTCAGTAACACACAATAGGATTAGATACAGAGCTCAGCAGAAAGTATCACACAGGAGAGGATACTTGGGTAATCGTTTAGTTAATTTGTGTTGCAAATCGGTAGTGAATATATAATGTGAAATGTTTTTATGTGCAATATAATCATTATAATTTGTTATAACTAACCACAGTTGGTTACTATGCCCAGGCAACGCCGGGCTCTTCAGCTAGTTTTTAAATAAATTTGTAAAACGTTATGTATTTTTATGTCAAATAAAGGACTTTATTGTGGCTATGTGTTTACTTACAATATGACTATGGGGTTAGTAATGGATAGGCGTCTTATAGATGCCTATCCAATACTAACTGCTGGGCTTGATGTCACTTGAAAATACAAAGGTGACATCAATCCCACAAATATGAACCCCACTTGCCATCGCCAGAGGGCAAATGGGAAGAGCCTGGCAAAGTGCCAGAATTGAGGTGTCTAATAGATTCTGGGACGGCTGTGGGCTGCTATTTTTAGGCAGGAGAGTCAATATCCATGGCCTTTTATTAGCCTGAGAATACCAGCTCTCAGCTGTCTGCTTTAGCTTGGCTGGTTGTCAAATAATAAGTGGAGCCAATGCACTTTTTTCAATTATTTATTTAAATGATTTAAAAAAAAAAACAGCTTGGGACCCCTCTATTCTTGATAACCAACCATGATGAAGTTGGCAACTGAGGGTTGCAGCCCACAGCTGTCAGTTTTGCCATGCTAGTTATTAAAAACAGAGACTACATTTAAAAATAAAAATGCAGCGTGGCAAACAACGGATGTTCTGGCCCCCTATCATCTGAATGGGGTCCATATTTGGGTACTGTTCTGGTACCAGAACCAAATTTTTTTTCGCTGGCCCATCACTAGTAGTGACATCATGCGCCACCAATGGCTGGCATGTCAGAGTCAACTGCTGACAACAGAAGAGGACTCTGCACATGATGAGAGATGGGGAAGTTAAAGGGAATCTGTCACCCTTTTTTTCGGCTTGCAGCTGCCGGCATAGACATCGGGGGCTTATCTACAGCATTCTGTAATGCTGTAGATATGCCTCCGATGCAACCTGAAAGATAAGAAAAACACGTTATATTATACTCACCGGGGTGGGCGGTCCGGTCCGGTGGGCGTTGCGGTCCGGTCCGATGCCTCCCTTCTTCATGTGATGACGTCCTCTTCTCCCATCCTGTAATGGCTGCGGCGCAAGCGCACTGCTCTGCCCTGTTGAGGGCAGAGCAGAGTCCTGCAGTGCGCAGGCGTCTGGAGAGGTCCGGCGCCTGCGCACTGCAGAATTCTGCTCTGCCCTCAACAGGGCAGAGCAGTGCGCTTGCGCCGCAGCCATTACAGGACGGGAGAAGAGGATGTCATCGCATGAAGAAGGGAGGCGTCGGACCGGACCGCAACGCCCACCAGACCGGACCGCCCACCACGGTGAGTATAATATAACGTGTTTTTCTTATCTTTCAGGTTGCATCGGAGGCTTATCTACAGCATTACAGAATGCTGTAGATAAGCCCCCGATGTCTATGCCGGCAGCTGCAAGACGAAAAAAAGGGTGACAGATTCCTTTTAAGAAGAATCTCTTTTTTATGCATTGGAAAAGAGTGTGATAACAGACATTTTAACAAGAAGGGGTCCAGGATGGAGGACATTTTACAAGGAAGAAGCCAAGGAAGGGGGTCATTATACCAGGAAGGGGCTCAGGATATGGGACAGCATACCATGATGGGGACATTGTTATAGGATTGGGGACATCATACCAGGAAAAGACCCAAGATGGGGGACATTGTGATAGGATGGGGGACATATCAGGAAACGGTTCATGATGGGGGACATTATACCAGGATGGGGGCATTACTACAAGAAAGGCAAGTGAAGAAAAATGAGTCTCCAGCGAAGAAATTGGCACAAAGGCAGTAATAAAAATGAAAACACTCAGCTTTTAATTTTGTTACACCGTGAATAAGGCTCCTTGCTGAAACGCGTGGGTTTGTCACATATGTCTTTTTGGTTACCTACCTTGGCTGAGTCGTTTTTAATGGATTAATTAAAAGCTAACTTTTTCATTTTTATTACTGCCTTTGTGCCAATTTCATGGCTGTAGACTCCTTTTTCTTCCTTTGCCTTTACTGCTTGCGTCATTGACTGGACGGCTCCGTGTGAACTATTCATACCTGACAAGGGGCATCACAATACGGTGAGCTGACTTTCCTCATCCCTTTTACTTTTTTGTATTATTAGGGGGCCAAAATGGGAGTAACATTAAGGGTCCCAGGACAGGGGCCATTATACCAGAAAGAGGCCCAGGATGGGAGAAAATATACCAGAAAGGGGCCCATAGATAGAAAGGAAAATCCAAGTATGTTCTCATTATATTCTAGGAGGATTTGTCCCTTTGGTATAGGGTGTTTTTTCATTTGTCTGGGTGGGCTTTAGAGTTCCTCCAGTACTCCGCCCTATTTGATCCTTTGGAAGTTCAATGTATAAAAAGAGAGTGTGGCTGATCTTTTCATATTATTTATTTTTTAATGACCTGAAGAAGACTCTAGGGTGTAGGAGTCGAAACGCGTTGTCCTGTAATTTTTTATTACCTCAATAAAGTAGATATTTTTATATAACATCTATGAGAATCTCTATACGGGAGTGTCGGCTACATACTGGGATTTTCCTTGCTATCTATTGTATTATCACGGATGTCTGAGGGCCTTTTCCATGTGCCCAGTCGGCCGAGCTGCAGACCATTCCCCTTGGATTCCTGTCGGATCCCCTTTCAATGCTTCATTTTCGCCTTTGACTAGGTGAGTGCAATTATAGAACCGTGCAATTCACACCTAGATTCTACTGCACTTAGATCGTGCGCGGTGTTCCCTTTATTTCCCTATCCTCAGGGTTGTTTGGATTCAGAAAGGGGCCCATGATGGGGTTTATCATTTAAACTGAAAAGGTCTATTTTGGCCTCATATGTCCACAAAACATTGTTCCAATAGCCTTCTGGCTTATCTAGGTGATCTTTAGCAAACTGCAGGCAGGCAGCAATGTTTTTTTGGAGAGTATTGGCGTTCTCCCTGCAATCCTACTATACACACCATTGATGTTCATTATTCTCCTGATGGTGGACTCATGATCCTTATTAACACTAGCTAATGTGAGAGAGAACTTTAGTTACTTAGAAGTTACCTCGGGTTCCTGTATGATCTTACAGACTATCTTATGCCTTGGTCTTGGAGTGATGTTTTTTGGTCAACCACTCTGGGAGGGTAATAGCGGATTTGAATTTCCCCCATTTGAATACAATCTGCCTGAATAGATTGGTGAAGTCCAAATTCTTTACAAATAGTTTTGAAACCTTTTTGTGATGCTAATCACAACCTGTGAGGCTCGGTAGTCAAGAGGTCTGGGGTGAGTTACCAAGAAGGTTAAGGCAAAGGTGTAGTCAGGTCACAGTTCGAGGTCAGAATTCCGGGAAGGTAGCGGATCAAGACAAAAGGGCAAGGCAAATGGATGGTCAAAGGCAAGGTCCAAGGTCAGGCAACTTAGATCAACTACAGAAACACAGAGAAACAAGCGCACACCATTTGAGCTAAGCTATAACTGGCCCTAATTAGAGGCAGAGAGCTAGCTAAATAGCTAGGTAATCATTTTAATAGCAGACACATAGAGCAAGTCTGCACCCCCTCGACCCTGATTGGCCAGTTGAACTGTCACTCACACAGACAGCTGAGCACGCCCCAATCTCCGATTGGATACCTGAACCGTCCATCACCCTACTGACAACTCAGCACGTGCCTGTCCTTGGATTGAAAGACTGGACTGTCACCCAGTGCTTCCAGACACACCGATAGGTGATATCATGACACTTTTTCAGTCTGCTGGGCATCAACAACTCTTCTTTTGAGTTCCTCATAAATCTCATTTGAGCCATGATACACATCTAATAACGTGTTGTAAACTTCAGACTTATTCCCATTCATTAATCCCTTAGAGACAAAGCCAAATTTGACCTTCATGACCAGGCCAATTTTTACAATTCATGACCACTGTCACTTTATGTGATAATAATTCTGGAACTCATCAACGTATCCCGCTGATTCTGAGAAAATTTTTCCGTGAAATATTGTACTTCATGTTAGTGGTAAAATTTCTTTGATATGACTTGTGTTTATTTACGAAAAAAAATGGAAATTTGGCAAAAAATTTGAAAATGTTGTAATCTTCAAACTTTTAATTTTTATGCCCTTAAATCAGAGTTATATCACATAAAACAGTTAATAAATAACATTTTACCACATGTCTACTTAACATCAGCATAATTTTGGAAACATACCGTAATTTTTTGTTAAGGGTTAAAAGTTGACCAGCGATTTCTCATTTATCCAACAAAATTTACAGAACTATTTTTTTAGAGACCACATCACATTTGAAGTGACTTTGAGGGGCCTTTGTGGTCAAAAACAAAAGTGACACCATTCTAAAACCTGCCCCCCCCCCCTCCGGTGCTAAAAACCACATTCCAGAAGTTTATTAAGCCTTCAGTTGCTTCACAAAAAAATTTACTTTAGACCCAGACTTTTTTATTTTCACAAGGGAAATGAGAGAAAATGGACCACAAAATTGTGTAATTCCTCCTGAGTACGCCGATACCCCATTTGTGGAGTAAGTCTACTGTTTGGGAGCATGGCAGGACTCGGAATGGAAGGAGCACCGTTTGACTTTTTAAACGCAAAACTGTCTGGAATCAAGAGCGAACGCCATGTCGTATTTGGACAACCGCTGATGTGCCTAAACAGTGGAAAACCCTCCATAAATGACCCCATTTTGGAAATTACGTCCCTCAAGGATTTTATCAAGGGGTTGAGTGAGCATTTTGAACCCACAGGTACAACACAAAATTTGATACCATTAGGTTGTCAAATTGAATATATTGTCATTAATGATGAGCACAAGTGCTTGCTACTACAGTTTGCATCAGGTGCTCTGGTATGCACCGAATATCACGGGTGCTTGAGTCCCTGCCTCTCATGTTTTGCAGCTGTTAGAAACCCAAAAAAACCATGCGGGGATCCGTGATACTCCTTGCATACCCGAGCACTCGATGCAAACTCGAGTAGCGAGCACTTGCGCTCAACAATAGCTGTTGTATTGTCATCAATTTTTTTTCACTTTTTCAACTCCAGCCTTAACCCCAACCTCACCCTCAGCCCAACCCTAACCCTAACCCTCACACAACCCTAACCCCAACTCTAACTGCAAAGAATGGAAAAATGTAATTTTTTATTTTATAATTTTTATCTAACAAAGGGGATTTCGAAGGGAATATGATTTACTATTTTTTTTTTCTTTTGATCATTGTGATCGGACCCATCACAGTGATCACAAGGTACCAATAGGAAAATACCCTATTGTTGCCGGGTACCGGCCAGAAAATATTGGCAGGTCCACTGAGCCTGCTCCTGCCATTTTTTTCCAGGAAGATGACGTGGAGGGTCGGAGGATGGCAGCGGTATCGGGGAATCTTGGGGGACCCCATTTCTCTTTTCTCTGACATGCTAGAGCATATTGGAGGAGAGAGAAATTAATTTTAAATCAGAAATTAAATTTTAAATATGTGATCACCATTATTCTGTGATTAAGGGTGATCTCGTGACAGGGGACCGAAAAAAAATGGCCCTGTTCTCCAGGGTCTCGGAAGAGATTTTCAGATGCAAGAGAGGCTCTATACCCTTATTTCTCAGCCCCGATAAAAAGTGACACTGATGAATAAGTACCCTTAACTGCCTCCGATAAAAGGTGTATCGGCGGTTGTTAAGAGGTTAAATAAAACAGGTCGCTCACTCACATCTGCTTGTCATTCCATTGATTGAAAACATGAGACTCTTAATTTCACCTTCAAATTATATGACAATCCAAAAGATTCACATACTTTTGCCACTCACAGACATTTGATATTGGATCATTTCCCTCATTTCGAAATGTCAAAGTCTAATGTTTTTAACTCATTTGTTTGATGTGGTTCTCTGTATTTACTTTTAGGATTTAGCCATATTCACACGTTCAGTATTCATCAGCTGATGCCTGACCGGTGGTAACCTTTTAACCTTAAGGTCAAGTTCACACGTTTCATATTTGATAAGTTTTTTTCTTCAGTGTCTGTAAGCCAAAACCAAGAGAGGGTGATAAATACAGAAGCGGTGAGGTGTTTCTATAAGGGCTCATATTCACTTGCGAGAGTCTCGCGTCATTCTTGTGCGAGTCTCTCGCATGAAAGCCTGACACTGTCGCCGGCACTCGGACTGCATAGAAATACATGTAGCCGCACGCTCCGGTCCCAGTGCCGTCGGCAGTGCCAGGTTTTTATGCGAGAGACTCGCACAAGAATCACGTGAGTCTCTCGCAAGTGAATATGAGCTCTTACACTTTTCCTCTAATTATTCCACTCCTGGTTTTGGCTTATAAATACTGAGGTAAAATACTGACCAAATACTGAACGTGTGAACATGGCCTTTATGTGAAAATCTTTTGCACTATTGAATGTTTATATTTCCTTTGTTGCAGAGTTGCCTACATTATGTTTCTAATGTTGTGATACTTTTAGACAATACAATGTTAATAATAATAATAATAATGATAATAATTTTATTTCTATAGCGCCGACATATTCCTCAGCACTTTACATTATAGAGGGGACTTGTACAGACAATAGACATTACAGAATAATAATAATAATAATAATAATAATAATAATAATAACATAAATCAACAGATAGGAGGAATGAGGTCCCTGCTCACAAGCTTACAATCTATGAGGAAATGGGGGAGACATGAAAGGTGGATGGTAACAATGTTCATGTAAAAATAATATTTAGTTTGTTTTGCTTATGTACTGCTACTATGTGCTGAGGAATGGGTCGCCCTCCCAGGGCTGTGGGGTACTCGGTACCGGGCAAGTCCTTCAGAGGGGAATGTCACAGCAGCGGTGACCAGGTCCGTGGCCCTGGGCGCCCAAGTAAAGGGGTTGAGTGGTTGAGTAAAGTTTATGAATGATTCGTGACGCCACCTGTGGTGTTCGGGAATGAAGATGTTAAGCCGACGCTGCAGACAGATCCTCTGGGACAGATGGTGGGGTGCAGCAGTGATGTTATAACCGTCCACAGGCAGGGTTGTTAGTCCCAGGGCAGTGTAGCTAGGTGTTGGGGACGAGGGTGCAGTGTATGGCACAAAGATGTAGCAGTGCCGGAGAGGTTGTATGAAGAAGGCAAGGACACAACAGGGTGCAGTTTCTTTACCTTTACTTGGCAAATGCAGTCCAAGGTCCCGATTACAGATGGCACAGGAGCAGGCTAGCCTGGAAGCAACTCAGGAATCTCTCTGCAGATAGGTTGTGTAGTCTCCGTCCTAGCGCTTAGTTGAGGTACATGCAGTACTATGTTACACTGAAGTTCCTCCTTCTTATCTTCTCTTAGAACTACATCGTATGGCAGACAGCTGTAGCCTTCTATTTCTCTTGGCTCACCCGTCGCTGTTGTGCCTCCAAGTCTTAGGTGGGAATAGAGCATTTACAGCGTCCTATTCCTCTGGTTTCTGTTGCAGGACCTTCAGTATCCATACAACCATGGAGACCAGGCTCCAGATCAAGCGCTATCACTGGGAGGGAGCTCTCTATCCTCAGTTCAACCTACAGCTTCTTTCCACACGTCTACACACTTCAGCCTCCTCACACTAACTGACTAATTTCCCTTCCTGACCCTCAGAGAGCACTCCTCCCCTTTGTATTGGTTCAGAGCTCCCTCTGCTGGCCTGGAGTGGGAACTGTGTTGCATGACACGGTTAACTGCTAGAGAGACCCTTCATTGCTTCCAAGCCTGACATCACCCTCCCTGGAGGAAAGCAATGCCACTGTGGCGACCATACTCCTGGGGGCGCCACATCCCCCCCTAGTGCAATTCAGCACTCCTGGGCTGATGAAAAACATATACAACATATAAACAAATAAACAATATAAAAGTGCAAGATTTGAAAAAGGAAAAATTACAAAAACCAAAAGCTCCAAAAATAGCCCTGTGATGATAAGTCCATGCATCAACGTCCATGGTCCATTCCTGGGCAAATGGTGAACTATGTACAAAGTTAGTGACCACACCTAGTCCAGTGGCCTAAAATGTCCATAACACAAAACTGGAAAACTCAAAAGGAAATTTCTTACAGAATATCTGTAGGCACAAAACTTGATCAGTTACATATATACACACAATTTCAACATTTACATGAACTTATCTATACACGATATCTGATGGGCGGTATACCTTGTGTTGTACGGGTAGACCTGCGTAACTCTGGTGTGGGTAAACTGGGTAGTAGTCTGCGAACTCTTAGTCTCACCATGGGTATGACAGATTCACCACTGGCAGGGCGAGGATTCTCTGGCTCTACTGCTGGTGTGGCTTCCACTGCTGGAACTTCCTGATTCTCCGAGTTCTCATAGTCCCTTATATTGTCCTGCGCTTTCTGTTTACATCCAAAGAACCTCATCTTGATTTCAGCTGCAGTGCTGGTGTCAAAGGTGCTTCTTGGCTAGGCCAAAATCTTTTTAAAAGTCTCTTTGTCAGTGTCCTGCCAGGCTTTTTCTTCTCTCTGTGCTGCACCTGCTAGCTGCCCAATAAGGATGTTCACCTTCTGGCTTTCAGAGAGAGGATACACCTCAAACAAACTGCACAGTCTCTCTTTAAATTCACTCAGGGTATGTGACTCCCCTGAATACTGCGGTAGCCAGGCCGCTCCCGGTATGTATGGCATAGACAGTGGCATTATGGGGACTGCTGCGGTGGATGCTATTGGAGCCGCAGCTGCGTTGGGCACTGCATCTTGCGGCGCTGAGGGGCTGGCGGGGCGTCCGCCGCTGCATCGGCGCGTGCCTCAGACATTCTCATTCCCCCTAGTTAACAGTTGCCAGGCCCCGGGGTTGAGCGGCTTACCGGCTGTAGGCCTCAGCTCCTCCCTTCTCGCGCGCTGTCCTCTCTTCCCGCACCGCACTCCACTTCTTCGCGCTCTTCGGCAGGCTCTGCCCACGAAGGCCCGCCTCTTTGGTCTCCCATGTGCGCCAGGCAGCAGGATAATGGCGGCAATGGCGCCAACAGTCCACAGTACACAAAACAGTCTCTGGCACACAGGACCCGGGGATACCGGGCTCAGTAATCGTGTTTGTGATGGCAAAATGGGTCGCCCTCCCAGGGCTGTGGGGTACTCGGTACCGGGCCGGTCCTTCAGAGGGGAATGTCACAGCAGCGGTGACCCGGTCCGTGGCCCTGGGCGCCCATGTAAAGGGGTTGAGTGGTTGAGTAAAGTTTATGAATGATTCGTGACGCCACCTGTGGTGTTCAGCAATGAAGATGTTAAGCTGACCTTGCAGACAGATCCTCTGGGACAGATGGTGGGGTGCAGCAGTGATGTTATAACCCTCCACAGGCAGGGCTGTTAGTCCCAGGGCAGTGTAGATAGGTGTTGGGGACGAGGGTGCAGTGTATGGCACAAAGATGTAGCAGTGCTGGAGAGGTTGTAGGAAGAAGGCAAGGACACAACAGGGTGCAGTTTCTTTACCTTTACTTGGCAAATTCAGTCCAGGGTCCCAATTACAGATGGCACAGGAGCAGGCTAGCCTGGAATCAACTCTCTGTGTAGATAGGTTGTGTAGTCTCCTTCCTAGCGCTTAGTTGAGGTACATGCAGTACTATGTTACACTGAAGTTCCTCCTTCTTATCTTCTCTTAGAACTACCTCGTATGGCAGACAGCTGTAGCCCTCTATTTCTCTTGGCTCACCCGTCGCTATTGTGCCTCCGAGTCTTAGGTGGGAATAGAGCATTTACAGCGTTCTATTCCTCTGGTTTCTGTTGCAGGACCTTCAGTATCCATACAACCGTGGAGACCAGGCTCCAGATCATGCACTATCACTGGGAGGGAGCTCTCTATCCTCAGGTCAACCTCCAGCTTCTCTCCACACGTCTACACACTTCGGCCTCCTCACACTGACTAATTTTCCCTTCCTGGCCCTCAGAGAGCACTCCTCCCCTTAGTATTGGATTAGAGCTCCCTCTGCTGGCCTGGATTGGGAACTGTGTTGCATGACATGGTTAACTGCTAGAGAGACCCTTCATTGCTTCCAAGCCTGACATCACCCTCCCTGGAGGAAGGCAATGCCACTGTGGCGACCATACTCCTGGGGGTGCCACAGGAACATAATACAGTTCTTTAATATAATTTGGAAATTTACTCCAGTTAATAAGTAGGTCATAATTTTTTACTCCGCCGACCGCACGGAAACGCAAAATTTTCTCAAATATCAAATCGCCGCATGCGGACGCATCCGCACACAACGCATGTCCCTGCGTACCCAATGTTAAAGATAGGTACGCAGGGAAATGCTGGACGCATGCGGCAGTAGGCGGAGCTTCACGGAGGAAGTAGGCAGCCATCCGCAGCTCTCCTCAATGCAAGTGTGAAACTTGCCTTAGACTGCAGAACAGGAAGGTTGCTAAGCCACCTCCCCAGTGAGGAGGAAGCAATATATACTGCTCAAAGAAATAAAGGGAACACAAAAAGCCTGTTGCAAATGGAATAGTGTTCCCTTTATTTTTTGAGCAGTATATATAATGCTCCACAGCTATTGGCTGGGGAGCAAATAGCAAGTGCACGCGCTAGCTCTAAGGACATGGCTGAAGGCCCGGCTGGAAGCTCTGCTGGAAGCTTGCAGAGCATGGGGAAGGGAAGAACCAACCACAGTGCGGCTGAGTGAAGTGACACGCCATAGACTCTGCCTGTCAGAGCAGGGATCCGGCGTGGTGCTAACACACTGCAGCTTAGCTTAATTCACTGGAGCTAAGCTCCAATTCCAGCTAGAAGATGACACTGTTTATGGAAGAATCTTTCTTGGTGGCACATTGTGGGACAATCCGATGTGTATTATTGCTGTAGCTGTTATTATTTACTGGAGATCAGAGCAGTGAATTTTGCAACCCTTTTATCAGTAATACTTTACCCGACTGCTCAGGTATATTATACAATTTAAGGCTTATATGGTAATGCAATATCTTATAAATCTGTATTGGTCACTAACATCTTAACGTGAAATTCAGTTAAAGTTATACGTTTACATACAGACATGAATAAAAATGTTGGTACCCTTCTGTTAAAGTAAGAAAAATCTGCAATGGTCACTGAAGCTACTTGAAACTGACAAATGTAGTTTTCAATTAACATTTTCAACTAATGAAAATCAGACATTGCTTTTGAACTGTGGTTCAACAGAAAGAAAAAAAAAATAATGACAATGGCATGGACAAAAATTACAGTACCCCTAGAAAAGATGGAAAATAATTTGTCCGTAGGTATTTGTTAAAGTAAGGCGTGTCCTGTAATCATCACAGGTTTCTACATACTTGTAATCAGTCATTCTGCATATTTATAGAGTGAAAAGTAGTCAATGTGCTGTTTGGCATCGTGTGTCACACTGAACATGGACCAAAGAAATCTGAGGATAGAGTTGTCTCAGTAGATTATAGAGAAAATGATAAAGAAACACTATAAAGGTAAAGGCTATGAGACAATGTCCAAATGGCTTGATGATCCTATTACTTCAGTTGTTCATACAATTGTGCTCAAAAGTTTACATACCCCAGCAGAATTTTTGCTTTTTTGGCCTTTTTTTAGAGAATATAAATGATAACATCAAAACTTTTTCTCCACTCATGGTTAGTGGTTGGGTGAAGCCATTTATTGTCAAACTACTGTGTTTTCTCTTTTTAAATCATAATGACAACCCAAAACATCCAAATGTCCCTGATCAAAAGTTTACATACCCTGGTGATTTTGGCCTGATAACATGCACAGAAGTTGACAAAAATGGGTTTGAATGGCTACTAAAGGTAACATCCTCACCTGTGACCTGTTTGCTTGTAATCAGTGTGTGTGCATAAAAGCTGAATGAGTTTCTGGGATCCAGACAGACTCTTTCATCTTTCATCCAGCCACTGATGTTTCTGGATTGTGAGTCATGGGGAAAGCAAAAAAGAGATGTCAACGGATCTACGGGAAAAGGTAGTTGAACTGTATAAAACAGGAAAGGGCTACAAAAAGATATCCAAGGAATTGATAATGCCAGTCAGCACCGTTCAAACTGTGATTAACAAATGGATAATCAGAGGCTCTGTAAAAACAAAACCATGGTCAGGTAGACCAACAAAAGTTTTGTCCACAACTGCCAGGAAAATTGTTCAGGATGCAAAGAAAAACCCACAAATAACATCAGCATAAATACTGGACTCTCTGAAAATTAGCGGTTTGGTTGTTTCAAGATGCTCAATAAAGAGGCACTTGAAGAAAAATGGGCTGCATGGTCGAGTTGCTAGAAGAAAGACACCACTGCGCAAATGCCGCAAAGCATCTCACCTATAATATGCAAAACAGCACAGAGACAAGACTCAAAACTTTTGGAACAAGGTAATTTGGAATGATGACACCAAAATTGAACTTTTTGGCTACAACCATAAATGTTACATTTGGAGAGAAGTCATCAAGGCCTATGTTGAAAGAAACACTTCCTACTGTAAAGCACGGAGGTGGATCGCTGATGTTTTGAGGATATGTGAGCTACAAAGACACAGGAAACTTAGTCAAAGTTGAAGGAAAGATGAATGTAGCATATTATCAGCGAATACTGGAGGCAAATTTGCAATCATCAGCCCGGAAGATGCGCATGGGACGTACTTGGACGTTTCAACATGACAACGATCCAAAACACAAGGCCAAGCCGACCTGTCATTGGCTACAGCAGAACAAAGTGAAGGTTCTGGAGTGGCCATCTCAGTCTCCTGACCTCAATATCATTGAGCCACTCTTGGGAGATCTCAAGTGCGCAGTTCATGCTAGACAGTCTAGGAATTTACAGGAACTAGAGGATTTTTGCCAAGAAGAGTGGGCAGCTTTACCATCTGAGAAAATAAAGAACCTCATGCACAACTACCACAAAAAACTTCAAGCTACCATTGATGTTAGAGGCGGCAATACACGGTATTAAGAAATGGAGTATATGAACTTTTGATCAGGGCCATTTGCATGTTTTGGGCTGTCATTATGATTTAAAAAGGGAAAACACAGTAGTTTGACAATAAATGGCTTCATACACAACAAATCCCACATATCACATAGTAGGAAAAGAAGAGATCCCACAATAAATATAATAAACAAGGTAATTACTTTATTGAGAAAATCACTAAAAACAGCGTGAAATAGCAGCAAGATTGCTATGAAGAGGACACATCGCAAAAGGCCTTTATCAGGACTATATATGCATGCAGCATGGCATGTAAACATGCAATAAACATATGGTTATATGAAAAAGATACGTATGTAAAGTATGCAGTACTTTTATAGTAAATGCCTAAATACGAGCTCTATAATAGAGTAATCCCCAGACATAATGGCTGTAGCAAACACCATAAAAGGCCATACTGCAAAGAGAGATATACCATACCATTGTTAATAAAGTCCTTATAATGCCCAGTAACTTGGCTCCATAGTAGCCGTCTAATGAAACCGGTATATAATAAACTGGATAGGGTAAAGGAGCAGAGTAAATATATCTACCTGTGGCAGAGCGGTGTCCCCACACCCCGACGCGCGTTTCGCCCCCGGAAGAAGCAGGCGGCGAAACGCGCGTCGGGGTGTGGGGACACCGCTCTGCCACAGGTAGATATATTTATTTACTCTGCTCCTTTACCCTATCCGGTTTATTATATACCGGTTTCATTAGACGGCTACTATGGAGCCGAGTTACTGGGCATTATTAGGACTTTATTAACAATGGTATGGTATATCTCTCTTTGCAGTATGGCCTTTTATGGTGTTTGCTACAGCCATTATGTCTGGGGATTACTCTATTATAGAGCTCGTATTTAGGCATTTACTATAAAAGTACTGCATACTTTACATATCTTTTTCATATAACCATATGTTTATTGCATGTTTACATGCCATGCTGCATGCATATATAGTCCTGATAAAGGCCTTTTGCGATGTGTCCTCTTCATAGCAATCTTGCTGCTATTTCACGCTGTTTTTAGTGATTTTTTTCAATAAAGTAATTACCTTGTTTATTATATTTATTGTGGGATCTCTTCTTTTCCTACTATGTGATATGTGGGATTTGTTGTGTATCATTGGTTGAAGTGCCCTATTTATCTTAATTGGACTATTGTTGTTAAATAAATGGCTTCACCCAACCACTAACCATGAGTGGAGAAAAAGTTTTGATGTTATCATTTATTTTCTCTAAAAAAAAAAGGCCAAGAAAGCAAAAATTCTGCAGGGATATGTAAACTTTTGAGCATAATTGTATGAACAACTGAAGTAAACTTTTCAGCACAACTTAAGTCGTATTTTACACTAATTGATTTGGTTTTTTTTTGTGTGTAGTTCACAATTTTAATTCAAACCTTATAAAGATACTATTTTAAAGGGATTTTAAAGCAATTCTTTTTATACATGGAAATAAAGGCTTATCACTGACAGTGTGGTAAGATTACATCCCTACATCAGTTTTCGCTCAGTTTGTGGCTTCATATGACTATTGTGTTTTCGCTCAGTCTGTGGCTTTACATGACTACTTTTTGTGTTCGCTAAGTCTGTGGCTTTACATGACTACTCTGTGTCTTCGATCAGTCTGTGGCTTCACATGACTACTCTGTGTCTTCGATCAGTCTGTGGCTTCACATGACTACTCTGTGTCTTCGCTCAGTCTGTGGCTTCACATGACTACTCTGTGTCTTCGCTCAGTCTGTGGCTTCACATGACTACTCTGTGTCTTCGATCAGTCTGTGGCTTCACATGACTACTCTTTGTCTTCGATCAGTCTGTGGCTTCACATGACTACTCTGTGTCTTCGATCAGTCTGTGGCTTCACATGACTACTCTGTGTCTTCGCTCAGTCTGTGGCTTCACATGACTACTCTGTGTCTTCGCTCAGTCTGTGGCTTCACATGACTACTCTGTGTCTTCGATCAGTCTGTGGCTTCACATGACTACTCTGTGTCTTCGATCAGTCTGTGGCTTCACATGACTACTCTTTGTCTTCGATCAGTCTGTGGCTTCACATGACTACTCTGTGTCTTCGCTCAGTCTGTGGCTTTACATGACTACTCTGTGTCTTCGATCAGTCTGTGGCTTCACATGACTACTCTGTGTCTTCGCTCAGTCTGTGGCTTCACATGACTACTCTGTGTCTTCGCTCAGTCTGTGGCTTCACATGACTACTCTGTGTCTTCGCTCAGTCTGTGGCTTCACATGACTACTCTGTGTCTTCGATCAGTCTGTGGCTTCACATGACTACTCTTTGTCTTCGATCAGTCTGTGGCTTCACATGACTACTCTTTGTCTTCGATCAGTCTGTGGCTTCACATGACTACTCTTTGTCTTCGATCAGTCTGTGGCTTCACATGACTACTCTTTGTCTTCGATCAGTCTGTGGCTTCGCATGACTACTCTGTGTCTTCGATCAGTCTGTGGCTTCCTGTTTTCTCTCTTTCATCGACATCGTGACCATGCTCTGCTCAGCACAACCACTGTGATCACACACCCGGGAAGGTGACTGCCTCCTGTATATAATCATGGCACTGATTGGATGACACCTAGAGCTATTTATTTGAATAGCATTTGTGTGCAGCAGACGTAGAATATACACCGACTGGCTAAAAAGCATGTAAATGGAAACTCCAGAAAGGTGTTTGAATATGGATGTATGGATATTGGTCCCTTTGCCTGGAGCAATACAGACATCTTCATCTAAAATACTTAAAGAAGGGTTTATGACTGAAGGTGGAGGAATTAATGTGTATAGTTAATTGCTGCTTAAAACTTTATAATGGCTTAGGCTGGTGTCACACATGCATGACACACAGACCATGCTCGAAACTGGAGACCTGGCCTGACCGTCATAAGGTCTCCTGAGCTGAGCAAATTGCTTCACATATGAAGTTATCTCAGGTCGGATGACCTGGTGGTCAGACCAGGTTTCCAATCCGAGCACAGTCCGTGTTTCGCGGATGTGTAAAACCAGCCTTAGAGGTGTGTGACCCAGAGTACTTAGATCACAGTATGCTAAATTGTATTTATTTTAAAGGGTATCTTTCAGCCTGTTTTTCCACCTAATCTGGGAGCAGCATGATGTAGAGACAATAAAGCCTGATTCCAGGGATGTGCCACTTACTGGGCTGCTTGCTGCAGTTTTGATAAAATCAATTTAATCAGAAGGAGATTAACACTAGAAGACTAGTAACCTGCTGCAATGTAGTCCTCCATATTCTTGAGGTCTGTATAACTCCACCCCCTCTGACTGGCAGGGTTGGCAGATAAGTGTCTCATGGACAGTCACTTTGGTTGCCTCATCTGGACCTGCAGCTACTACAATGCTAATCATACGCTGTGAGATGTCCCCATTGCATGTTTTAACGTGCAGGCCTAGATTCTTCTAGTGATGTAGTCACCAGAACAGATCACGGCTATGGGGCCATGTTTTGCTTTAGGATGCATAATGGATGACAGCAATGCAAAGAATAGGGCAGAATACAAGCATAGCCTATATGATGAAGGGATAATAATCCTAACCTAACAGCATAGCCAAGAGCAGAGGTGGGCAATTAATTTTCGCAAGGGACCACATGAGAGATCGTGACTGTTGTGGAGGGCCAAACCAATAGGCCGAAATTAATTCAGCTCAATATTAATATAGATATATTATAATTATTATATTATTGATAATTATATTAATATTAATTGTATCACTTAATATTGAACAGAATTAAGTATGCTGACATCCCACTATATATCGTATGAGCCTCACACAGCCTCCCCCATATACTGCATGAGCCCCACACAGCCTCCCTATATATACTGCATGAGCCCCACACAGCCTCCCTATATAAACTGCATGAGTTCCACACAGCCTCCCTATATATACTGCATGAGCCCCACACAGCCTCCCTATATACACTGCATGAGTTCCACACAGTCTCCCTATATATACTGCATGAGCCTCACACTGCCTCCCTATATATACTGCATGAGGCTCCCATAGCCTCCCTATATACTGCATGAGCCCCACACAGCCTCCCTATATATACAGCATGAGCCCCCACACAACCTCCCTATATACACTGCATGAGCCCCACACAGCCTCCCTATATACACTGCATGAGCCCCACACAGCCTCCCTATATACACTGCATGAGCCCCACACAGCCTCCCTATATACACTGCATGAGCCCCACACAGCCTCCCTATATATACTGCATGAGCCCCACACAGCCTCCCTATATATACTGCATGAGTCCCACACAGCCTCCCTATATACACTGCATGAGCCCCACACAGCTTCCCTATATACTGCATGAGCCCCACACAGCCTCCCTATATATACTGCATGAGTCCCACACAGCCTCCCTATATATACTGCATGAGCCCCACACAGCCTCCCTATATACACTGCATGAGCCCCACACAGCCTCCCTATATACACTGCATGAGCCCCACACAGCCTCCCTATATACACTGCATGAGCCCCACACAGCCTCCCTAATACACTGCATGAGCCCCACACAGCCTCCCTAATACACTGCATGAGCCCCACACAGCCTCCCTAATACACTGCATAAGCCCCACACAGCCTCCCTATATACGCTGCATGAGCCCCACACAGCCTCCTATATACACTGCATGAGCCCCACACAGCCTCCCTATATACACTGCATGAGCCCCACACAGCCTCCCTATATACACTGCATGAGCCCCACACAGCCTCCCTATATACACTGCATGAGTCCCACACAGCCTCCCTATATACACTGCAT
The DNA here is from genome assembly GCF_039654945.1 of Dendrobates tinctorius. NCBI lineage: Eukaryota > Metazoa > Chordata > Amphibia > Anura > Dendrobatidae > Dendrobates > Dendrobates tinctorius. Next base: position 75,384,285 of record NW_027361728.1, on the reverse strand, counting down.
GAATTATTAGGCAAGTTGTATTTGAGAGGATTCTTTTTATTATTGAACAACTATGCTCGCAATCAGCCCAAAAGACTCATAAATATCAAAGCTTAATATTTTTGGAAGTTGGAATGGTTTTTTTTTTTTTCAGATTTGGCAATCTTAGGAGGATATCTGTTTTTTCAGGTAACTATTACTGTGCAGAATTATTAGGCAACTTAATAAAAAACAAATATATTCCCATCTCACTTGTTTATTTTCACCAGGTAAACCAATATAACAACACAAACTTTAGAAATAAACATTTCTGACATTCAAAAACAAAAAAAAAATCAGTGACCAATATAGCCACCTTTTTTTACGATGACACTCCCCTTCCTTCCATCCATGGATTCTGTCAGTTGCTTGATCTGTTTACGATCAACATTGCGTGCCGCAGCCACCACAGCCTCCCAGACACTGTTCCGAGAGGTGTACTGTTCTCCCTCCTTCTAGATCTCACATTTTATGAGGGACCACAGGTTCTCTATGGGGTTCAGATCAGGTGAACAAGGGGGCCATGTCATTAATTTTTCTTCTTTTAGACCTTTACTGGGCAGCCACGCTGTGGAGTATTTGGATGCATGTGATGGAGCATTGTCCTGCATGAAAATCATGTTTTGTTTTTTTTACGATACCGACTTCTTCCTGTACCACTCTTTGAAGAAGGTGTCTTCCAGAACCTGGCAGTAAGTCTGGGAGTTGAGCTTCACTCCAACCTCAACCTGAAAAGGTCCCACAAGTTCATCTTTGATGATACCAGCCCATACCAGTACCCCACCTACACCTTGCTGGCGTCTGAGTTGAAGTGGAGCTCTCTGCCCTTTGCTGACCCAGCCTCGGGCCCATCCATCTGGCCATCAAGAGTCACTCTCATTTCATCAGTCCATAAAACCCTAGAAAAATCAGTCTTAAGATATTTCTTGGCCCAGTCTTGACGTTTTATCTTATGTTTCTTGTTAAAAGGTGGTCGTTTTCCAGCCTTCCTTACCTTGGCCATGTCCCTGAGTATGGCACACCTTGTGCTTTTTGATACTCCAGTAACGTTGCAGCTCTGAAATATGGCAAAACTGGTGGCAAATGGCATCTTGGCAGCTTGACGCTTGATTTTCCTCAATTCATGGGCAGTTATTTTGCACCTTTGTTTATCAACACACTTCTTGCGACCCTGTTGGATATTTGCCATGAAACGCTTGATTGCTCGGTGATCACGCTTCAAAAGTTTGGCAATTTCAAGACTGCTGCATCCCTCTGCAAGACATCTCACAATTTTTGACTTTTCAGAGTCCGTCAAATCTCTCTTCTGACCCATTTTGCCAAAGGAAAGGAAGTTGCCTAACAATTAAGCACACCTTATATAGGTTGTTGATGTCATCAGACCACACCCCTCCTCATTACAGAGATGCAAATCACCTGATTTACATAATTGGCAGTTGGCTTTCAAGCCTATACAGCTTGCAGTAGGACAACATGTATAAAAAGGATGTGATCAAAATACTCATTTGCCTAATAATTCTGCACACAGTGTAGACAATACATTGTATTGTTTAGTGTTCCCTTTATTTTTTTTGAGCAGTATGTATATACAGCTCTGGCAAAACTTAAGAGACCACTTTCAAATGTTTAGTTTGTCTGGTTTTTCTCTTTATAGGTATATTTTTGAGTAAAATGTAAATTGTTCTTTTAGTCTATACACTTCTGACAACATGTCTCCGAATTTCCAAGCAATAAATTTTGTTTTTTTTTTCTGACAAAAAAGGTCACAATTTAAAAAAACAAACAAAAAAAACAGTGCTTTCAGACCTCAAATAATGCAAAGAACACAAGTTTATAATCATTTAGAAACAACAATACTAATGTTTTAACTCTGGAAGAGTTCTGAATTCAATATTTTGTGGAATAACCATGATTTTTAAAAAAAGCTTTCATGCGTCTTGGCATGCTTTCCACCAGTCTTTCACACTGCTTCTGGCGCAAAAATTTAAAAAGTTCTTCTTTGTTTGATGGCTTGTGACTATCCATCATCCTCTTGATTACATTCCAGAGATTTTCAATGGGGTTCAGGTCTGGAGAATGGGCTGCCCATGACAGGGTTTTGATGTGGTGGTCTCCATTTTTTCCAGAGCTAAGAGACCACTGCACAGTTGTATAAAAATCAGCTTCTCTATATGTCTGACAGCCATTCATTCCAGTGTCAGTTGAATTCCAACCAGAGTGCACCTCATTCTACTTAATGTGCTTCTGATTAGGTGATTGAAATCAGGGCTGTTAGCACACATTGACCTTCATCACAGTACTGTAAGAAAATGAAAACGAAAGAATAAAAAAACTAAAGTATATACAGAGCAAGAAAGGTCAAATATCTGGGATGCAAATACGATATATACTCATAAATTATGTCTTGAAACATACCAGACATTACAGCACATATCTGAACAATTTAAGTGGAGATAGATACACAAAAGACCAAAAATAATAATGATAGGATGAGTCATACATTTAAATGCACAATAACATACCTATGTATTGTACTATTGTTGTTTACACAATACTATGATAAAGAGCCAAGAGATATAGAATCCTGTTTAAGTAAGAGATAACATCTCCTGTTAATAATAGGTGGAGGCGACAGGATAGAAGAGATGGTTCACATACAGTATATTCCCCAGATATGGATTATGGCATGGGACACAATGACGGACAGGTATGGTATATTGTTGCTTTTTTATTTTATTTTATTTTTTACGGGAGATCGAGGGCTTCAATTTGGGAAATGTTATTTATTAAGAAATTTGTGTGACACATCTCTCTGATTTAAGGGCATAAAAATTTAAAGTTTTAAAATTGCAAAATGCTCAAAATTTTCGCCATATTTGTTTTTTTCATAAATAAACACAAGACTTATCGAAGAAATGTTACCACTAACATGAAGTAACGTATGTCACGAAAAAACAATCTCGGAATCAGAGGGATCCATTAAAGCGTTCCAGAGTTATAACCTCATAAAGTGACAGTGGTCAGAATTGTAAAAATCGGCCTGGTCATTAAGCTGCAAACTGGCTCTGTCACTAAGGGGTTAATGTACTCATTGTATGCATTAATGTTTTGCACTTATCCTATCAGGTTTTGCAGGATGCAGCCGGGCTTCTTTCTGTTGGCTTAGCCTATTGGGGCGTCTGTCACTGGGTACGCAGGCCATGCTGATGTATGTGGATGCCTCCGCATGCGTCGTTTTGACGGTGCCGCAACCTGCCCTGAACGCAACGTGTTGCATTTTGGTTTGGTCACCGCACAGTCAAAATGATGCATGTGGAGGAGGCATCCGCATACATCGGCACGCCCTGCGCGCTCTATGCTAAAGATAGTGTACGCAGGCCGCATGTCAACGGAGGCGGAGCTTCACAGAGCAGACGTAGCAGTGGGTGGAGCTTCATGGAGGAAGTCCTCATCCCTCTGCAGCTCCTCCTTATGCTAGTGTGAAACTACCCTAAAAAGTGTTATCAGATGGCTCAGAAAATATTAAGAAGAGAAACTGGTGTGAGGATTCTTCATAGAATCATAGAATCGTAGAGTTGGAAGGGACCTCCTGGGCCATCTGGTCCAACCCCGTGCTCAAAGCAGGATTCGCTAAATCATCCCAGTCAGATGTCTGTCCAGCCTCTGTTTGAAGACTTCCATTGAAGGAGAACTCACCACTTCTCGTGGCAGCCTGTTCCACTCACTGATCACTCTCACTGTCAAAAAGTTTTTTCTAATATCTAATCTGTGTCTCCTCCCATTCAGTTTCATCCCATTGCTTCTAGTCTTTCCTTGTGCAAATGAAAATAAAGTTGATCCTTCTACAATGTGACAGCCCTTTAGATATTTGTAGACAGCTATTAAGTCTCCTCTCAGTCTTCTCTTTTGCAAACTAAACATTCCCAAATCCTGCAACCTTTCCTCATAAGACAGGGTTTGCAGACCGGTCACCATTCTGGTCGCTCTTTTCTGAACTTGCTCCAGTTTGTTGGTCTTTTTTTTAAATGTGGTGCCCAAAACTGGACACAATATTCCAGATGAGGTCTGACCAAAGAGGAGTAGAGGGAAATAATGACTTCACGTGATCTAGACCAGGGTTTCCCAACTCCAGTCCTCAGGGCACACCAACAGATCATGTTTTCAGGATTTCCTTAGTATTGCTCAGGTGATAATTGCTTCACCTGTGCAATACAAAGGAAATCCTGAAAACATGATCTGTTGGTGTGCCTTGAGGACTGGAGTTGGGAAACCCTGATCTAGACTGTATGCTTCTGTTAATACATCCTAGAATTGCATTTGCCTTTTTTGCTGCTGCATCACACTGTTGACTCATATTCAGTCTGTAATCTATTAGTATACCCAAGTCTTTTTCACATGTGCTGTTGCTTAGCCCTATTCCTCCCATTCTGTATATGCTTTTTTCATTTTTATTGCCCAGATGTAGTACTTTGCATTTTTCCCTGTTAAAAACCATTCTGTTAGTTGCTGCCCACTTCTCCAGTTTATTTATAGCTTTTTGAATCCTCTCTCTCTCTTCTCTAGTATTAGCTATCCCTCCTAGCTTTGTGTCATCAGCAAATGTAATCAGTTTACCCTCAATTCCTTCATCTAAATCGTTGATAAAGATGTTGAACAATAGAGGGCCCAGGACAGAACCCTGTGATACCCCACTTGAGACATTCTTCCAACTGGATGTGCAGCCATTTACGACCACTCTTTGGGTCCGATCACTAAGCCAGTTATGAATCCACCTAACAGTTGCCTTGTCCATTCCATACTTAGTCATTTTTTCAATAAGGATTGTATGAGATACTTTGTCAAATGCTTTGCTGAAGTCAAGATATACTATATCTACAGCATTTCCTTTATCCACCCAATCAGTGATTCCGTCATAGAAGGAAATTAAGTTAGTCTGACATGACTTATTGGTTACAAACCCATGCTGACTCTGTTTAATCACTTCATTCTTATCCAGGTACTGACATACATGTTGTTTAATAATTTGTTCAAAGATCTTTCCTTGTATAGAAGTCAGACTCACCGGCCTATAGTTACCTGGGTCCACCTTCTTCCCCTTTTTGAAGATAGGAATAACATTTGCTCTTCTCCTGTCTTCTGGGACTTCTCCTGTTCTCCAAGAATTTTCAAAGATTATGGAGAGGGGTTCAAAAATTTCTTCTGCTATCTCCTTCAGTACTCTGGGGTGTAATTCATCTGGACCTGGAGATTTGAATTCATTTAGGTTAGCTAAGTGTTTCCTCACTATCTTTCTGTTTATAGATATCCTGGATTCTTCTATTCCCTTAATAGGACAGTGAAGAACAGTTGATGTTACATTTCCTTTCTGAGAGAAAACAGATGCAAAATAGGAATTTAAAAGTTCGGCCTTCTCAACATCATGTCTTACCATTTCATCATTTTCATCCTGTAAAAATCCTATAGCATCTTTGACTTTTCTTTTACTTTTGACATATCCCCAAAATCCTTTATTGCTTTTGACATCTCTTGCAAGCCTCAATTCAATGTCAGCTTTAGTTAATCTGATTTGTGCCATGCAGGTTCTGCAGACAGCATTATATTCTTCTTTAGATATGCCTCCCTCTTTCCATTTTATAAACATTTTTTTCTGACCTTTTTAGCATGTGCTTAAGTTCTGTGTTCATCCATCCTGGTTTCCTTAAATGCTTCCTATTTTTCCCTCTTTTTGGAATTGTTAACAATTGTGCTCTGAGAATTTCATTTTTCAAGATTTCCCATCCTTCCTTGACATTTTTGTCTTTAAGGATATCCAGCCATTGGATCCCTCCAATTCTTTCTGAATCCCTTAAAATCTGCCTTTCTGAAATCTAACCTTGACGTCTGAGTCTTCACAGGTCTTCCGCCTCTAGTTATCCAAAATTCTAAAATAGCATGGTCGCTACCTCCTAGGGTCCCAGCCACTTTTACCTCCTCAACCATTTCCTCCCTGTTTATAAGGATTAGATCGAAGGTAGCAGTTCCCCTTGTTTTCTCCCCTACCTTTTGGAAGATAAAGTTGTCAGCAAGCGAGGATAAGAATTTCCTTGACCTGTTAGCTTTGCCTGAGAGCAATTCCCAACAAATGTCTGGATAGTTGAAATCTCCCATGACAACTAGGTCATATTTTTTGGAGAACTTGGCCATTTGATGCATAAAGAGTTCATCCATATCTTCAGCTTGACACTGAACAGCTAAACTGTAGTGTAAAATCCCTACCTAATGGTGCGAACATTCCGTAGGCTTCATTCCGGGCATTGGATAGGACGGAATCTGGAGTGCTGCTCAGTTTACACATCAGATTTATTTTCCAGTGGGTGAATGAGATTTGTTGACAATAATACCAAGTGGATTTCCCTTACAGGGGTGATACGAAGGCAAAGCATTTTGCTCCTCGCTCCCTACATACTCTCATAATTCTAAGCTATTTTCCAATATACTTTTACTAAAAAGTTGCCTACTGTTTCCAATCTACGCTGCTTTTGTATTTTTTCCTATCCGACGACCATTTAGTTTAGTATCACCAGTGCATGCTGGGATACTTAAAAGAAGCATCATCGGAGGAAGGGGGGCCATACCCCTAAAACTCAACTTTTTAGCCCCAAATTCTTACTAACCTAATAGAAGAATATTTAGAATTGAGAGTCCTCAGTGGTTGATACCTTTTAATGGCTAATTGAAAAAATGGTAACAAATGGCAAGCTTTCAAGACTACTCACGTCTCTTCATCAGGCTAGACTAATACAACATCTGAAGAATCACATATTTATACACAAGACAGCACAGACAATAACGCAATAGATAAGACAAGTGATGTGAAGCAGAATTGTCATTATGGGAGAGGGTTAAACATGGCTCCACAGTATGCAAATCTTTTCATGACCAAGCTTGAAAGCGACTTTTTGTCCTCATGTCCCATCAGGCCTCTGGCCTACTACCGCTTCATTGATGATATTAATCATCTGGACGGAGTCTGAGCAACAGCTAAAGACGTTCCACGAATAGATTAATCAATTTCATTCCACCATCAACTTAACACTCAACTATTCCAGCACTGAAATTAACTTTTTAGACACCATCATTAAGCTAAAGAACAATGAAAGAGACATCCCTGTATCAGAAGCCAATTGACCGTCCAACATACCTTAAATGGGACAGTTTCCATCCAAAACACATAAAAAACTCTATTGTCTACAGCCAAGCCATCAGATACAATCATATATGTTCCAACCCCATGGATTGAGATGAACACCTTGGTCACCTCAGAAAGACCTTTTTGAATCAGGGCTACCATCCAAGAACAATTGAAAACCAGATTACAAGAGCCACCAGAATGTCAAGGAATCACCTGCTACATTACAAAGCTAAAGAAGAAAATAACCGGGTGCCTCAAGTGGTCTACCTACAATCTAAATCTGGAGGTGCTAAGGGGAGCTGCACGGAAACTACAACCTTTACTGCAAAAAGATGCCTGATTACAATCCATATTTCCAGACCCCCACTGCTGTGTTTGAGGCAGCCTCCAAATTTAAGAAGCATAATTGTCAGAAGCTCCCTGTCCTCTCCAACAGCTGCAGGAACCTTTCCTTGCAACCAGAAAAAATGTAAAACCTGTCCATTTATAATGACCACGGACAAGATAAAGATCCCCAACTCACATCAGGACTACAAGATCCCGGGTACGTTCAGCTGCATCACATCTAATGTGGTGTACTTAATTATTTGTACTAAATGTCCAACTGGGGGTCTGTATGTGGGGGAGACAGGGCAAAAACCGAGAACAAGGATGAATTCTCATCGCCACACAATAAGAGAAAAAAGAACGGATCTACCTGTGGCAAAACATTTTGTATCCCTGGTCATAGCATGATGGATATTAAATTACTTGAATTAAAAGGTAACTTCAAGTCTCAGAGAAAGAGAAGAATCTCGGAGTACAAATTTATGAAAACTTTCAACACATTCAGTGCAGGTATTAATGTGTCGCATGGATTTATGTCTTTTTATATCAATTAAGGAATTTGCTCTTCAGACCTTCTGGGGTCATCACAACACAGAACTAGACCCCATCATAGGGCAATAAAACTTTCACAGTCCTTATCTATGAACTGTTCCAATTTTTATGCTTATCTCTCTCCCATAATGACAATTCCGCTTCACATCACTTGTCTTATCTATTGCATTTTTTCTGTGCTGTATTGTGCATAAATATGTGATTATTCAGACTTTGTATTAGTCAATGCCTGATGAAGAGACCTGAGTAGTCTCGAAAGCTTGCAATGTGTTACCATCTTTTCAGTTAGCCATTAAAAGGTATCAACCACTGAGGACTCTCAATCCTGAATATTCTTCTATCTACTGGCTAACACGGTACAAAGATATACATCTTTCCTGTACTAAGCTAACAGAATCTCAGACAAGATGTGCAGCCGTGCTATTCAAGGAGGGTGCAAAAACAATAATCCATGTGGTTGACTGGGCCAGATGAATACTAATTTTAGGCAGGTGTGGACCCATGAACACCAAGGTCATTAGTGATAATCCCGACCTGTATGGCTCTATACCATTAGGCTCCATTGATAAGTCTGTATAGTTTGTTTTTCAGTAATTTGCCAGGTGTTATTTTCATCCATTTTGAATCCTTGTGTCATCCATTTCTTTAATATGCAAAAAGACAGATGTTTCAAGCTTCAAAGTGAACCACAGAAAAAAAAGAGAACACACATGCAACCAAGTGTGCAGTCAGTGTAATATACCAAAATTAATAAATATGGCAGAAAAAACCCCACAAAATAAATATTTGATCATAGTCATAAGACTCCAAAATGAAGTGGACTAAGAACACTGAGCATATAAAGAATGGGCACGCTCCACTGAAGATAATGGAACTAGTTTCGTTTAACAGAAAACAACGTCTTCACTGAGGTTTTGCAGAATTTGTCAGACAACATTGACGACAACTACAACTGAGCTCCCATCACTTTTTTTTTGCACTCATCTGCCTTTGTAAAATCTATCCGATGTCGTTCCTGAAGAGTCGGCTGAGTGTCATGCGAGTACAATGTGATTTTTCTCACCTAGCATGTATATGACATCCGTATGCGATCCGCTATAGAGCCTGGACCATGTGCCTCTAAAGGGACCACAGCCAGGGACTAAGCAGCAAACACATGGCGATATCCGAGCGTATGCACTTATTTCAGTGGACTGAGGTTTTCACAATAGATTATCAAAGTAGGGAAAAAATAAATCTGCACATAAGAAAATGCTTGGATGTGAAGAGACTGTGGTTGAGAATAGCAGGACGGCTAAAGATGGATGAGCAGAAATAAAAATTGTAATTTTACCAATAACCTTGTCCCTTTGAAAGGTCAGTCTGTTGTAGAAAACATTTTCATGTGATCTATTGAAGTATACTAAACTAACAAATCGGTGTACACCTTCCAAAACCTGTTTGTCTGTCCCTTCCTTCAGGGAGAACTGTGGAATGATTGAAGTGTTATTGGCACATTCAGCAATAGGGCCTGCATCGATCATACTGTACATTTATGGGATAGCCCTTGGATATGGTGGCGCTGCAAAAAAACAAAAAACAAAAACAAACCACACACACTAAACGCTGCTGCTTTCTATAAAACAGAGCATATTGCTCACTTCATAAATTTGCTTAAAGGGAATCTGTCTCCCTTTTTTTGGAGTATGAGCTGCCGACATTGACATCAGGGGCTTATCTACAGCATTCTGTAACGCTGTAGATAAGCCCCCGATGTAACCTGAAAGATAAGAAAAAAGAATTAGATTATACTCACCGGCGGGGGGCGGTCCGCTCCGGCGCCTCCCGTCTTCACATGATGCCGCCCTCTTCTTCCCTACCTGTCGTGCTCTGGCCAGGTGGGAAATAGCCCACGGGAAACAATGGGATCAGTTCCTCCATTATTTTACACCCGGCATTTTAGTTAAAGGGTGGATGAAAACCAAGACACAGTGCCAGACATATGTGCAGGGGGGACTTGAAATTATCAGCTTGGGAGAACAGTCTCAATTTTTTTTTTTTTTTACCTTGACTGCTGCAACCATTCATGCATAATAGTAAAAATATCATTATTTACCTATGTTAACATTTCTAATTTGCAAGCTAAAGCACAAAAAGAGAACTAAAAAAATTCAAATCCATGGTGGTTACCTAGTATGTTAATGCACAATAGAGGCTTGTATGGGGCACTGCTCATATACATAGTAACATAGTTATTAAGGTTGAAGGAAGACTTTAAGTCCATCTAGTTCAACCCATATCCTATCCTAACCTGCCCTAACATGTTGATCCAGAGGAAGGCAAAAATTCCTTCCTGACTCCACATATGGCAATCAGACTAGCTCCCTGGATCAACACAATATTAAGGAAACTAGTGTATATACCCTGTAATATTATATTTTTCAAGAAAGGCATCCAGTCCCTACTTAAATTTTAGTAGAGAATCACTCATTACAACATCATATGGCAGAGAGTTCCATAGTCTCACTGCTCTTACAGTAAAGAATCCGCATCTGTGAGTATGCTTAAACCTTCTTTCCTCCAGACGTAGAGGATGCCCCCTTGTCCCCGTCACAGGTCTAAGAGTAAAAAGATCATTAGAAAGGTCTTTGTATTGTCCCCGCATATATTTATACATTGTAATAAGATCACCCCTAAGCCTTCGATTCTCCAAACTAAATAACCCCAAGTGTAATAACCTGTCTTGGTTCCCTAATAACCTTGGTCGCTCTTCTCTGCACCCGCTCCAGTTCAGCTATGTCTTTCTTATACACCGGAGACCAGAACTGTACACAGTATTCTAAGTGTGGTCGCACTAGTGACTTTTATAGAGGTAAAATTAAGTTCTCCACATGAGCATCTATGCCTATTTTAATGCATCCCATTATTTTATTTGCCTTTGCAGCAGCTGCCTGACACTGGCCACTAAATGTGAGTTTGTCATCCACCCATACACCCAGGTCTTTTTCAGTGACAGTTTTGCCCAGTGTTTTACAATTAAGCACATAAGTATACATCTTGTTCGTTCTACCCAAGTGCATGACCTTACATTTATCCCTATTAAAGCTCATTTGCCATTTGTCAGCCCAAGCTTCTAGTTTACATAAATCCTCCTGATACAAAATTGTCCTCCTCTGTATTGATTACCCTGCAGAGTTTCGTGTCATATGCAAATATTGAAATTCTACTCTCTATGCCCCCTACAAGGTCATTAATAAATATGCTAAAAAGCAGGCCCAATACTGACCCCTGTGGTACCCCACTGCTAACCGTGACCCAGTCCGAGTGTGCTCCATTAGTAATAACCACCCTTTGTTTCCTATCCCTGAGCCAGCTCTTAACCCACTTACACATATTTTCCCGTATCCCTATTGTTCTCATTTTATGTATCAACCTTTTGTGTGGCACCGTATCAAAAGCTTTTGAAAAGTCCATGTACACCACTTCCACTGCATTCCCTTTGTCCAGTCCGAAACGTACCACTTCATAAAAGCTTATTAGATTAGTCTGACAGGAACGGTCCCTTGTAAACCCATGTTGATATTGGGTCATGAGGTTATTCTTCTCCAGATACTCCAGTATAGTATCTCTTAGAAAACCCTCCAGGATTTTACCCACAGTTGAGATTAAACTTACTGGCCTATAATTTCCAAGTTCAGTTTTTGTCCCCTTTTTGAATATTGGCACCACATTTGCTATACGCCAGTCCTGTGGTACAGACCGTTCTTATGGAATCTTTAAAGATTAAAAATAATGGTCTATCTATGACTGTGCTTAATTCCTGCAGTACTCGGGGGGTGTATCCCATCCGAGCCCGGGGATTTGTCAATTTTAGTGATTTTTGGACGCCGCCGTACTTCCTGCTGGGTTAAGCAGGTGACATTTAATGGATATTTATCCCTGATCATGTTATCTGTCATGGGATTTTCTTGTGTAAATACTGTTGAAAAAAGTCATTTAGCATATTGGCCTTTTCCTCATCCAGACTATTTTTAAGGGGACCAACACTATCATTTTTTAGCTTCTTACTATTTATGTAGTTAAGGAATATTTTGGGATTATTTTTTACTTTCTCTGGCAATGAGTCTCTCTGTCTCAATCTTTGCTATTTTGATTTGCTTTTTACAGAATTTATTTAATCTTCTTTATTTATTTAATGCCTCACCACTACCTACTTGCTTTAATTCTCTAAATGATATATATATATATATATATATACACAGTGCCTACAAGTAATATTCAACCCCCTGCAGATTTAGCAGGTTTGATAAGATGCAAATAAGTTAGAGCCTTCAAACTTCACACAAGAGCAGGATTTATTAACAGATGCATAAATCTTACAAACCAAAAAGTTATGTTGCTCAGTTAAATTTTAATAAATTTTAAACATACAAGTGTGGGTCAATTATTATTCAACCCCTAGGTTTGATATTTTGTGGAATAACCCTTGTTTGCAATTACAGCTAATAATCGTCTTTTATAAGACCTGATTAGGCCGGCACAGGTCTCTGGAGATATCTTGGACCACTCCTCCATGCAGATCTTCTCCAAGTTATCTAGGTTCTTTGGGTGTCTCATGTGGACTTTAATCTTGAGCTCCTTCCACAAGTTTTCAATTGGGTTAAGGTCAGGAGACTGACTAGGCCACTCCAACACCTTGATTTTTTGCCTCTTGAACCAGGCCTTGGTTTTCTTGGCTGTGTGCTTTGGGTCGTTGTCTTGTTGAAAGATGAAATGACGACCCATCTTAAGATCCTTGATGGAGGAGCGGAGGTTCTTGGCCAAAATCTCCAGGTAGGCCGTGCTATCCATCTTGCCATGGATGCGGACCAGATGGCCAGGCCCCTTGGCTGAGAAACAGCCCCACAGCATGATGCTGCCACCACCATGCTTGACTGTAGGGATGGTATTCTTGGGGTCGTATGCAGTGCCATCTAGTCTCCAAACGTCACGTGTGTGGTTGGCACCAAAGATCTCGATCTTGGTCTCATCAGACCAGAGAACCTTGAACCAGTCTGTGTCAGAGTCCTCCAAGTGATCATGAGCAAACTGTAGACGAGCCTTGACATGACGCTTTGAAAGTAAAGGTACCTTACGGGCTCGTCTGGAACGGAGACCATTGCGGTGGAGTATGTTACTTATGGTATTGACTGAAACCAATGTCCCCACTGCCATGAGATCTTCCCGGAGCTCCTTCCTTGTTGTCCTTGGGTTAGCCTTGACTCTTCTGACAAGCCTGGCCTCGGCACGGGAGGAAACTTTCAAAGGCTGTCCAGGCCGTGGAAGGCTAACAGTAGTTCCATAAGTCTTCCACTTCCGGATGATGCTCCCAACAGTGGAGATAGGTAGGCCCAACTCCTTGGAAAGGGTTTTGTACCCCTTGCCAGCCTATTTAAGACTCTCCACGATCTTGTCTCTGATGGCCTTGGAATGCTCCTTTGTCTTTCCCATGTTGACCATGTATGAGTGCTGTTCACAAGTTTGGGGAGGGTCTTAAATAGTTACAAAAGGCTGGAAAAAGAGATAATTAATCCAAACATGTGAAGCTCATTGTTCTTTGTGCCTGAAATACTTCTTAATACTTTAGGGGAACCAAACAGAATTCTGGTGGTTTGAGGGGTTGAATAATAAATGACCCTCTGAATAAACTGTTCACAATTTAAAAAAAAATTAAACAAAGAAATAACATTCTTTTTTGCTGCAGTGCATTTCACACTTCCAGGCTGATCTACAGTCCAAATGTTACAAAATGCCAAGTTAATTCCGAATGTGTAAACCTGCTAAATCTGCAGGGGGTTGAATACTACTTGTAGGCACTGTATATATATATATATATACACATATATATACATACACACACAGGTAATCTACAGCATTGAGCTTGCATATCTTTGCCAAAATATTGACTAATACCTCACATTTTTATATGTATTTTCTGCACTTTATTTTTCAGGGTGCAGCTGAGGCTTGTAAGCTGTGGTGTCTGTTCACATGGGATGCATGTTGATAGCACTGGGCAGCCCGCCTGATCAATTAGAATGGGCGTCACTAATAGGCTGTTAACCTGGATGCTGTGCATTACCTGTGTGTGAACAGCGCCCGATATACAAGCCTCTATTGTGCATTATTATACCAAGCAACTACCCTCTCCATAGATTGGTAGGTCGCGAGTGGTTGTCTCATTAGCATTCTTGCACCTGTGTTACCGCCATCTAACTACATGAGTCCACTGCAACATGACAGTGCATTAGTCTGGCGACCTGGGCAGGTAAACATCGCTGCCTTTTTTTCCTGCCATTTTTGATAATTTGCAGGCTATCCTTTTAAGAGAACATTTCATGTAAAAAAAAACAAAACAAAAAAAAAACTTGCAGATACAGGATTAATATGCTGATTAATAGCGCTCTGACGCAGCCCAGCGCCTGCACCGAGAGCCCCACTGCCAGGAGAAAATTAACTTTATTCCTCCTGACAGCCTCCGGCTTTCAGTCATAAAGGCACAGATTCAGTCACTAAGTGCATAGTGAGCGGTGGCTGAAACCATGCCCCGACACCAGCTGAAGCTCAGCATTAGAACTGGTTGTCAGTCGGTGCCAGGGGTGCGGTTACAGCAGCTGCTGATAATGCACCGAGAGGTGACTGAAAGCCTGAAGCTGCCATGAGGAATAAGTTAATTTCCTCCCAGCAGTGGGGCTCTCAGTTTGAGAGCTGAGCAGCTTCAGAACGCTATTAACCCCTTAAGGACCAAGCCACTTTGTAGGTTAATGACCAGGCCTTAATTTTGAAAATAGGACCACTGTCACTTTATGTAGTTATAACTCTGGAACGCTTCAACGGATTCCGCTGATTCTGAGACTGTTTTTTCGTGACATATTGTACTTCACATCAGTGGTAAAATTACTTTGATGACTTACGTTTATTTATGAAAATAACAGAAATTTGGCAAAAACTTTGAAAATTTTGCAATTTCCAAACTCTTTTGTACCCCTAAATCAGAGAGTTAGGTCACACAAACTAGTTAATAAATAACATTTTCCACGTGTCTACTTTACATCAGCACAATTTTGGAAACAATTTTTTTTTTTTGCTAGAGAGTTATAAGGGTTAAAAGATGACCAGCAATTTCTCATTTTTCCAAAAAAATTTAGAAACTTTTTTTTTTCTTTTAGGGACCACCTCACATTTGAAGTGACTTTGAGGTGTCAATATAGCAGAAAATACCCAAAAGTAACACCATTCTAAAAACTGCACCCCTCAAGGTGTTCAAAACCAGATTCAAGAAGTTTATTATCCCTTTAGGTACTTCACAAGAATTGAAGCAATGTGATACCAAACATGTATTTTTTTAAATTTTTTTTACATAAAAATGTATTTTTTTAGGGGAATTTTTTGTTACTTTTTTAAAAAAAAATGTTTTTATTACCTTGTCCCTTTATGGGACTTTTACTTATTCACTTTGATTTGCAGGTATAATACATTGCAATGCTGAAATACATGCATGGTCTCAGAGGCTTTCCGTAGATGGATGACCCAGGGGTTGTCATGACAACCCCGAGTCATCAAGGCACAGATTAGGCCCTGCGATTACATCGATCTGAAGGCAGAGGGAGCCCCCGACCCTCTGCCTCCAACCTGAATGCTGCAATCGCACTCGATTGCAGCAATCAAGGGGTTAACAGACAGGGGCGGGCGCCACTCCTGACTTAGTGCTGAAACTCAGCCACTGGCAGCGCTGAGCTCCTGCACTGACCAGGCAGGAGATGCTGAAATTTCAGCATCTCCTGCGTGCTCATGCTGTGATCGGTCGGTCAGATTGCCAACCGATCGCAGCATTCTGGGTGCGGGGACCGACGGCATGGGTCCCCGCACCTCTTTCCGTGCCTGTCGGCACTGAACTGTCACTGTGAGTTTACACGCAGTGACAGTTGAAATGCATGACGGGCATAGCCAGTCATGGTGCGGGAACTTACGTCTTGCCGTGATGGGCTATGCCCGTCAATGGACGTTAAGGGGTTAATCTGCATAATTATCCCCATATCTGCAGGTTAATACAACTTATTTTACATGATAGGTTCCCTTTAAGTGTATAGTTATAATGCAGATACTCCAGTCAACTCAAACAGCAAAATTCCCACACAATCTGATCAGATTAACGTATTCATCCAAGTAAACTTCATTTTATTAGACATGGTCAAAAATACAACTGAACAAAACAGAAGGCAAACTGGGTTGACGTTCCTGGATGAAACATTGCAAAGTGTGTGCTTTAATATAAAGACAAGAAATGAACAAATTGGACTCTGGCACATAAAAAAGTTTGGTCAATACATCGCCCACAAAACATTACACAGCAATGTTCTGCTGAACGCGGTTCATTTGCACATACAAAACATGACCCTTTTTTTTATGACACATAGACGCCATGCAGCAAGGCTGAGATTCCTTCTCCTGTAGTTTTTTTTTTTCTTAACAAATCTCTTCTCTTCAATTAAAAAGTAAAGTCATTTTATTTGGGAAATAATTTAAGGAAAAAATAAAAATGTAACTTTTTGGGTAATAATCCATAGACTTTCATAAAATGCAACTACATCCAGTCTCTAGAAAAGTTTGGCAATGATTATTGGAAAAAAAGTGAGTTCACTTTTCTAAAATATAAAATGTGGACAGCACTTCCAAATGAGCCACAAATATCTACCTTCATTACAAAGAACACAAAAAACTAAGATCACGGACAACAAGTAGATATGGTCACGTTGATGCCCAGGTTCCCATTATCAGCAAAAAGATGTGCAATCGCTGTGTCAAAAACTAAACAATCACTGTTCATGATGGCTGCCGCAACTCCATCGTGGATGGATCTCGGTGTGGCTTCCCAGGTTAGACGCCTACGGTTTCCATTCAGCTCAAGTCTGTAGGCAAAGTTTTCAGCCTGTTTTCGTGTCCCTATCAAGAGGACGATGGCAAAGAACTGCTGGTGTCCTTCATACTTCTCTTGTTTCTCCAGAACCAACATGAAGTGATGACTGAAACAGAACTGCATCATGACCCAGTCAACAGCTCCTGGCAAGTTAATGTCGGTAGCAAGGAAGACGATGTCTTCTCCTTGAAGTGTGGTAATGCTCTTGTGAGCATGTGTGAGGTGGGGCATAACCGCTTCTAGTGAACCTTGCCATTTGCACGAAGCTCCAGGGCAGGGGCAGGAGTAGGGGCGATATTCACAGATGTCCTCGTGTTCAGGTTTTTCTGTGTGATGTAGAGACAGAGAGCATCCGGTAGATGAATACTAGAAAAGAATAAAGCAGAAAGAATAATTAGAGCCAAAACTATGCCAAAAACCTTATTAGGCAACAAAGGCGGTAGTGCGCAGAAATAAACCGCCATATCAATACATATTCCTACTCTGCAAACATATTCAAAAAATAGGAGGATAAACAGAGTATCGGATCAGATATAGTAAATATATAACAATTTTATTAGTCACAATGCAATACATATATAAGTTAGTGCAATGGCAAGACACAGGACAAAGAGCTGGGAGAAAAGTCCCGTGCATATAAGTTTGTAACAATTTAAACAAACAAAGCATAAATCATGCTGTGTAAAAATGTAATGGCAAGCCGACCCTGAGGTACAACCCCATAGCCATCAGCCTAAGTGGATCAATCCCAAATAAAGATGCATGGGGGCTTACTGATAGAGATATGCTCGGTCACCAGGGCAGAGGGAGCTTTCTCAAGGGGAAACAATGCATCCACCCAAAGTGACAATCAGGAAAAAACTAAGTCATATTCTTAAGTGAATTAATCACCCAAAGTCAATGAAAATAGGGTACTTTATTCCCTATTTCAGGATATGGACAGGGTATACGGGAGGTTCAGAGGAATGCAGGGAGGATGGAATATAGGACCACATTTTCATCAGCTTGGTGAGTACGGCTTTTTTTATTCTCTTGTCAGCAATGTTTTACAATTGTTTTAAGCTGAGAACTACTCAACAGGTGACATGCCTACTGCAGCTCATGAATATGGCTGTTACACGAACGCATGAACACCAAAGTCACTAGTGCCGTGGTACGCTTTCTCATTTCATACTCTTAGGGTACATGCACACGCTGCGGATTGGGGTGCGGATTTGGCCGCGCGGATTTTGTAAAATCCACAGGTAAATCTGGAGGTCAAAAGACCTGCGGTTTATCTACGGATTGCTCTGCGGTTTTTCATCTCCTCAATGGAGATGGCAAACCACTGCGGAATTCGCAGAAAGAATTGACATGTCAATTCTTTCTGCGGTTTCAAAACCACAGGAAAACCGTGTGGAAAAATCCGCCCCGTCTGCACTGCGTTTTTTTATTCCCATAGGGAATAATAGTACTGTACACCGCAGCAGCCGAATCCGCTGTGCAACTGCAGCAGAATCAGCAGCGTGTGCACACAGCCTTAAAGTAAACCTGCCAGCAGGATTGTGCCAAGTAAACCAGCTGCCCAGAAGCACAAACAGTGTCCCTCTCTGCCTCTAAGATGAGGTACATGTTTGTGCTTTGGGGCGGCCTGTGGGAAGGTCTTTCCTTAGTTTCTCTGGCCTAGAGCATCAAGACTCTGCCCTTCAGTCCCGACCTGAAGCAAGGGCATATCATTAACTGAAAACCTCTAACACTCATTACACAAGATGGATTTCTTCACCCCAGGTATCATTTTAATCAGTATAACAACGCCAAACTGATCATGCCTGTAGTTAAGGCTGGTTTCATACTTGCGTTTTTCCCTCCTATCTTTTACATGGGTGCGCATACACATGCGTTTGTACGTGCATGCTTTTTTTTGTAGTGTGTGCTCGGGCGCACAAAATGCATCCTGTTGCATTTTTTGTTAGTCTGACTTGCCCCAAAAAACGCATGCGCACGCAATGCGTTTTTTTTTTTTTTTTACAGCAAAACACCCATTATAGTCTATGGGTGCGCATTGTAATGTGCACGTATGCGCAAAAAAGCATGCATTTTTAATAAAAACGCACCAAAACCCGCAAAAAATGCACACAAACGCATGATGAGTTTTTTTCATGCGTTTGTGTGCGCAAAAACCGCACCGCAAAAAAAAACACAAGTGTGAAAGTAGCCTTACTTTGCAAAATCCTGCTGACAGGTACACATTAACTTGTACTATAAACTAAAAGGGAACCCGTCACATGTCCTTTGCAGCATGTAAACTGTCTCCAGTGCGTCGTTAGTGATGCAATTCGCATTACTAACACGTTTTTTCCATTAAAAATTGTCTAATCATGTGTAAAAAGCCCTTCTTTAGTTAGATCGTACCTACTCATATAATCATAGGGGTGTGCTTCATTTTATTCAGTCACTGTTGGCGGCGCCCACGAAATTTGAATGAGGTTCCTGGGATTGCCCCGACATGACTCACATCAGCTTCGGAAAATCCTGCACAGTGTCAATTGGGGAGCCGTGCATGCGATGTGACGAGTGGCTCCGGCCGCACACAGTGAAGCAGGGTACTACATACATGCTAGTCACAGCGCATTCACGGCTCCCTAGTTGACACTGCGCAAGCACAAAATTTCCAAATCTGATGTGAGTGACGTCGGAGCAACCCCGGGAACCTTACAAATTGCGTGGGAGCCACCAACAGTGACTGCATAAAATGAAGCACACCCCTATGACTAAATGAGCAGGTACGATCCAAATGTATGAAGTACTTTTTGCACATGATTAGACCGCAGTTTAAGGAAAAACGTGTTAGTGATGCACACTGCATCACCAACCACGCACTGGAGACTGTTTACATGCTACAAAGGACATGACAGGTTCCCTTTAATATAAAACCAGACACCTTTGGCGTCAAAATGACTGTACAAAAGTGTTTCATGTATACATGTACTGTGCCATGTGAAAAATATGATTGTGGAATTAACCCCAACTCATATACCTTATTCTGCACAGAAAACATTATTACTGGCAGACAGATGGCACGTCAACCCCCTGCAGATAAAGGGCAAGCTGGCGAGGGGGTTATCTGCCAGGGTTCACACATGTGATTGGAAAATCCAGGCAGACATTTCTATCATATCACACACTTCTAGTTACAGAATTACAATCTTGCTTCAAATTAATGAGAGCCCCTTAATTTAACCCTGCATTGTCCACTTCCATTAATGTTGCTTATGTAATCTGACAAGGCCACAAAGTGTACATTCAACTGGCTACCATATAACATCTGTAGTCAAAATACTACAGAGAACAGCCTGTTATAGTCGTAAAAGGGACACAAAGGACATCATTGTACAGTAATGTAATCTGCCTCAATCAGGACATGCCCTACATACTTAAAATACCTTTTTTTCCCTCAAGCAGATCTCTACTGGAAAATGAATCAACCAAGAGATGCGTCTCTAGACATTTGCTGAAGAATTAATCTCAGGATTTACTACAAGGCTATGTGCACACGCTGCAGATTTGGCCGCTGCGGATCTGCAGCCGTTCTGCAGACAGTGTACAGTTGCATGTTATCCTATGGGATTTACAATCTGCTGTGCACTTGCTGCGGATTTTTAACTGCGGAAAAGCTGCGGTTTTGAATCCGCAGAAAGAATTGACATGTCAATTCTTTCTGCGGATTCTGCTGCGGTTTGCCACCTATTCCATTGTCCAGGTGGCAAACCGCAGGTCATTTTACCTGTGGTTTTACCTGCGGTTCTGCAGATAAGAATCCGCAGACCAATCCACAGCGTGTGCACATAGCCTTAGGCCATGTGCACACGGTGCAGATTCTGCAGCAGATTTGGCCCTGCAGAACTGCACGTGATGCACAGTACCATTTAAGGCTATGTAAAACAAAAAACGCTGTGCACATACTGCAGATTTTTCCGCGCAGATCTGGTGCGGAATAAAAAAAAAGCAGCATGTCGCTTCTTTTGTGTGATTTTGCTGCAGTTTCCCACCTGCTCCATTATAAAAATCTGCACTAAAACTGCAGGTAAAACTGCAGGTAAAACGCAGGTCATTTTACCTGCAGATTTAGTAAAATCTGCATGGAAAATTCCACAGCAGAATCTGCACCGTGTGCACATAGCCTTAGGCTGGAGCTACATGGCAATGCAAGTAAATGGGGATGCATTGCAACCATTAGATTATTGCCTATGGAGAGGTTGAACTTTGGGCTGCTTGTTTGTCACTGCACCCTAAGGTCGCAATGCGACTATTCACTTGTTCTGCGTTACGAAGAATCAGTGGCATAGGACAAAACAGAGGTCAGAGCCAAAGAAGCCGTGTAGCCTCAGCCTTAACCCCTTAATGACATCTGCCATACATGTACGAAGCAAGTCAGGGCCGGGTGTATGAAATGGGCTCGTGGAGTGAGCCCACCCCATACCTGGCAGATGACGGCTGGGACATAGGCAGGACCTACCTGTAAGAGCCACGGGTGGAATGGAGGCCTGTGTGCAACTGTTAACCTGTTAAATGCCGCTGTCAGACTGACAGTATGCCGGCATGGGGACGTGGCATTCTATGTGACTGAAGAACATTTCTAGCATAATTTTTGCCACTGAAATTTGCATACATTTTGATGCATTAAACGGGCAGGCTTTGCCAAGCCGCATCTCAGGTTCTCGCAACAAGGCTAGACAGGACTGGTGTAAAGTGGAGTGAAAATATCTTCATGAATTAGTCCTAAAATTTTTATGAAACAAATGCAAAAGCTATATTTAGGCAAATATGCATATCCAGAAAAAAAAACAAAAATATACGGGGCAGTGGTGCTTATATAATGTAAAAATTTATTTGTCTAAATAGATTTTTACATTAAGCACTAGTTCCCAGTATTTTTTGCATTTCTTCTGGCTGCTCTCCACACCGATCAGTGGTCAGACACACCATATCCAGTGGTTCCATCTGCAGTTGCCAACCACATACAGCCGTGGTATCCATCACGTCTGCATAGGTGATGTGGCTACTCACAGCAACACACTTCATTTTAGCTGATACAGTAATACCATTGTGATACGCTCCACGGAATTTCTTCTCTAGAGCTCTTGCTATGTGGCCACACACACAAAAAAAAAAATCCTAAGGCTACTTTCACACAACAGGTTTTTTCCAACAGGCAGGATCTGGCGTAAATTGTGGAAAACTGATGAAACGGATCTGTTTTTCCGCCGGATCCGTCTAGCTGGCTAGTAATGGATGAGGGCCTCACTATATGTTTCCTGGGGGCTGGCCAATTGGATCTGAGCATGCTCAGACTTAACTGGATCTGATGGCTGATTCCATTTTTTTTCTGGATCCGGCGCCCATTGACTTGCATTGTAGCAAAAAGATCCGGCGCTGTCCGGTTTTTCGCCGCAGACAAAAACGTTACTTGAGCCTTTTTTTCCAGCCCCGGAATCAAACATTTAGCCGGCTCGTCGAAAACCGGATGAAACGGAAGGCCATGCGGCGAGATCCGGTGTTAATACGAATCAATGAGAGAAAACTGGTTCCGGCGGCAGATTTCGCCAGATACGGTTTTTCTCAAAATAGCCGGTTCCTGCATGTTGGAAAAAACCTGATGTGTAAAAGTAGCCTTACCTTCTCTGGACATAATATTACATCGCAGGGAGAGTGCTGGTGTATGGAGTGGTTTAGGAGCAGATCACCATACAGCTGGTACCATCACTGATCGCTGTTTAAATACCACTGTCAACCTCTGACAGCAACATGCAGCATCATGATCTCAAAAGGATCGTTTGTAGCAGGGCTGTGGAGTCGGTAAGCCACAGTTGCGACTCCGTCTCCTGGATTTTATCAGGCTCCGGCTCTGACTCCTTCATAAATGGCCAATTCATAACAACAAATTTACTGTTGTAAAATATTATACATCGTGCTTATTCAGTTTCTCACCATCATATAAGTAATCAGACCACTTAGAGCAAAAACTACATTTATTAGAATACAATTAGAATATAGCAAATAACTTTTATAAACTTTTCTAAACTGTAAGTAAATATGCAATAAACACTTTTATGCAGTTAATAAGAAGAAATCTATAAATTTGTCCTCAGAAAAAGTATTGCCTCTGTCAGATCCTCCTTCATGGATGCCCTCAAATCTGATCTAATTATTTTGAGAGCAGAGAACAACCTCTCTACACTAACTTGTGTTGGTGGCAAAGCAGTAACCACTCGGGCAACATCTCTGACAATGTCAGGATACAGAGGAATCGCTCGTTGCACTGTTATTTTTGATGAACGGTCAAATTTCTCAATTTCTTTTAGTGCACATGAAAAATTCTGCTGAAATGTACTGGCTGTGTTCCTTGATGGGGATGACTCTTCTTCTATGCGGGAACGCTTTGCACGGTCCTTGTGATCCAAATATTTTTCGAAATTAAAGTCTTCATCAGTTGATGATGAGGGTGAAGATGTGGCAGGACGACCAAATTCTTCTTGTTCCTCCTGACTGTTCTGCAACCCTTTCATCCTTACTGCTATTTCAAACAGAGCTTCTTTTCCTTTACTTAGCTGTTGATCATCTAGAAGAATCCGATGCATTGGGTCTACATAAACAGCTGCCAAAAGAATGTTATTTTGTAATAGTAGCTCCTCTCTCCGTTTCATTGATGTAGCAATGCCACTTGCAATTAGCCCTCCTCTTTGGGACAGGCGAAACATCAGGTTCTTCCACTCCTTTAAGAAAATACCTGGAGTTAAGTCCTCTGCTTGTAATTTTTTAGTCACTGTAAATGGGTGCTCTAGCAATTTTTCCAGCTCAGTCACCTGATTCCACTGACTTTCATTTAGCGTCAGTTGAGGGTTAGCCATGTCTACAAGAAAGGTTTCCAGTTCAACCAAGCGCTGAATCATTAAGTACTGCCCCATTGTGTGGCTTGATCAATAATTGCCCCTTTTCCAGCACGTCTCTTCAAAATTGAGTCAACTTTAGGGGTTCTGGCAACAGTAGCCAATTTTCTCACCTTGCCAATCAGTGCAGCAGCATGTCCTTCTTGCAGACTGTCTCTTATAGCCAGCTGTAGCGTATGCACAACACAGCGCATGTGATGAATGAAAGAACCTATTGACACAGTTTCAACAAGATCTAAACTATCATGTTGCTGTTCATCTGAAGCAACTTCAGTTTGCTCCTCAGTTACAATACTGTGTTCCTCTATTTCAAACATTTCTGTGTCTGTGGACCCAGAATGTTCTTCTAGCTGCTGGTCACCATCATTACTCTCATTCATTAGCTTAATAGTACTTATCATATTTGAAGCATTGTCAGTTACGACAGAAAGAACTTGCTCTTTTTTAAGTTCATAGTCTTGCAGAACCTTTTCTACCAAGACCTGGAGAAACTCACTGGTGTGATGAGCTTTGGTGTCTTTTACTGCCAATGTCTTGGTAACTATTTCATTTTTGTCACAAACAAATCGGACATTGATGGCAAAATAGTTCACTCTGTGACGTGTGCAGGCATCCATTTTAAGAAACAGAAAGCGTCCCTTGAGAGTTTTTTTAAGTTCTTCCTTTTGTTTAAAAGCTTCTTCGATTACTAATTTTCTAATACTCTCTCTCTCCAGAGAAACACCAAGCTTGCGGGCCATTTCCCCATTCAGACACATAAAAGCTGGTCGTGAAAATAATGAAATAGGCACACTATCCTTTACAACAAGCTCTATGATCTGTTTTTTAAATGTATCTACTGTCATTGTCACAGTAACTTTGTCACTGACAAAATATCTTGCAACTGATGGCTACAAAGTTCTCTGCTCCTTTGTTTGGCTGGATGAGCTGGGCACTGGTTCATTGGTTTGGATGCAGTCTCTCTCATCCACTGCTTTCAGTACTTCTGGATGAAAGCGCTGTAAATGTCTCTTTAGATTAGAAGCTCTGGTAGGAGCATTTTTATCTTTGCCTGAATATGCACTCATCTTGGCTTCACAGCATTTGTTTTCGTCTGGATCATTTGTCATACACTGACAGACATAATGTTTTCTATCTTGAGTGATGGTGAAATGTTCAAATACAACTGATTTAATGTGATGCTTCTTTGACATTCTCAGGTTTTTAATTCTGCATTCACAATCCAAATGACAATTGTTTTTCCTAAAAACAAATTGTACAAAATTATTGCCAGGTCGTACAACTGATATAGTGGTCAGTAATACTGTTATTATTCCTCATGTACTCACAGTTAACTGATGCAAAGTTTGTTGAAAGGATAATACTTCTTACAGTCTTCCTCTTCTGAGTAGCAGGCAGCTGTGAGATGCTTGGAAGACGCACACCTAGTATGATCTAGTCTAGAGGAGGAGCTTTACTACTAAGAATTTGCAACACATTTTCAGTTTCATACATTGTAAGTAGGGGGGTTGGGGCAGCATGAGGTTAACCAAGTATAAGATTAGATAAGGGCAGTGGAGAACAGTGACACACAAGAAGTAAGAAATGTCTCTATCTCCAGCAGAACTGCTTATCACTGTTGTTCATAGTTTGATAGAACATATATATTTGAGTAACATTTATAAAATTCATATGAAAGTTCAATTATGAAATATGAATACTTTTTTTTTTAAAGTCGGAGTCGGTACAATTTCTACCGACTCCAACCAAAACTAACTCCGACTCCACAGCCCTGGTTTGTAGTGGTGCTTAATATCCCCTTTCCTAGCCAGGTAAATGCCAAGTATCCGCATCACCGCAGGCTTGGTACTCCAGTAAAGTCTAGTTTCAGTATCAAACAATCGCAGGTTCAAGTCCCCTAGGAGGTCTGGCGCTCTGCAGGTGGCCCAAGGTTGGCCGCTCTATAACTTTACATATTCTGCCACATCTGTGGGTCCTGGGTAGGCACTTTCTAAACATGTGACAGAATGGTACTAGTGTAAATAAATGAGCATTCACCAGCTCTGCAACACTTTCACTATTCTCTGCTAGTGCTGCTATAACAAGTTCTTTATGGGCTTGCCAAACGTGACATGATGCCCGCAGACCATTCCATCAAAGTATGCTTTCCACAAGGTCACTCCTTCCCTTCCGAGCCCTGCACCCAAACAATAGTTTTCCTCGACGTATGGGGCATCAGTGTACTCAAGAGAAATTGCCCAACAGATTTTTGGGTCCTTTTCCTCCTGTTACACTTGTGAAATTAAAAAAATTGGGACTTAAGTTACATTATTGTGGAAATTTTTTTTTATTTTCACAACTACTTTATAATTTTCTGTGAAGCGCCTGGAAGTTTCTCACAACATATCTAGATAAATTACTTGAGGGGTTCTAGTTAGTCTCTGCCTGATGAAGAGACCCGAGTAGTCTCGAAAGCTTGCAATTGGTTACCATCTTTTCAGTTAGCCATTAAAAGGTATCAACCAATGAGAACTCAATTCTGAGTATTCTTGAGGGGTCTAGTTTCCAAAATGGGGTCACTTGTGGGAGATTTCCACTGTTTAGGCACATCAAGGGCTCTCCAAACACGACATAGCGTCTGCTCTCTATTCCAGACAATTTTGCACTCAAAAGTCGCTCCTTCCCTTGCACCTAAACAGTGGCTTTCCTCCACATATGGTGTATCGGCATGTTCAGGAGAAATTGCACAACATAAAACTAAACACACTAATATACTACACATGATTATACGTCAAGGAAACGAAGTCAAGGTACCTGGAGAATAAGACCATTCATATACACAGACGTTAAAATAAAAAATAAATAATATATAAACAGTAGTACAAAGATTACCTCTGGTGGGTACCAATGCCGGCCACTATGTACGTGTCTGCTATTGCCCTCAACCTATACTCACCTCCTGTGCCAGCACTGTTCCAGCGGTGTCTGCACTCGCTTTCCCCGGATCTCTCGTGCTGTTGGGACACGTGAAGCTGGTGCGTAATCAGCACTGACGTCACTGTTCCCGCCTACATATGGATTGAACATTAAGAGAAAGCCTGGGATCAGCTGCAGCCCTGGCTTCCTCTTCATGTTCAATCCATACGTAGGTGGGGACAGTGACGCCAGGGTCACGTGTCACAATACCGCAGGAGAGCCCCAGGACCACGAGTGCAGACACCGCGGGAACGGAGCCAGTACGGGAGGCAAGAACAGGCTTTATTATTTTATTAGGACTAAACATTTAGTTCAAGAAAGGGTTGTCCTAGTAGAGAACAACTCCTTTAGCCCCATAGTGATGGCCAATACGCATTTTTACTGACCTGAGACAAGAGAATAACATCCCTGACTGGTGAACATGCAGCAGCTGTCGGCTGTACATTATAGCTCAGGCTCTGTTGCATCGGCCTCGATCAGTGAGGACACAGACTATAGCTGTTAACGCCTTAGATCAGTGGCACCCAATCTCCAGTACCCCAACAGGTCATGTTTTCAGGATTTTCATAATGTTACACATGTGATAGAATTCCTGATGCCTTGACGATACTTCCATCACCTGTGAAATCAGGGCTGTGGAGTCGGTAAGCCAAACCTGCGACTCAGACTCCCAATTTCCCTTACACAAGAGAGCACAGACGGGAGAAGTCAGCACATGGGGAGAGAGTGGATAGGTGGGTGAGCACATTGGGGGAGATTCTCAACTCTGCAAAGCCTGCCCCCATCGTCATATTACCGCCCTCGCATCGTGCCTCCATCTAGTAATAATATATATAAAAAAAATAAATCACTGGATAGATTGAAACATTCTAGCGTTATTGCCACAAAGTGACACTGGTCAGTTTTGAAAAATTTGGCCTCATCACTTAACCCCTTTCCTTCATTGGACGTAATATTCCATGCATGTGCCCTGGGCCCTAATTACCATGGACGGAATATTACGTCATAGCGATAAGCGGCGCCCACGTGGTGAGCGCCGCTTATCACGGCCGGGTGTCAGCTAATTATCATAGCTGACACCCGGCACAATGTGTCAGGGGCGGTCACGGACCGCCCCCAACACGTTAACCCCTTGTACACCGCGATCAAACACGATCGCGGTGTACCGGGGGTTAAAGGGAAGCATCGGCAGGGAGGGGGCTCCCTCCGTGCTTCCCTGAGCCCCCCACAGCAGCGCAATGTGCAGCGCTGCTGCGGGGGTCTCCTTTCCTGCAGGTCCCCGGATCCAATATGGCGGCGGGGACCTCCGGGGGCCTGCAGGGAGCTGGCTTCCTCAGTGCCTGCAAAGCGCAGGCAAGGAGGAAACCTGTACACTGCCTGTGATAGATTGCTGATCTGTCACAGCGATATGTGATGTGACAGATCAGCGATGTCCCACCTGGGACAATGTAATAAAGTAAAAATAGCCAAATAAATTAAAAAAAAAAATAAAAAAAAAAATTCCCCAATAAATTCATTTTTTGGAAATAAAACAAACAATAAAAGTACACATTTGGTATTGCCGCGTCCATAACGACCCGCCCTATAAAACGGTCCCATTAGTTAAGCCCTTAAGCAAACCCCTTAAAAAATAAAAAAATTAAGCAAAAAATAATGATTTATTATCATACTGCCGAACAAAAGTGCAATAACACGCGATCAAAAAGACGTATATAAATATCCATGGTACCGCTGAAAACGTCATCTTGTCCCGCAAAAAACGAGCCGCCATACAGCATCATCAGCAAAAAAATAAAGTTATAGCTCGCAGAATAAAGCGATGCAAAAATATTTTTTATATAAAAATTGTTTTCATTGCATAAAAGCGCCAAAACATAAAAAAACGACAAATGGGGTATCGCTGTAACCGTACTGACCCGAAGAAGAAAACCGCATTATCAATTTGATCACACGCGGAACGGCGTAAAAGCACCACCCAAAAGAAATTCATGAAATGCTGGTTTTTGTAAATTCTGCGTCCCAAAAAAACAAAATAAAAAGCGATCAAAAAATGTCACGTGCCCGAAAATGGTACCAATAAAAACGTCAACTCGTCTCGCAAAAAATAAGACCCCACATGACTCGGTGGGTCAAAATATGGACAAATTATAGCTCTCAATATGTGGTGATGCAAAAACTATTTTTACAATAAAAAGCGTCTATTAGCGTATGACAGCTGCCAAATATAAAAACCCGCCATAAATAGTAAATCAAACCCCCCGTTATCACCCCCCCTTAGTTAGGGAAAATAAAATTAAAAAAATGTATTTATTTCCATTTTCCCATTAGGGCTAGGGCTAGGGGTGTGTTGGGGTTAGGGTTGGAGTTAGAATTGGGGGTTTCCACTGTTTGGGCACATCAGGTGCTCTCCAAACGCAACATGGCGTCTGATCTCAATTCCAGCCAATTCTGCGTTGAAAAAGTCAAATGGTGGTCCTTCCCTTCCAAGCCCTGCCATGCACCCAAACAGTGTTTTACCCCCACATATGGGGTATCAGCCTACTCAGGACAATTTGCAAAACAACTTTTGGGGTCCAATTTCTCCTGTTGCCCTTAGGAAAATAAAAAATTGGGGGCAAAATTATCATTTTTGTGGAAAAAAAAATGATTTTATTTTCACGCTCGGGTGTTATAAACTTCTGTGAAGCCCTTGGGGGTTCAAAGTGCTCACCACACATCTAGATAAGTTCCTTGGGGGAAATAGTTTCCAAAATGGTGTCATTTGTGGGGATTTCCACTGTTTTGGTACATCAGGGGCTCTCCAAACGCGACATGGTGTCCGATCTCAATCCCAGCCAAAATCGTCAAATGGCGCTGCTTCCCTACAGAGCTCTGCCATGCGCCCAAATAGTGGTCTACTCCCACATATGGGGGTATCAGCGTACTCAGGACAAATTGCACAATAACTTTTAGGGTCCTGTTACCCTTGGGAAAATAAAAATTGGGGGTGAAAAGATCATTTTGTGGAAAAAATATGATTTTTTAATTGTACCGCTGTACGTTATAAACTTCTGTGAAGCCCTTGTGGGTTCAAAGTTCTCACCACATATCTAGATAAGTTCCTTGGGGGGTCTAGTTTCCAAAATGGGGTCACTTGTGGGGGGTTTCCACTGTTTAGGTACATCAGGGGCTCTCCAAACGTGACATGGCGTCCGATCTGAATTCCAGCCAATTTTGCATTGTAAAAGTCAAACGGCGCTCCTTCCCTTCTGAGCTCTGCCATGCGCCGAAACAGTGGTTCCCCCCCACATATCAGGTATCAGCGTACTCAGGACAAATTGAACAATAATTTTTGCAGTCCAATTTCTCCCGTTACCCTTGGTAAAATAAAAAAAATTGAACCTGAAGTATTTTTTTTGTGACAAAAAAGTTGAATGTTCATTTTTTTTTTAAATATTCAAAAAATTCCTGTGAAGCAATTGAAGGGTTAATAAACTCCTTGAATGTGGTTTTGAGCACCTTAAGGGGTGCAGTTTTTAGAATGGTGTCACTTTTGGGTATTTTCTATTATATAGACCCTTCAAAGTGACTTCAAATGTAATGTGGTCCGTAAAAATAAAATGGTGTTGCAAAAATGAGAAATCGCTGGTCAACTTTTAACCCTTATAACTTCCTAACAAAAAAAAAATTTTGGTTCCAAAATTGTGCTGATATAAAGTAAATATGTGGGAAACGTGACTTATTAAGTTTTTTTGTGTGCCATATCTCTGTGATTTAAGGGCATAAAAATTCAAAGTTGGAAAATTGCGAAATTTCCATTTTTTTCACAAATAAACGCAAGTTATATGAATGAAATTTTACCACTAACATGAAGTACAATATGTCACGAGAAAACGTCAGAATCACCGGGATCCATGGAAGCGTTCCAGAGTTATGACCTCATAAAGGGACAGTGGTCAGAATTGTAAAAATTGGACCGGGAGTTAACGTGCAAACCACCCTTGGTAGTGAAGGGGTTAAGGGTTAAAACTTTGCATCGCTAACATGATAAGTGGTGCTGCCACTCAGACAGGACAGGTTTGAGCTCTAAAGTCACTCATGGTTTTACCCTTTTATACTAAGGCAGCATTCACACTGTGTCATGGTCCACGTTTCATGGTCCAGACAGAATTCTCCTGACCTGAATTCAACAGCCTCAACGGCATCCATGTCAGACGGTCAAGTTCAGTTAGGACACCAGCAGCGTGCTTCATGATCTGTACCTTGGCCACAAGCACATGTTCTTGAGTTGCAGTGCGACACATTTCAGCTTGAGCTCAGTGTCAATATGTCCACACAACAGATATCTGTAGTGGAAGATCTGCAGTAGAATAATAGAGCTGGTAAGTAGATGACCTTTCAACAAACATTACCTACACCATTGGCAATCCTTACACGGATACTGACATGGAAAATTTGCAGCTTGCCAATTCTTTGTTAATTTTGTTGTGGATTAAATCCGCAATAAATTCAGCACAAACAGTTCTACCGCAACCACTTCTTAAAGCTGGTGTTTGCCACGGTCTGCTAAAAATCTCAGTGTGTGTGCATGAAAATACTTATCACTTGCTGTCTACTGAGGTTTCCAGCAATAGGTCCACCTCCTCCTGGATCACGTGATCGCAGTTGTGGCCAGCCGGCTCACGACACCATCTTTTGTCTGGGCCTGAAGTCAGTTCCTCAATATAAGTTTATGGGATGCAGAACAAGACTCTCAGACTTAGGCCTGTTTCACACATTTTTTTTGTCAGTCAAAATCAGCTAAAATGGCGGATAGCGGATCCGTTCCTGTACTGACCACAACGTTTGTCACCGAACTGAGAGAGAGAAAATTTTTCAGCCGCCAGAACAGAGTTTAGGGTTAAATTTCCAGCTGAGAGAAGCCTTTCAGGCATGCGCAGTGAGAAGTGCGGATCCTGCCGGCCGAAAAAACGTTGCATGGTCCGTTCGGGCATGTCGGCGGACGTCAAAATTTTGGCAAAAAAACGTATCCAACGGATTGCCATCCGTCAAAATCCGCCGGTAATGCAACTCAATGGGGAAAAAAAACGGATCCGCCAAGAAAAAAGTCGGATCTGTTTTTTTTGCAAAACGGCGGATTTTGACTGATGGACACATGATGTGTGAAACAGGCCTTACAGGAACTACCAGTTTCCAGTGTGAGCCAGCAGAAGAGAGCTGTGGTCAATGATGCAGGAGAGGACCGGAGAAGCGCTGGAAACTGCAAAAGACAGCAACCAATAATAATAATAATAATAATTTTTATTTATATAGCGCCAACATATTCCGCAGCACTTTACAATTAAGCGGGGACATGTACAGACAATAAATTCAATACAAGTTAAGACAATTCAAACAATGACATTAGGCGTGAGGTCCCTGCTCGCAAGCTTACAATCTACAAGGAAATGGGGGGACACAGTAGGTGAGAAATGCTTGTTAATTCAGGTCTGGCAATTATAATAACCAATGAGTATTTTAATGCAACCAATACACAACAGAACTCACGGATGGGAAAAACAAAAACCCCAACATTAGAATGGGATTTTAATTGCCCCTAAATAAGCGGCCCTGCATAGTGTGGTAACATCGCTCTCCAGGGAGCTTCAGAACAGTACACAACCATTAACAGGACTGGGTATTAAAAGCTCCACAGTACAGAGCCTACATAAGGCATGTGGTGACCTAATGGAAGGATAGGGCTAATTATACGTTTGGACATTTCTAGCTGCTGCTCCAGCTCGTTTCCACCTCCGTGTGTCAGAGGGCAGCTCTCCGCACAGCAAACACATCAGGTGTGGCCACGTATGACCTCAGTTGTTTATGACAGATCAATCACAAGTAAAATGTTCTCGCAAATGCCGGGGGCTTGAAGCAAAACCAGATAGCTGAGGTCTATTGGCTGACGTTATGTGCTCACTGATCCCCACAGTAAAGACTCTCCTCAGTATCCTCTAACGCATGGATTTATTTTTATTCACCTATAAATAGGAAAGAATGTAGCAGGGCTATTTTTCCCAGAAAATCACACCATTTAGGGCAAGTGAAAGAAAACTGCCGATAACAGCTTGGCAAGTCTGCCTGAGCCTTAAAGGAGTATTTCCATATTAAAAGGGTCTGTCATATAAATAGGCCATTAGGCCAGGTTCATACTGTGTTAATGCAGTCTGTTCCACGCATAGTGTTGACGGATTGCGTTAACGCTACTGCATAACACAATCGCGTTATGCTATACCGCTAGGGCAGACGCTTCATCTGCGCTAGCAGAGACGGACCCTCGGACGCTGCAGACCACGTCCGAGGGTCCATCATAGAATGACGGCACATCGCTAACGCATTGCGCTTATGGCATGCGTTAGTGATGCGCTCGTTATGGCAGCGTTAACATCGCGTTATGCCGCAGTGTAACGCAATCCGTTAAACGGGCTGCCTAAACGCAGTATGAACCTGGCCTTATCTTCATGTAACCACATGAATAAAGCTGGATTCAGACATTCATGTGTCCCGATTTGTGTACGGACCAGCTGTGGGTCTCCCAACCTGAAACAGACACCCTCAAATAATCCTAGAAGTCTGTCATGTACTCCGACTGTGACACGCGAATTTGTGAATTCAACATTATACAAAACAACCGGTATACACATGTATCTAAAGAACGCTGAGGAGTTCTCCAAAGCCCATTTTCATATTCCGCTTTAGGAACTTTGAGGCACTTCCTCTGCACTAAAATAGGAAAAGCATTATGCCAGCTCACCAATTCAAGTGTTCCAGCCTTAAATGCAGACCAGATAATTCACATATCCAAAACAGGTGAAACAAGGTATATAACCAGACAGAAATGAGGGCATTTTAAGAGGAGATGGAAACAATTTTTCTAATTTTCTTTTTCTTCTGCACCCATCTCCTGGTTGCAGGCTTGTGGCCAGGGGAGAACCTAGAGCACAAGCCCCTGGTGATAAGTGGAGGTGCCAGCCATTACCTATCCAGTGCTATGGCTACAATAAGCACCAGACCGCTATGGATACATTGGTTGTGTTTAATTTTGCAACTCAGCCACATTTCTTTGTATGGGGACGACACTAGATACCAAACAACTCACGTATGACAGCGGCACGGTCTTTATTCTTTAGGCGGAGGCTACACAGTGACTATAACCATCATGAGGCCTGTGTAATCGTTCCCGAGTAGCTGAGGCACTGGGCATGCATATAGCCAGGGCTGTGTAGTCTGTGTTCATTTTGGTGGAGTTGGAGTCAGTATAAAATGGACAGATTCCTAAAATATATAATAAATTGGGTTAAGCAGTTCAGTGCAGGATGTGCTGCCAGTGTTTTCACAAGGATTTGGGGAAGTTATGAAATGCTATAAATGTCTGTTCTGGTCATGATAAGGCTCTCGGCTTGTAGTGACCAGTGCTGTGGAGTCAGAGTCAGGGAAATTGAGGAGTTGGTGTCAGGGTCAGGCTACTTTCACACTAGCGTTTCCTGGAGCTGCGGAGGGATGCGCACAGCCGCCGTGAAGCTCCACCAACAGTCGCACCTCTTCCGATCAGCTCCGCCTATGGGCACATGACACTGCATGCAACCTGCGTACCCTATCTTTAGCATTGGGTACGCAGGTATGCGTTTGCCGGCGCATGCGTCCTTTTGACAGTGCGCCTAGAGCACCAAAATGCAACACGGTGCGTTTGGCGCAGGTCAGCGCACCGTCAAAAAGATGCATGCGCCGGCAAACGCATACCTCCGCACGGCCTGCATACCCAATGCTAAAGAGGGTACGCAGGTCGCATGCAGCGTCATGCGCCCATAGGTGGAGCTGACGGGACGAGGCGCAGCCGTGGGAAGAGCTTCACGGCGGCCGTGCGCATCCCTCCGCAACTCCAGGAAACGCTAGTGTGAAAGTAGCCTCAGTGGTTTGGCTTCCCGACTCCACAGCCCTGCGTATAACCTCGGCGCAACATGACAACAACACAACTGAATAACGTGGCGCATGTCCTGGTAAGTCTAGGTTACAATGCTATGGTCGAAGTCTGAATGCCAATCTGATAGGAACTACTCCCAGGATAGACTGATGTTGTCATAGGCTCCCATACACCACAAAAACACATAGCATGCAGTATACAATTATTGCAACAAATCACTGAGGTTGATGAATGCCATGGCATGTATCCACACAGTGGCCAGAGACCTACCTCATGAGGGCAGTAGCCACAATAATCGTGTGGACTTTAGTTAATTGAGGTTTATGTCATTACGGAGCAACATGGACCTTTGTCACGCATATTGAAGAGTAGTATGCAGATATGTACCATTTAAAAGGATTGTCTAGTTTAAGAAAAAAAAAAAAGTCTGTTTGCTCTGTGAGACTGCTGAATAGTGAGAGTACGTAATGTATACACTGTCATGATTCCACTGTGGTGGGTGATCACATACCGAATGGTCACATTTGTTTTTTCTTCATACAAGAAAAGTGCAGGAGGGTTGTCGGCACATGACTGCCCCCACAGGGTGCCTGGGAATCGTGAGAGTGTGTTCCACATGCCGTCACCAGCCGGTAGTCTTTCAAAGTGACTGCAGAATTTTTATTTCAGCACAGACAATCCCTTTAAATGCCGAACACATTATTTGGCACTAGTCAAAAAAAATAAAAAATCATGGCAACAGGCAGATTTATTGGCAACTGATGCCACATATCACTACACACAATAACAGATCATTACACTGGCATATAGGGCAGAGCCCAGAAGGAAAGAGTCCACATGTAAGGTAACACAGCCCCATATCTGTAGGTATACTCCTGTACGGTAACACAGCCCCATATCTGCAGGTATACCGACACCCTGTACAGCAACACAGCCCCATATCTGCAGGTATACCGACACCCTGTACGGCAACACAGCCCCATCTCTGCAGGTATACCGACACCCTGTACGGCAGCACAGCCCCATCTCTGTAGGTATACAGACACCCTGTACGGCAGCACAGCCCCATCTCTGTAGGTATACAGACACCCTGTACGGCAGCACAGCCCCATCTCTGTAGGTATACAGACACCCTGTACGGCAGCACAGCCCCATCTCTGTAGGTATACAGACACCCTGTACGGCAGCACAGCCCCATCTCTGTAGGTATACAGACACCCTGTACGGCAGCACAGCCCCATCTCTGTAGGTATACAGACACCCTGTACGGCAGCACAGCCCCATCTCTGTAGGTATACAGACACCCTGTACGGCAGCACAGCCCCATCTCTGTAGGTATACAGACACCCTGTACGGCAGCACAGCCCCATCTCTGTAGGTATACAGACACCCTGTACGGCAGCACAGCCCCATCTCTGTAGGTATACAGACACCCTGTACGGCAGCACAGCCCCATCTCTGTAGGTATACAGACACCCTGTACGGCAGCACAGCCCCATCTCTGTAGGTATACAGACACCCTGTACGGCAGCACAGCCCCATCTCTGTAGGTATACAGACACCCTGTACGGCAGCACAGCCCCATCTCTGTAGGTATACAGACACCCTGTACGGCAGCACAGCCCCATCTCTGTAGGTATACAGACACCCTGTACGGCAGCACAGCCCCATCTCTGTAGGTATACAGACACCCTGTACGGCAGCACAGCCCCATCTCTGTAGGTATACAGACACCCTGTACGGCAGCACAGCCCCATCTCTGTAGGTATACAGACACCCTGTACGGCAGCACAGCCCCATCTCTGTAGGTATACAGACACCCTGTACGGCAGCACAGCCCCATCTCTGTAGGTATACAGACACCCTGTACGGCAGCACAGCCCCATCTCTGTAGGTATACAGACACCCTGTACGGCAGCACAGCCCCATCTCTGTAGGTATACAGACACCCTGTACGGCAGCACAGCCCCATCTCTGTAGGTATACAGACACCCTGTACGGCAGCACAGCCCCATCTCTGTAGGTATACAGACACCCTGTACGGCAGCACAGCCCCATCTCTGTAGGTATACAGACACCCTGTACGGCAGCACAGCCCCATCTCTGTAGGTATACAGACACCCTGTACGGCAGCACAGCCCCATCTCTGTAGGTATACAGACACCCTGTACGGCAGCACAGCCCCATCTCTGTAGGTATACAGACACCCTGTACGGCAGCACAGCCCCATCTCTGTAGGTATACCGACACCCTGTACGGCAGCACAGCCCCATCTCTGTAGGTATACCGACACCCTGTACGGCAGCACAGCCCCATCTCTGTAGGTATACCGACACCCTGTACGGCAGCACAGCCCCATCTCTGTAGGTATACCGTCACCCTGTACGGCAGCACAGCCCCATCTCTGTAGGTATACCATCACCCTGTACGGCAGCACAGCCCCATCTCTGTAGGTATACAGACACCCTGTACGGCAGCACAGCCCCATCTCTGTAGGTATACAGACACCCTGTACGGCAGCACAGCCCCATCTCTGTAGGTATACAGACACCCTGTACGGCAGCACAGCCCCATCTCTGTAGGTATACAGACACCCTGTACGGCAGCACAGCCCCATCTCTGTAGGTATACAGACACCCTGTACGGCAGCACAGCCCCATCTCTGTAGGTATACAGACACCCTGTACGGCAGCACAGCCCCATCTCTGTAGGTATACCATCACCCTGTACGGCAGCACAGCCCCATCTCTGTGGGTATACCATCACCCTGTACGGCAGCACAGCCCCATCTCTGTGGGTATACCATCACCCTGTACAGCAGCACAGCCCCATCTCTGTAGGTATACCATCACCCTGTACAGCAGCACAGCCCCATCTCGGTAGGTATACCATCACCCTGTACAGCAGCACAGCCCCATCTCTGTAGGTATACCGACAGCCTGAATGGTAACAACCCCATACAGTGAAGGAAATTATTATTTGATCACTTGCTGATTTTGTAAGTTTGCCCACTGACAAAGACATGAACAGTCTATAATTTTAATGGTAGGTTAATTTTAGCATTGACAGATAGCATATCAAAAATAAAATTCACACAATCACATTGTGTAAATTCTATACATTTTTATTTTGCAGTGAGAAATAAGTATTTGATCCCTCTGACAAACAAGACTTAATACTTGGTGGCAAAAACCTTGTTGGCAAGCACAGCATTCAGACTTTTTTGCAGTTGATGATGAGGTTTGCGCACATGTCAGAAGGAATTTTGGTCCACTCCTCTTTGCAGATCATCTATAAATCATTAAGATTTTGACGTTGTTGCTCAGCAACTCGGAGCTTCAACAACCTCCATAAGTTTCCTATGGGATTACGGTCTGTAGACTGGCTAGGCCACTTCATGACCTTAATGTGCTTCTTTTTGAACCACTCCTTTGTTGCCTTGGCTTTATCTTTTGGGTCATTCTCTTGCTGGAAGACCCAGCCTTGACCCATTTTTAATGTCCTGGCGGAGGGAAGGAGGTTGTCACTCAGGATTTTATGGTACATGGCTCCATCCATTCTCCCACTGATGCGGTGAAGTAGTCTGGGCCCTTAGCAGGGAAACACCCCCAAAACAATGTTTCCACCTCCATGCTTGCTAGTGGGGACGGTGTTCTTTGGGTCATAGGCAGCATTTATCTTCCTCCAAACACAGCAAGTTGAGTTAATGCCAAAGACCTCAATTTTTGTCTCATCTGACCACAGCACCTTCTCCCAATCACTCACAGAAACATCCAGGTGTTCATTGGCAAACTTCAGACAGACCTGCGCCTGTGCCTTCCAGAGCAGGGAGACCTTGCGGGCACTGCAGGATATTAACTAAACTTTTTCAGCGTAATGTGATAGCAATGATTTATTTGGTGACTGTGGTCCCAGTGGTCTTGGGATTATCATCAAGCCCCCCATTTAGTTTTAGGGTACCGTTACACCTAGCGATGCACCAGCGATCCCAACCAGCGATATGACGCGGTCAGGATCGCTGGTGCATCGCTAAGTGGTCACTAGTGAGCTGCCACTCAGGCAGATCTCACCAGCGACATCGCTGGGGACGGGGATCGCTACTTACCTGTCAGACGAGGCGATCCTGCGTCCTCCCGCCCGGCTCCACGCGTCACTCGTCGTCACAGCAGGAAGCGCCGCAGGAAGTGGACGACGAGGAGTGGTCCAGGAGCTTCTCGCGCGATCAGCGATAACCAGCGGGGGAGCCGGTCGGAGGCAAGTATCAGACACAGCGATATCGCTCGCAATATCGCTGTAACGTCACAAAATCGGTGACTTTACAGCGATATTGCAGTGTGTAACTGGGGCTTACGGCTGATCTCTCACCTTCCTTATGATGAAGGATACCCCCCAGGAGGTGAGATTTTGCATGGTGCCCCAGATCGATGTCGATTGACAGTCATATTATATTTCTCCCATTTTCTAGCTTTCGCACCAACAGCTGTCTTTTTCTAAAGCTGGAGTCACACAAAGCAACTCACCAGCGATCCCGACAACGATATCAACGTGTCAGGATCGCTGGTGAGTCACTATGTGATCGCTGGTGAGCTGTCACACAGACAGCTTCACCAGCGATCAGCACAGCGACGCCGAGCGCGCGGCATTGCTGTGTTTGTTAGT
Organism: Dendrobates tinctorius; assembly: GCF_039654945.1. NCBI lineage: Eukaryota > Metazoa > Chordata > Amphibia > Anura > Dendrobatidae > Dendrobates > Dendrobates tinctorius. Next base: position 75,344,803 of record NW_027361728.1, on the reverse strand, counting down.
TACCCCGGTACACAGCCCCACATCATCCGCCGGTATACCCCGGTACACAGCCCCACATCATCCGCCGGTATACCCCGGTACACAGCCCCACATCATCCGCCGGTATACCCCGGTACACAGCCCCACATCATCCGCCGGTATACCCCGGTACACAGCCCCACATCATCCGCCGGTATACCCCGGTACACAGCCCCACATCATCCGCCGGTATACCCCGGTACACAGCCCCACATCATCCGCCGGTATACCCCGGTACACAGCCCCACATCATCCGCAGGTATACCCCGGTACACAGCCCCACATCATCCGCAGGTATACCCCGGTACACAGCCCCACATCATCCGCAGGTATACCCCGGTACACAGCCCCACATCATCCGCAGGTATACCCCGGTACACAGCCCCACATCATCCGCAGGTATACCCCGGTACACAGCCCCACATCATCCGCAGGTATACCCCGGTACACAGCCCCACATCATCCGCAGGTATACCCCGGTACACAGCCCCACATCATCCGTAGGTATACAGCCCCACATCTGTAGGTATACCCCGGTACACAGCCCCACATCTGTAGGTATACCCCGGTACACAGCCCCACATCTGTAGGTATACCCCGGTACACAGCCCCACATCTGTAGGTATACCCCGGTACACAGCCCCACATCTGTAGGTATATCCCGGTACACAGCCCCACATCTGTAGGTATACCCCGGTACACAGCCCCACATCTGTAGGTATATCCCGGTACACAGCCCCACATCTGTAGGTATATCCCGGTACACAGCCCCACATCTGTAGGTATACCCCGGTACACAGCCCCACATCTGTAGGTATACCCCGGTACACAGCCCCACATCTGTAGGTATACCCCGGTACACAGCCCCACATCATCCGCAGGTATACCCCGGTACACAGCCCCACATCATCCGCAGGTATACCCCGGTACACAGCCCCACATCATCCGCAGGTATACCCCGGTACACAGCCCCACATCATCCGTAGGTATACAGCCCCACATCTGTAGGTATACCCCGGTACACAGCCCCACATCTGTAGGTATACCCCGGTACACAGCCCCACATCTGTAGGTATACCCCGGTACACAGCCCCACATCTGTAGGTATACCCCGGTACACAGCCCCACATCTGTAGGTATACCCCGGTACACAGCCCCACATCTGTAGGTATACCCCGGTACACAGCCCCACATCTGTAGGTATACCCCGGTACACAGCCCCACATCTGTAGGTATATCCCGGTACACAGCCCCACATCTGTAGGTATACCCCGGTACACAGCCCCACATCTGTAGGTATACCCCGGTACACAGCCCCACATCTGTAGGTATACCCCGGTACACAGCCCCACATCTGTAGGTATACCCCGGTACACAGCCCCACATCTGTAGGTATACCCCTGTACAATAACAGTCCGGGGGGGGGGGGAATCAGGAGCAGCACCCACCTTGCACGGGAAGAGGACAGCGGAGGCCACCTTCTCCATCGCCAGGTTCCGGATGCTGGGGGTTAGAGACGCCCTACACGAGGGGCAGCAGCTCAGCTTCTGGCGGCATTGGTTACACACGAGGTGCCCGGCCTGGCACTGCAGGATGGGCGGCAGCACATAGTCGAAGCACACCGGACACTCGAATAGCGACGTCAGCTCGTGGTGCTGCTGGGACACGGGGCCCGGGATCGCCGCTGCCGCCGCCGGGGACGGTGGAGGGGCGGCAGGGCCGGAGGCAGCAGATATCGTGGTGCTGGTGACCGCGGGGGATGGTGTGTGCGGCGGAGGCGGCTTCTGTTTACCGCAGGGCTTGCTCGCACAGGGTCCGGCGGAGGACGGGCGGCTCATGTCTGTCCGAATCAACCATGGAACTTGGCGGAGCGCTCCGGGGAAGCAGAGAGGAAACTTCCCGACAGCGGAGGGAGCAGAACGGCTCAGCTCACCGAGCTCCTACACAGTCCGCCCCTCCAGCGCTACCAGTGGCGACACGGCTCTGCCTACCTTCTGGAACATTTCACACGTCATCGCCGCCGACGTCACAGGCGCCATGTGATAGAGCAGCGGAGGCGGAGCTTGCTAAAATCACATGACTAGGTCTCAGGATGTGACGTCAGCTGTCAGTGTGGCAAACAAACTTGTCGGGAAAGTGTCCACTGCACAGGGTGCGGGCGCTGTGGTGCCGATACTACACCGAGTCACATGGTACAGCCCAGTCATGTGACCTCACTTTGTTTTCTTAGCCCGGGATGAAGTCATGTGACCATATTGGCGATGACGGAGGAGGAGATGCCGGAGTCCTGCTGTGCTGTGCCTGGCAGGAGGCTGAGATGCCGGAGACCTGCTGTGCCGGGCGGGGCAGGAGGCTGAGATGCCGGAGTCCTGCTGTGCTGTGCCTGGCAGGAGGCTGAGATGCCGGAGTCCTGCTGTGCTGTGCCTGGCAGGAGGCTGAGATGCCGGAGACCTGCTGTGCCGGGCGTTGCAGGAGGCTGAGATGCCGGAGTCCTGCTGTGCTGTGCCTGGCAGAAGGCTGAGATGCCGGAGTCCTGCTGTGCTGTGCTGTGCCGGGCGTTGCAGGAGGCTGGGATGCCGGAGTCCTGCTGTGCTGTGCCTGGCAGGAGGCTGAGATGCCGGAGTCCTGCTGTGCTGTGCCTGGCAGGAGGCTGAGATGCCGGAGTCCTGCTGTGGCGGGCGGTGAAGGAGGCTGACATGCCGGAGTCCTGCTGTGCTGTGCCTGGCAGGAGGCTGAGATGCCGGAGACCTGCTGTGGCGGGCGGTGAAGGAGGCTGACATGCCGGAGTCCTGCTGTGCTGTGCCTGGCAGGAGGCTGAGATGCCGGAGTCCTGCTGTGCCGGGCGGTGAAGGAGGCTGAGATGCCGGAGTCCTGCTGTGCCGGGCGGTGAAGGAGGCTGAGATGCCGGAGTCCTGCTGTGCGGGTGCGGGTGGGTCCACTCGGTACCGGGCCGGTGTCAGCGGGATGTGTCACAGCGGCGGTGACCCGGTCCGTGGCCCTGGGCGCCCAAGTAATTGGAGAATTGAAATGGTGAAATGTAATTGATTGAATGAATAGTTCGTGATGCCACCTGTGGTGTTCGGCAAGTGAGATGTTAGGCCGACGCTGCATGCAGATCCTCTGGGACTGGTGGTGTGTTGCAGCCAAGATGGTGAAGCTCCCCACAGGTGGAGCTGTAACCCTATGGCAGTGTAGATGTGGGGGAAGAGGAGAGGCGCAGGCAGTGTAGAAGCGGGTACCCAGATGTAGCGGTAAAGGGTATGTTGGCACAGGAATAAATGGAGGACACCAGGGCTTGTAGTTCCAAAGCTTTACTCACAGTCTGTAGTACACACAGGTGCCTGCCTCCCTGCAGTGTCCTCTGGGTCAGGGACTCAGTCAACCTCCAGGTCAGATGGAATGTTCCCTTCCAACACTCCGCCAACATGTGCCTTTCTAAACGTCTCTTCTATAGCGCCTTTAAGTGTGAAGTACTCCCAGTACTGAGTTACACTGGAGTGCCTCCTGACAGATGTTCCCAAGAACTCTACTTGTACGGCAGACAGCTGTAGCCTGCTTCGGGTACTCCTTACTCCTAAGTCCCGGCTCACTATCCAAGTTGTTGTTGTGCCCCCAAGTCTTAGATGGGAGTAGTGCATTTACAGCCCACTACTCCACCGGTGTCTGCTGTAGGACCCTTAGTATCCATACAACCTCAGGGACCGGGCCCTGGCCTTGCGCTTAGAACTTCTAGGCAGGGTTCTCTCCTAACCCACGTCCTCTGTTCCCTTTTTCTCCTACGTGCCGTACTAGTCTTTCCTTCCCATGGAAGATCATGTTTCTGTTCAATGTCTTTCTCTTTCTTTCCTTTCCCGTGCCAGCAGACCCAGGTCACTGAGATCTGCTGCAGCACCTCCTTCCTCCATCCCTCTCCCAGAGATCCTCACTCCTCACTCTCTCCACTCAACTGAACTCCACTCATAAACATTCCCACTCTTTTATGTATTCTAACTCCACCCGCCTCCCAGCACGTTTCGTGTTCCAAGCAGGGAGCCACCAAAGATGCTCTGCTACACTCCAAGCAGGGAGCCGCAATGTGGCTTTGCTGAACTACCGTGTTGTGTGGGATGCAAGTGTTGGAGCGTGGTCAGGAGCCTCCAACTTACCTGGTTACCTGGATGGTGGGGTACAACACCTCAGGAGAAGGTGCAGTACCTCTGTGGCAACTGAACCCTCAGGGGCGCCACACGGGCCTCGCAGGAGGCTGAGATGCCGGAGTCCTGCTGTGCCGGGCGGTGCAGGAGGCTGAGATGCCGGAGTCCTGCTGTGCCGGGCGGTGCAGGAGGCTGAGATGCCGGAGTCCTGCTTTGCAGTTTTGGGGGCGGGGCAGGAGGCTGAGATGCCGGAGTCCTGCTTTGCAGTTTTGGGGGCGGTGCAGGAGGCTGAGATGCCGGAGTCCTGCTGTTCCGGGCGGGGCAGGAGGCTGAGATGCCGGAGTCCTGCTTTGCAGTTTTGGGGGCGGGGCAGGAGGCTGAGATGCCAGAGTCCTGCTGTTCCGGGCGGGGCAGGAGGCTGAGATGCCGGAGTCCTGCTGTGCTGCATCGGGCTGGGCAGGAGGCTGAGATGCCGGGGTCCTGCTTTGCAGTTTTGGGGGCGGGGCAGGAGGCTGAGATGCCGGAGTCCTGCTGTTCCGGGCGGGGCAGGAGGCTGAGATGCCGGAGTCCTGCTGTGCTGCATCGGGCTAGGCAGGAGGCTGAGATGCCGGGGTCCTGCTGTGCTGCGCCGGGCAGGAGGCGGAGATGCCGGAATCCTGCTGCTCTGTGCCGGGCGGGGCAGGAGGCTGAGATGCCGATCACCTATTGGGACAGTGCATTTGCCTGTGGAATTTTCTGCACTGATTCTGCATCTCTTGGCAGAAAACGCATGAGAAAATTCGCGTGGATTTGGTGCGTTTTTTATGTGGATTTGTATGCATTTTTGTAACCTAAATAAAGATCTATTATTCAACAAAAAAAAAGAGTTGTGATGTCATTTTTTTGTCCAACCTCATATTTTATAAACTCCAGTGAAGAATGTTTACACAGACAGACTGATAAATAATAGATCTATAGATAGACAAATATTAAATAATAGATAGATATATCTGTCTATCTATAATACGCCTATCCATTACTAATCCTATAGCTATTAATGGATTAAAAAAGACAGCCAGAAAGTTCTTTTAATGAAATAAAACACTACACAGTTTGCTATCTTTATTGTACGCCTAATTCCCCGAACCCATCAATCTCCTGTAAAAAAAAATAAAATAAAAAATTAAATAATGAACCAACAGTATACTCCCTGTTCCGATGTAATCCCTTTAATAACGAGTATCCCACAACGATCTCCCCTATAGAGCAGTCACATCAGCAGATGTGACCGTTCTACAGGGCCTCCGATGACACACTGACCGGAGATACACTGCGGGAGGTTATCGGAGTTAAGCCTCTCACTTTACGGCACTACAGCGTGAGAATTTTCTCATGCAGCGGAGCCATAAGTGACAGGATGAACTCCGGTGACCTGTTGGCGGCCGAGTGATACAGTGATGGAGATAATACTCCCACAGTGTATCACCGGAGCCCTTGGAGCACGGTCGCATCTGCTGATGTGACAGCTCTACACGGGAGATCGTCGTGGGACAATCTTTTTTAAATGGATTACGTCAGACACGAGTACAGTGTTGGATTATTATTTTAATTTTTTTTGCAGGTGATCAAGGGCTTTGGGGATTAGTTGTATATGGTCAGTATGGACTGTATGTGTGTGTGTGTGTGTGTTTTTTTTTTTTTTCTAAAATTCAACACATTAACCATATGATGGGACTACTACTATCCCATCATTGGCTAATGGTGTCACTGTAGCAGGCATAGCCGGATGGGACGAGTAGTCCCATTGGATGATGCCTGCATACACACTGACACACACAGCCCCGCAGACCCCCACACATACACAGATTCACGCAGACACCTGCCCACACATACACGCACACAGTCGCCGCCCACACACTCCTCCTGATCTGCAGCGTTTCTCGCACCCACATCCGCAGATCTTTTTTACATCTGCGGTTTTGCTGCAGATTTGACTGACTCAATGGAAGTCAATAGGTGCAGAAACGCTGCAGATTCGCAAAAAGAATTGACATGTTGTGGAAAATAAAACGCTGCTAATACGCCCGTATTTTTCTGCAGCATGTGCACAACAATTCTCAAATTCCCATTTACTAACATTGGCTGTGCACTACACTGCGGATTTGATGCAATTCTGCTCGTCCAAAAACGCTGGGGATCCGCATCAAAATCTGCAACGTGTGCACACAGCCTACGTGTTTTTCAAGGATGGATACATAAATAAATGACAAAAATTCTCCTATATTTTGCAACGTTAAATATATTATTAATGTATGTTATAGATATACATTATATATTTTAGATAAATCTGGACATTTTATATTATAGATCTCCCTGAATATTATTTATTATAGATCCATCTATAATACATAATGTACATAATAGACCTATAGTATAAAATGTCCAGAATTATCTGTAATATATTATGTACAGTCTATCCTGTATAATGTCCAGGGAGATCGATAATATATAATGTCCAGATCTATACTACATAATGTTCAGGACGATCTATAGTATAAAATGTCCACAGGTCTATAATATATAATGTCCAGAAAAATCTATAATATTTAATGTTCAGGACTATCTATAGTATAACATGTCCACAGGTCTATAATATATAATGTTCAGGTATGTCTTTAATATATAATGTCCAGAAATATAGCTATACTAGAACGTCCAATAATACATACTGTATTTTCCGGCGTATAAGTCGACCTCCAACTTCTCCAGTTAAAATATAAATATAAAATCTTAAAAGTCCGGTGGTCTTCTAATATGCCGGGTGTTGTCTTATAGGTCAGGTGCGGAGCAATCTGCGGTCATCGCATATGGTGGGGTGAGTGGTCCTGATGAAGTGAGGGGGCGCCTCCCCGGGAAGGTGTAATTAAAGTATCCCTATTACCTCATTGTGGCAGCGGTGCCCTGTGCTGCTCTGTGTGCTGGGGTGGCAGCGGCGGTGGCTATGGCTCTTTGCACAGCGAGGGGGCGCCGCTGGCATTTCGTCCAATCATGGAGGCCCCCGCAGCTCCATTGCAGCGATGCAGTGGCCTCCGGGAAAATGGCGGCTGGAGACGGTGCATGCTCAGATTCAGATCTCGGGATGAAATCTAAATCTGAGCATGCGCTGTCCCCAGCCACTGTTTTCCCGGAGGCCACCGCATCGCTGCATTGGAGCTGCAGGGGCCTCCTGGCTTTGACGAAATGCCGGCGGAGCCCCCTCGCTGCACAAAGAGCCAGAGCCGCTGCTGCGTCAGTAGAGAGCCGCACAGAGCACCGCTCAGGTAGTAGATCTATAATACACAAAGTACAGTCCAGGCAAATCTGTAAGCTATAATGTCCAGAGACCAGACCAAAGGCATAGATATATTACACCCCCACTCACTCTATCTGGGACTGGGAGCAAACACTGCCAGTGCTGCTGCTGCTGCTGCTGTGTGTGCTCCAGCTCCAGGCAGAAACAAGGCTGAGGAGTCTGAGGGAAGTGGTGAGTCACTGATAGAGCCGTACAGCAGGCAGCGCGCAGGCAGGCAGGAGATCATGTTTACTTACCGACGCGTACTGCTCTGCTGCTACAAGTCCCAGGCCAAGCCAGCAATGTGTGTCCCAGCCAGGTCGGGAGACATGGCGGCAGGCGCTGCCATTCCACCTCAGCCCCACGCACCCCTTGTAAGTGGACTGACAACTGTCACATTCGGGGGCCGGGCATGCAGTTAGGCTGTGCCTGTGAGCAGGGGCGCATCATGCACAAATCATGTCGCTGTCTGTGTGTCAGCAGGGTGGAGGGAGAGTCGGCATCAGCACCACATGTACTGACTGCCACTCTGCTGCCCCCTATCTTCAGGGATGATCATGCACGCACTGTCGGACTAAAAAAAAAAAGACACCTCTCAGGTGCTGCCACCCCGCAGAGTCCCGCCCTAGGCACGTGCCCTCAAGTGCCTAGTGGCAAATACGGCCCTGACCACAAGTGAAATTATACATAGAAGCTCTGTATATATTGTACAGTGTATATTATCAGTGTACAGGTAATACAGGAATACATTATACACAAGAGCTCTGTGTATAGTGTACAGGTAATAAAGTGCGCTCCTGTGACATTTCACATGTAAAGCGCCATGGAATAAATGACACTATATAATAATAAATAATAATTATACACAGGAGCTTAGTATATAGTGTACAGGTAATACAGTGATCACCAGTGACATACACAGGATCTGTGTATATAGTGTATGTGTATAGATTATATAGGGATCACCAGTGACATTATACAAAGGAGCTTAGTATATAGTGTACAGGTAGTACAGTGATCACCAGTGACCTTGTACACAGGATCTCTGTATATAGTGTCAGTGTACAGGTTATATAGGGATCACCAGTGACATTATACAGAGGAGCTCTGTGCATAGTGTACAGGTAATACAGGTTCTATACAGGTATCAAGGCAAAGTGGAATCCAAAAAAAAGCATTTTTTTCCTCTAAAATGTGGCTTTAATCCCAATTTCTTCACCTTTGCAAGGAATAGAAGGAGAAAATGGTCACCATAATTTGTTAGCTAGTTCCTTCTGATCACGCTGATACCCCACATGTGGTCAGGAACCTCTATTTAGACAAACTGGAGGGCTTGAAAGGGAAGGAGCACCATTTGAATTTTGGAACACAAATTTGGCTGAAATTGATTGCGGGTGCCATGTTGTATTTGCATGGCCCCTAAAGTGCCTAAATAGCAGAAATCCACCACAATTTTAAACTCACAGGTATCACATAGAATTGGATAACATTAGGTTGTCATATTGAAAATTGTAATTTTTTTCCACCAAAATGTTGCTTTAGCCCTAAATATTTCACTTTTGCAAGAGATAACACAAAAAATAGGCTCCACAGTTTACCTGCTTTCTTCTGAGCACATTGATACCGCACATGTAGGTCAAAAAATTCTCTTTGGACTCATGGCAGAGCTGTGAAGCGAAGAAGCGACTTTTTAAAATGTGGATGTGAAAATTAAAATTACGTTTTATTCACTAAATGGTTTAGCCCCAAATTTGTAATTTTCACAATGGATAACAGGAGAAAGTGGAACCTATAATTGGTTATGCAGTTTCTCCAGTTATTTTTACCGATTGTAGAAGCACCCATATGTGGTTGCACACTACTGTTTGAGCATACGGCAGGTATCGATTGGGAAGGAGTACTACTTGGCTTTTGGAATGCAGATTCCATTTGAACAGATTGTGGGCTCCATTAGCTGAGCCCCTGAGCTGCCAAAACAGAAGAAACCGCCCCCAATTGACCCCATTTTGAAAACTAGATCCTTCAAGGAATTCATTTTGGGGTGTAATGAGCATTTTTAAACTACAGATGATTCACAAAACTTTATGAACTTTATAACATTTAGGTGTGAAAACAAAAACATTTTTTTTTTCAATAAAATACTGTTTTACCACCTAAGTTATAATATGCATCAGGGGTAAAAATTGGAGAAAATCAACCACATAATTTGTTGTGTAATTTTTACTGATTGTGGAAGTACCCATATGTGGTTGTACACGGCAGGAAGCGGATGGGAAGGAGAGCTACTTGACTTTTAGAACGCAGAGTTCGTTTAATAGATTTTAGGTGCCATTAGCCAAGCCCCTGAGGTGCCAGAACAGCAGAACCCCCCACAAGTGAACCCATATTGGAAACTTCACTGCTTAAGGAGGTCATCTGGTTGTGTACAGAGTATTTTGAATCCACATGTGTCTCACAAAATTTTATAGCTTTGAGACATGGAAATAGAACATTTTAGTGGTAAACATTTGTTTTACCGTAATTTACTGCACATTTGTCAGTTACACAAGGGTGAATAGGTGAAACTGGACCCAATAATTTATAGCGCAATTTCTCCTGAACACTGTGATGCCCCCATAGGTTATCAGAATCTACTGTTAAGGCCCCGTTACATTTGCACCAGCAATCCCGACCACGATATGACCCGGTCAGGATCGCTGGTGCATCGCTAAATGGTCGCTAGTGAGCTGCCAAACAGGCAGATCTCACCAGTGTCACAGCAGCGGTCGTTACTTACCTTTCAGACGCGGCGATGATGCTACAATAATGCCAAACGTGGCCGCTTACTGCGGTTTAGGCTCAGTGGGCTCAAAAGGAGGGGAGATTTGGATTTGGCAGCTCAGATTTGTCTGGATTTTATATGAGGGGATGAAAGCCATTGCTTTTGTAAAGTCTTTGTTCTACCAGTAACATGGGAACTCCCTATAGTTCCAGTTAAAGATGATGAGTCTGAGAGGGGCCTGTTTTTGTGTGGGATAAGTTAGGATTTACATGTAAATTCCACAAAAATGCGTTACTGATGAAACCCCCAATGGAACCACTCACTTCACTCTAAAGAGGCAGATGGAGACACTTTGTAAGCCTTTTGGCGTCTTTTTCCGGTGATATCCATCTTTTTAGGTGTGTACAGAACTGTGGCCGTCCACACTTGTGCGCTAAAAAGATACCTAAAATAATGTGACACCACCAGAACAGATCAGACAGAGTGCAAAGTGATCTGCCTTATCAGTGAGTGGTTCATTTGGGGATTTTGTCTGAATTGCATTTTTTGGGATGTACACAGAAACCCTGACGTAAGCACTCAGCGGAGAGCGCACGATAAATGTGAGCCGAGCATTGTTCCGATTTTTAGGAAGTTGAATAACATAAAAGACAACAGTACAAGAATAGTTCTTATTTTTATTTTTGCGCAGTTCACCGTGTGGTATAAATGATAAAAGTCGACTTTATTCTCCAGGTTGGTGCAATTACCGTGATACCAGATTTATAGTTTTTTTTTCTGTTTTTCTGCTATCACAGAGTAAAAATGCTTTTAATATTAAAGGAAAATGTTTTTTACCGCCATATTCTGAGAGCTGTAATGTTTTTATTTTTTGGTAAACAGAGCTCTATGAGGGTGTCACGCTGTGCCATGGCAGGTTGGCGCGAGCGAGGGGGTTGTGGACCCACTGTGCCACAAACCCGACTACCCTGGAAGGGGCGAGACTAGGACAGCTACTGTACCTTGGTCTTCACTGGAGCCTCTGATGGTGAGGTTAGGCTTGTGCGGCAGTTAGCTGCCAGGTGCCACTCCAGGGTGGTGTCTGGCTGTGGCTGCTGATCCCACTGGGGAACAGGACGCAAGGACAGGCACGGCTGAGACACTGGCAGGCGGGCACGGCTGAGACACAGGGACATGGGCAGGAAGGAGTGGTGTATGGAATAGGTAGAGACCTGTTCACACAGCAGGTGCTGGTACTGGCAGGAAGGAGTGGTGTATGAAGGAACAGGTTTGGACCTGTTCACACTGGAGCAGAACCGCAAGGCTGCGGAGAGGAGCTGCAATTGGCAGCAAAAGGTTCAGCAGCAGCAGATGCAGAACAAAGCAGAGCCGCAGGAGTGCAGAACACGGGCAGAGCCACAAGAGTGCGGAGCACAAGCATAGAGGACACAAGGAAAGACACAGCAGGGGAAGGAGCCACAGACAAGGAGACCGAGAGACAGAGGTAGGACTGAGTTCAGACAAAGTAATGGTACAAGAAAAGGTACAGGAACAAAGATGCAGAGACCCGGATATACTGTCTCCTGGTGGGCAGGGAGAACAGGTACAAGACAAGGCAAGGAATAATAGCACAGGGACCAGGATATTCTGCCTCCTTGAGGGCGGACAAACAGGTACAAGGCAAGGCTAGGAACATGGACACAGAGGCCAAGATATACTGCCTCCTGGAGGGAAGACAGACAGGTACAAAGTACAGGACTAGGAATCAAGCCTCCAGAGAAGGCAAAACACAGGACAGGACCTGGCAACTCAGTAGCAAGACACTAACTGAGTAAAGGCTTTGCTCAGGCAGCTACCACTGGGTGGAGCTGCCCTAAATACTAGAACCTTCTTGATAATTGGCCAGGGACACATTAGACATGTTCACCCTGATTCCATAAGAACCAGAGTTCTGGCACCGCCCCCTATGCCTACAGCCAGGAAGCATGCAGAGAGCAGGCAGGAAGCAAGAGGCATACAGCATGGAGCTGGCAGTAGACAGAAGTCACAGCATGGCCTGGAACAGTGAGTAATTTGGTGTATGGGGGATGGGATGGGAGGCCATTCAGTGATGCCGGCAGGGTTGTTACAGAGGGCTTATTTTTTGCGTGTCGAGATGTTTTTGGTACCATTTTGAGGCACGTTTTGATTGCTTTTTATTTAGATTTTTCAGACACAGAATGAATAAAAACCAACAATTCAGATATTGTTTTTATTTTTTGAGCTGTTCATTGTGCAATAAAAGTGATGAGATCGATTTGTTCATCGGGTCAGTACAATTACAGCGATACCAGATATACAGTATATCTTTTATGTTTTGCTATTTTTACACACTAAAAACAATATTTTACAAAAATGAATTTGTTTTTGCATAGTCATATTTTGAGAGCTGTTACTTTTTTATTTTTATGCCGAATGAGCCATACTTGTTGTGGAGACACTGGTAAGCTGGCTGAAATCTCATGGATCAGGGATTGTCCCGCCAAACGCCCGCTCTCCTTTTAACGTGGGCATAATGCTACTCAGACAACACAGGGTGAGAGTAAAACAGTGTGGCAATACTCTATTGAACCACAGAACAGGCAAATAACATGTAGAACAGTCCCAGCAAAATACTCCCAAGATGGTGCACATTACTACAGAGTTTCACCCTTACGCTGACTCACCGGGATAATTCAGCTGTTACTTCAGAGCTTCCAGGGTTGACTACCCCACCTGTGGCACACACACACAGAGGAGGAAACAGCAAGCATAGGAAGATGACAGTCTATTCAGATACAAGACCAGTTGACCGGAGGGTCGCAACCTGTTCTCCGAACAGCTCCATGGAGCCAGGCGACCGGCAGGTCCCAATCCTGGCTTTCTCCAAATGTATCGATGGTTCAGCAATTGTCAATGTGCAGATCTGTATTGTTCCAACAGGGGCCAAAATCCCCGAGGTTGGCATCCTGTAGAATAATAAATCTGTGTCCCTCGTGATGGAGCTATTATGTCTTGGCTACAGTGATATAGAGTCCCTGGATATTTGGAATGCCAATAAACTGGTTGGCATGGACAATGCATGTAATCAACATATCAGCAAACATCATTGTTCAGTGGCCATGCATTACTGTTCTGTAAAGATAATAGAAAATAAACTGTAGCAGATAATATTAGAGGTAAATATTCGTCCTACAAGAAGAATTAATACTTCAAAAAAATAAGGAAAAAAGCAGCACACTCCGTTTACCGTATCATAAAAAACCTAAGTCCTTTATTTCAGAAAAGCATACATGGACAAGGTTTTTGAGGGCAGGATAAGTGCAGGCAATGAGGCAAGAAACAAGTCCTGCTTCTTGCCTGCATGCCTGCACTTTATCCTGCCCTCATAAACCTTGTCCATGTATGCTTTTCTGAAATAAAGGACTTTATGATACGGTAATTGGAGTGTGCTGCTTTTTTCTTTATTTTTTTGAAGTATTGATTCTTCTTCTTTACCGTGCTTTCACCCTGCAAAGTGCACCCACTCCACCAGTAAGCAGACTGTTTCTTAGTGCCATTCTATTTTTTTCTTTTTTGAATCAATACATCAGACAACTGTTTATAATTCTGTGCCTACTGAATTTATGTCTGGCAGTTTGGCATTTTCGTTCTTACAATTTTTTTGCATATGACTTTTTGATTACTTTTTATTCAATTTTTTGTGTGATATGATGAAAAAGTGACATTTTTGTTTTTTTATTTTTTTTTTATGGTGTTTGCCATACGGAATAAATAACATGACAGTTTTATAGATCAGGTCGTTGCGGAAGCGACAATACCAACTATGTGTACGTTATTTTCTTTTGTTGTAAAACACGTTGCGTTTTTAGTGGTTAAATGTCTTTTCCTGATTGTGTGCTTTTGTTTTTTTTTTTTTTGTTTTTTTTTTACACATTGTATTTCACTTCTTTTACTTTTTCACTTAGTCACGCTTTGGGACATTAAATACAGTGTACAGCAGTGCCTGAGAACCTCCAGAGTCTCACTGACTCAGCCTGTAAGACTCTGAGTCAGTGAGATCTAACACGCCACCGTACCCTTATAGAAATCGCAGAAACACGGGATGCAGTGACGGACGGGAGGCAGAGCAAGGGTTAACAGGTTTATTTACAGGGGAATACTCCACGCACGGCGGTAAAGGGTCGAACAGTATAAATGGCAAAATAAAGAACAACGGTTCAAATAACGACAGTTCGGAAGCAAGCATATCAGGAAGTCCTAACACTGCAGCTCTTGCTGCGCACTCAATAGCGCTGGCAATGGCGGGCGCAGCGCCTTCTCCAGGATGGAACTGTAGTCGTTGATCCGTCATCTGGTGGTAGTGGTCTGTCTCCGGTACCTTCCACTGACCCTAGTCCATATACTGATGTGGCTAACAAAGGCACGTGTCACAGTCATCTACGAGCCCAACGTGGCTCCTTAACTATCTTAACTGGTGAAGTCAGGTCACAAGGGTCAGGGCAACTAACAGCTGGCAACGTCAGGATGCAAGTATCAGTCTTGTATGCGGTCCCCAGCTCGTGTGTGGTACTCAGTCACGTTGTATACGGCACCTGGTTCTCTGGTCGTCACTGGACACACACTGCACATCCCGATCTCCCTGGTCCCCGTTGCTGACGGCGTGCGACGGCGGACGTTGGTCTACATGCCACTGGTACTCCCAGGACAGAGCACTCCTCTCTTTGGCTGCTACAACACCCGGCTCGGCTCTGCTCTGTTGGCACGGCTCAGCTCTGCTCCACTGGCATGGCACTGCTCTGCACAGCTCTGACCTGCTGGTATGCTCTGCTCTACTGGCATGGCTCTGCACGATTCTTCTCTGCTGGAATGGCTCTGCTCTGGACGTCTCTCTCTGCAGGCTACCGGGGCTCTTTCTATATGGCCCGTCGCCACATCGGAACCCTCTGGTGGGGGAAGCAGGGCACACCGCTCTGTGCGCTGCTCTCTGCGCTGCACTCCGCCGGTGCCAGACTCCCCTGCTTCCTGCGCTTTCTCCTCTTAAGCTTCTGACGCTGCTCACCCTTTTCAGGTTCTCCCCACGCTCCTGGATTCCGAGGTTAGTCCGGCTCACTCAGGCTTCCCCCCCGGGAACAGAGGATGGAGCCCTTTTAGTTCCGGACCCAGCTCACAGGTACCCGCGATCTCGTCGACCTCCTTGCAGCCTGAAGTCATCAGATGGTCTCAGGGAGTCGATTCTGCCAAAGGGGAGTCTTTTAATCACTTAGGTATTTAAGGGTTTAATCGGCACTGATCGGTTCCCAAACTGGTCGGGGTCAATGCCGCTAATTGTCAGCTGTCATGTACAGCTGTGACCTGTGGGAATTGCGCTCGCAGCAGGGAGCTATTCACTTACTCATCAGTGCCGTTAAAAAGCGGCACTAAAGGAAAAAGCCCCTTAATCACTGCCGTTAATAGGAGTATCACCGGTTGTTAAGAGAGGTTAATAATTAATATTTGGACCCACTTCTGTTTTTTATTTCTAAATACCAAAGCAAAATGCTGAAAGTAGCCTGGGGTTAGCTTATCAAGTGGTGGCGATGGTGTGCCCACAATACAGCTAAATTCGCAGCAAAACAGATGCAATTTACTACAATTTGCTGCAGGTACAGGGAAACTTGAAAAAACCACTTGATATACCTGCACTTTCTGTACATCCATGACAATTCCCTGTAAACTGTAGGCAGTTTTGCCACATGGTTCATGGCCGCGCAGCGAGCTCCTGCTTCTCTTCTTCATCATGTAAGTCCAGCCTAACAATGGAGATATTTGAGGAAATGCAAAAGCAAATCATTCCTACCATTTATACATCTATTCGCTAGAGTATGTCAAGAAATAAAAAAATAATATACAGTGGGGAAAAAAGTATTTAGTCAGCCACCAATTGTGCATGTTCTCTCCCACTTAAAAAGTTAAGAGAGGCCTGTATTTGACATTATACAGTAGGTAGACCACAACTATGACAGTCAAAATGAGAAAATAAATCCAGAAAATCACCTTGTCTGATTTGTCAAGATTTATTTTACAAATTATGGTGGAAAATAAGTATTTGGTCATTAACAAAAGTTCATCTCAATATTTTGTCATACAGCTCTGGCAAAAATTAAGAGATAACTTTCAAATGTTCAGTTTGTCTGATTTTTCTCTTTATAAGTATATTTTTGAGTAAAATGTAAATTCTTCTTTTAGTCTATAAACTTCTGACAACATGTCTCCGAATTTCCAAGCAAAAAATTTTGTAATTTTTTCTGACAAAGAAATATGGTCAAAATGAAGAAAAACAAAACAAAACAGTGCTTTCAGACCTCAAATAATGCAAAGAAAGCAAGTTCATAATCATTTAGAAACAACAATACTAAGGTTTTAACTCAGAGTTCTGAAAAAAAATATTTTGTGGAATAACCGTGATTTTTAAAAACAGCTTTCATGTGTCTTGGCATGCTTTCCACCAGTCTTTCACACTGCTTCTGGCGCAAAAATTTAAGCAGTTCTTTGTTTGATGGCTTGTGACTATCCATCATCCTCTTGCTTACATTCCAGAGGTTTTCAATGGGGTTCAGGTCTGGAGAATGGGCTGCCCATGACAGGGTTTTGATGTGGTGGTCTCTTAATTTTTATCAGAACTGTATATCCTTTGTTGGCAATGACAAGGTCAAACATTTTCTGTAAGTTTTCACAAGGTTGGCAGACACTGATGGTGGTATGGTGGCCCATTCCTCCATGCATATCTCCTCTAGAGCAGTGATGTTTTGGGCTTGTCGCTGGGTTACACGTACATTTAAATCCCCCTCACAAAGGTTTTCTATAGTGTTGAGATCTGGAGACTGGCTAGGTCACTCCATGACATTAATATGCTTCTTACGAAGCCACTCCTTCATTGCCTTGGCGGTGTTCTTGGGATCATTATCATGCTGAAAGACCCATCCACGTTTCATCTTCAATGCCCTTGCTGATGAAAGGAGGTTTGCACTCAAAATCTCACAATACATGGCACCATTCATTCTTTCATGTACATGGATCAGTCATCCTGGTCTCTTTGCAGAGAAACAGCCCAAAGCATGATGTTGCTACCCCCATGTTTCACAGTAGGTATGGTGTTCTTGAATGCAACTCAGCATTCTGTCTCCTCCAAACACAACGAGTTTTGTTTCTACCAAACGGCTCTATTTTGGTTTCATCAGACCATATGACATTCTCCCAATACTCTTCTGGATTATTCAAATGCTCTCTAGCGAACTTCAGATGGGCCCGGACATGTACTGGCTTAAGCAAGGGGACTCGTCTGGCACTGCAGGATCTGAGTCCCTGGTGGCATAGTGTGTTACTGATGGTAGCCTTTGTTAAGGTGGTCCCAGCTCTATGTAAGTCATTCAGTAGGTCCCCCCATGTGGCTCTTGGATTTTTGCTCACCGTTTTAGTGATCATTTTGACCCCACAGTGTGAGATCTTGTGTGGAGCTCCAGATCGAGGGAGATTATCAGTGGTCTTGTATGTCTTCCATTTTATTATTATTGCTTCCACGGTTGATTTCATCACACAAAAATGCTTGCTTATTGCAGATTCAGTCTCCCCAGCCTGGTGCAGGGCTACAGTTTTGTTTCTGGTGTCCTTTGACAGCTCGTTGGTCTTCACCATAGTGGAGTTTGGAGTGTGACTGTTTAAGGTTGTGGACAGCTGTCTTTTATACTGATAACAACTTCAAACAGGTGCTATTACTACAGGTAATGAGTGGAGGACAGAGGAGCCTCTTAAACAAGTTACAGGTCTGTGAGAGCCAGAAATCTTGAATGTTTTTAGGTGACCAAATACTTATTTTCCACCTTAACTTGCAAAATAAATCTTGCCAAGTCAGACAAGGTGATTTTCTGGATTTGTTTTCTCATTTTGACTCTCATAATTGTGGTCTATCTATGATGTCAATTACAGGCCTCTCTCATCTTTTTAAGTGGGAAAACTTGCACAATTCCCCCCCTCACACTGTATATAATGATGTAAGAGAATGTTGGAAGCAGTGGATAGCACAGTGACTTTGCAGCGCTGGGGTCTTAGGTTCAAAACCCACAATGGACAACATCAGCAACGGATTTGTATGTGCTCCCCGTGTTTGCGTGGGTTTCCTCCGGGTTCTCCGGTTTCCTCCCACACTCCAAAGACATATTGGTAGGTAATCTAGATTGTGAGCCCCAATAGGGACAGTGCTCATATTGTCTGTACACACTGCAGAATATGATGGTGTTATATAAGCAAGTAAAATAAATAAAATGTCTATGGTCAATTTTTCTTTTTCACAATTATAGTGAGATAAATGTTTTTCTATGAATGTGACTCCACTTCCTCTGCCCATAAATACGGACTGCTTTCCATTTTTACAGCATTTAGCTTATATGCTTAAATAATGTTTAAATGACTGCAGAAATCTTCTCCTCTGAAAATGACATTACATTTATTTATACAGTCTTATTTATTGCTTTGATTTCGCTCAAACCATCAAGGCTCCAGTATATTATGGAAAGCCATTAACTATCCGTTGGCTGATGGCCCAATTCAATGAAGAAAGTGTCCAGTGCTGGATTCTGTCATTTAATTTTCTTTCCTTTAAAATCCACATACTTGTATGTTTAGAAAAATGGCACAGTTCCATGCCAATTTATAGCAGCACCTTCCCATTTGGTTCTAACGATCATCTCAAGTGATGGAAATTTCTTTTCATGATCACCTTCATCTATTTTGTACGATTGCTCCCAGTGATGTGAGTGGGTATCTGAAAGAAAATCAGGTAACAGTAATTTATAAAATTAACTGCATTACTTGTGAATGTGAAATCCTCATACAGTCCACAGTCTAAGGGCTCGTGCACAGGAGCTTATAAATCGGACGAGGAATATCCAATTTTGATCCATGTTATTCAGTTAGGCACTGCAGTAGGCCAGATCTGATGAGTCTCACTAATTGACCTTTATGGGTACAAGAAAAAAAATCGGATGCCATATGGAGTCGTGATATGACAACCCATTTTTATGGATACATTACAATTCTGTAACAATAAAAAACGTAAATCTAACATATAAAGCTCATTGTGGGTGTGTATGTATGTCCGGGATTGGCATCTGCACCGTCGCAGCTACAGCCACAAAATTTGGCACAGTCACACGTCTGGACCCCGAGAGCATCATAGGCTACGTTGTGAGGCGAAATTTTAACCCCGCTCGTTCCAATTCACAAAACAATTTTGCCCCTATCTACTGTGAGGTGCCAAGGGGAGAGGTACTAGAAAACAGGTATATTTCTCCCTGTTTCATTTCATATGTCTCCTTGTACTGATGATGAAGCCAGTTTATTTCACTGTAATCCAGTCCTGGTTTCCTTAGTGATCAGCATGGAAAGGACTGGTAGTTCCCCCTCCACTAATTCAATCCAGGTTTTGGTTTCCTGACTGGTCCAGCTGATATAATCAGGAGGAGCTGGGATCTCTCAGTCTATGTCTGCTGAGCTGGGAGCTGACACAGTAAGATAACATGGACTTGTTTGCTGTTATATAGGTTTATTTTGTAGTTAGCCTGCTACTGTTAGTTAGTGGCCAGACGGCCTTAGACGTTTTATTTCATGTTTGGCATGTGTAACATTGGATAACAAGTGTGCACAATAAATATGCCGTGTCCATATTGCTAGTCTGCTGAAGTTACTTCATAGCCACACGCTTGTGCCAAAGCAAAGATCCTAGCTGAGCTATCTATTCCCCACAAATGGTGTTTCGAATGCGGGCACTTGTGGCTGCTGGACTGTGACTGCAGAGAAAACGCTGTGTATGTCCTGGCTGAAAGCTTCTGCGCTTTTGAAGAGCCAAGAGTCCAGTAATATGGAGGAACTAGTGACGCAGTTATTGCAAGCAAATGTGCAACAACAGCAGACTAATGCTTGCTTCCAGAAGGCTCTGGAGCAGCAACACCAGATGCAGCAAGAACAGTTGGAGGCAATAAAACAGGCCTTGGTTCGGCAACCCCGAGATGAGGGAGACCGTGCACAAAGCGCTGCTAGTGCGCAGAAAGCCGTACAGAAGACTTTGCTTAAAATGACCGCAGACGATGATGTGGAAGCATACCTCACCGTGTTTGAACGTATTGCAGAACGTGAGCACTTACCACTGGACAGATGGGCTGAGGTAGTGGCTCCATTTCTGAGCGGAGATCCACAAAAAGCCTATTACGATCTGAGTGGAGCGGATGCTATGGACTATATCAAATTCAAAGGCGAAATCCTGGCAAGGCTGGGAGTAAACACGTATGTACGTGCACAGAGGGTGCATTTATGGAATTTTGTGGAGCATCAGCCAGCCCGCTCACAAATGCATGATCTCATCCATCTAGTAAAAAAATGGCTGCAACCGGAGGCTTTGACGTCCGCACAGATGGTGGAGCGTGTTGTTCTAGACAAGTACCTGCGGTCCTTACCCGCTAAGATCCAGAGGTGGGTTGGTCAGGGTGACCCAACTACCGCTGACCAGTTGGTGAATATGGTCGAATGCTACAATGCTTCTGAAAGCCTACTCCAAGGGACGTTAGCACCCCACTGGCCCCCCAAGAAATCGCTGGAGAGTCCTGCGAAACTTACTTCATCTTCAAAAGAAGAGAACGTCACAATGAAGGGTAGCAGACCTACAAAGGACTATGGAGGTGGTACGGGCTCACATCAAGCCAGCAGACCTCGTCTGGGATCTCCATCGAGGAGACAAGGGCCTATACAATGTTGGCGATGTCGCGGGCTTGGCCATGTAGCAGCTAACTGCCCAATGACTACAGAGCCAATGGACTGTAATGCTATGAGGCGTCTTTCATTATATGTGCAGTCAGTCTGTGTGGCGGAGACCCTCACGGGAAATGAACAACACGTGTGCCATGTCGAGGTTGACAGTTATAGTGTGAATGCCGTCTTGGATTCCGGCAGTCAAGTAACTTTGGTACATGCCAGTTTGGTGGACTCTAGCGCCCTAACAAACTTAACCGTGGGCATTAGTTGCATCCTTGGGGATACTAAGAACTACCCCACTGCCTGGGTTACTCTTGCCACGCCAGTAGGGACCAAAAGACATCAGGCGGCAGTCATAAAGTCTATGGGACACAGTGTAATCCTGGGGAGAGACTTTCCCTTATTTTGGGACTTGTGGAACTTCAAAAGTGGCATGAACCCTCTAGTTGAAGACGGTGCTCCGGAGCTAGCCCCTGAACCATTGCAGCAAGACGACGGAGAACTCATCTCAGAGGAAGTACTAGAATCTGTGGACTCTCCTCTGGCTGTGTATGCAGGCGAGGCAGACCAGCTAGAGGATGTTTTAGAAATGCCTGACCTTGAGGTGGCCCGTGGTAAGTTCGGGACCGCTCAGCACCAGGATCCTACTCTAGCAAGGGCGTGGGAAAACATAAAGGTCTCCGAGGGAAGACCATTGTACCCAGGGGCTCAAAACGAGTTCCCACACGTGGCGGTGCAGCAGGATATGTTGTATCACATAGACAAGGTGCGAGGGGTGGTGGTAGAACAACTAGTGGTACCTAAGTCCTTTCGCCAGGTAGTTTTGGAGTTGGCACATAAACATCCCTTGGGAGGACACCTGGCGGTAGAAAAGACAAAACACCGTATTCTGCAACGTTTCTTTTGGCCGGGTCTAGTGGGAGACGTGACCCAGTACTGTCGGTCATGTCCTACGTGTCAATTGACCGCACCTATGTCACATTTTAGAAGCCCCTTAGTGCCCTTACCAATAATAGAGGTGCCCTTCGAGAGGATAGCAATGGATATAGTCGGTCCATTAGTTAAATTTGCCAGGGGTCATCAGTACATTTTGGTAGTATTGGATTACGCCACGCGTTATCCCGAAGCAGTGCCCTTGCGGAATGCCAATGCGAAATCAATTTCAAAGGAGCTGGTTAATATGTTTTCCCGCACCGGCATTCCGAAAGAGATACTTACGGATCAAGGGACCCCCTTTATGTCTCGTATACTTAAGGATTTATGTAAACTGCTAAAAATCTCCCATTTGCGTACCTCAGTATATCACCCTCAGACTGATGGTTTGGTGGAGCGCTTTAACAAAACCCTAAAGGGAATGTTGAAAAGGGTGGTGGATAAGGATGGGAGAGATTGGGATGCCCTACTACCATACCTCCTGTTCGCTATACGTGAGGTACCCCAATCCTCCACAGGCTTTTCACCTTTTGAGTTGGTTTATGGGCGGTGTCCTAGAGGCCTGTTAGATATTGCCAAGGAGACTTGGGAACAAGAGGTGACTCCTTATCGCAGTGTAATTGAACACATAACACTTATGCAGGACCGAATTGCAGCAGTTATGCCAATAGTTAAAGAGTGTTTAGAGCGCGCACAACATGCCCAAAGCACGGTATACAACCGAGCGGCAAAAACACGAGTCTTTCAACCCGGAGACAGGGTGTTGGTATTGGTGCCTACCATAAAGAATAAATTTCTTGCGAAATGGCAGGGACCATACGAAGTGCTGGAACGAGTAGGTGAAGTAAATTATAAGATACACCAACCAGACAAGAGAAAGCCCGAACAAATATACCACATAAACTTGCTTAATGCCTGGCGGGACAGGGAGAGTCTGGTGGCAGGAGCTGCCCTTGAGGATGGGCCTCGAGGGGCACCACCTTCTAAGGTAAAGGACCCCCAGGTAGCTCCGCCAGAAGTGGGTATTGCAGACACGCTATCCGAAAGCCAAAAACGAGAGACCAGGGAGTTCATACAGAGGAACGCAGATATTTTCTCGGAACTTCCTGGCCGGACTCACCTAATTAAACATGACATTATTACTGATCCACAGGCGCGGGTACGGCTTAAACCATATCGAATTCCGGAGGCTCGGAGACAAGCCATTGCCCAGGAAGTGAAGAAGATGTTAGAGCTCGGGGTCATTGAGGAGTCCCGGAGTGATTGGGCTAGCCCTATCGTACTGGTGCCCAAACCCGATGGGACTATCCGATTTTGTAACGATTTTCGGAAAGTAAACGAAGTATCGAAATTCGATGCCTACCCGATGCCAAGAGTCGATGAACTGATAGAGAGACTGGGTTCGGCTAGGTACATATCCACTATTGACTTAACAAAAGGTTATTGGCAGATTCCCCTCACGGAATCAGCCAAAGAGAAAACTGCCTTTGTTACGCCCCAGGGATTATTCCAGTACCGAGATATGCCATTTGGGTTGCATGGTGCCGCAGCCACCTTCCAACGTCTAATGGATATTGTCCTAAAACCCCATGGCCAGTATGCATCTGCGTACTTGGACGACATTATTATCTTTAGCAATGACTGGGACACGCATTTGTCAAAAGTACAAGCCGTCTTAGACTCCTTAAAAACAGCTGGGTTGACTGCCAATCCCAAGAAATGTACGTTGGGATTGGAAGAGGCTCGCTATCTGGGATATAGCATAGGGAGAGGCGTCGTGAAGCCTCAAGCCAATAAAGTGGATGCTATTCAAAATTGGCCATGACCGGTAACCAAAAAACAGGTTGGAGCTTTTTTAGGGATCGTTGGTTATTATAGGCGGTTCATCAAACATTTTGCGACCATCGCAGCTCCTCTCACAGATCTTACTAAGGGGTCGAAATCTGTCACAATAAAGTGGAACGCAGAAGCAGAGGAGGCCTTTCAGCGATTGAAAACAGTCCTCTGTGACCAACCAGTGTTGGTTGCACCAGACTTTAAACGGGAGTTTATTGTCCAAACAGACGCCTCTGGGGTGGGCCTCGGCGCGGTTTTGTCTCAAGAAGTAAATGGCGAGGAACACCCAGTGGCCTATCTAAGCAGAAAGCTTACGAGAGCAGAAAAGAACTACAGTGTAGTTGAGCGGGAAGCCCTGGCTGTGAAATGGGCCCTGTGCACCTTGCGCTATTATTTACTAGGTCGCCAGTTTAGGCTAGTGACGGACCATTCGCCCCTAACATGGATGTCCCGGGCAAAAGAAGGCAATGCACGGGTGACACGCTGGTTCTTAGCATTACAAGGGTTTAAATTTTCCGTTGAGCACAGGGCGGGCACAGCGCACAGAAATGCAGATGCGTTGTCTAGAACGCACTGCTTGGTGACTCGTCGTGTCCGACCCCACGGGCTCGAACAGAGGAGGGGGGTGTGTGAGGTGCCAAGGGGAGAGGTACTAGAAAACAGGTATGTTTCTCCCCGTTTCATTTCATATGTCTCCCTGTACTGATGATGAAGCCAGTTTATTTCACTGTAATCCAGTCCTGGTTTCCTTAGTGATCAGCATGGAAAGGACTGGTAGTTCCCCCTCCACTAATTCAATCCAGGTTTTGGTTTCCTGACTGGTCCAGCTGATATAATCAGGAGGAGCTGGAATCTCTCAGTCTATCGTCTGCTGAGCTGGGAGCTGACACAGTAAGATAACGTGGACTTGTTTGCTGTTATATAGGTTTATTTTGTAGTTAGCCTGCTACTGTTAGTTAGTGGCCAGACGGCCTTAGACGTTTTATTTCATGTTTGGCATGTGTAACATTGGATAACAAGTGTGCACAATAAATATGCCGTGTCCATATTGCTAGTCTGCTGAAGTGACTTCATAGCCACACGCTTGTGCCAAAGCAAAGATCCTAGCTGAGCTATCTATTCCCCACACTACATAATGGGGAAAAAGTGAAAGGAAAAGTGTTGGAGGCAAATTGACAGCTGCCAGATGTGAACAAAGGGGACTTAAAGAATGAGAGCGATGGCGCCAAAGAGTATATACGTACAGTTGCTAAGGTGGGGCCCTGACATGGGATACTCACCACACACGGGGATATGAACACACACAAAATGCACCACACACTACCACATGCTTCAACACATATACCACCCTCAGCACACATTTCACCACACATACACCAACCTCGCCACATAAAAGTCAAAACACAAAAGTCGCCACTCAAAACTCGCCACGCTGTCCCAGAGCTGTTTAAAAGATGAAAAATGAGCTGTGATTGGTTGCTATCAGCAACAGTTTTCTTTGTAGACAGATGTGGTAACTGTGGCCTATTATTCTTATCATTTCTATGGTGTTATCGTCCTTCTGTAAAGCTGGAAATAACACAATTTATTACCGTGCCAACACAGACCACCCTCTGACACAGACTGCAGGGGAGCCCAGTATCACACAGGATAGGATTAGATACACAGCTCAGCAGTCAGTATCACACAGGTACTGCAGTTTCTAGTCTCCCATGAAGACTATTGAAGCATGCAAAAAGTAAAAAAAAGTTTTTAAAAATATTAAAAAATAAAAAATATAAAAGTTAAAATCTTCCCCCTTTCACCCCATTCACAATAAAACAATTTAAAAAATCAAATATACACATATTTGGTATCGCTGCATTCAGAATCGCTCGATCTCTCAATCTAAAAAAGAATTAACCTGATTGCTAAATGGCGTAACGAGAAAAAAAGTCAAAATGCCAGAATTGCATTTTTTTGGCCACTGCTACATTGCAATAAAATGCAATAACGGGTGATCAAAAGATCGCAACTGCACCAAAATGGTATCAATAAAAACATCAGCGCGATGTTTTTTTTTTTAACAAATTTTTTTACCACTTAAATAAAAAAGAACCTGGCCATTTTTGGTGTCTGTGAACTCGTAATGACCTGGAGAATCAGAATGGCAGGTCAGTTTTAGCATTTAGTGTGGGATTGCACTTTTTTTTTGGCAATTTCACCACACTTGGAATTGTTTTCCTGCTTTCCAGTACATGACATGTTAAAACCAATGGTGCACTTTTTTTTTTGCAGTTTCACCACACTTGGAATTGTTTTCCTGCTTTCCAGTACATGACATGTTAAAACCAATGGTATCCCGCAAAAAAACAAGCCCTCACATGACCATATTGTCAGAAAAATTACAAAGTTATGGCTCTGGGAAGAAGGGGAGCAAAATCGAAAATGGAAAATGGCCTGGGGTTAAGGGTTTAAACAGCTATTGTTGTTGTTGAAGCTTCTGCACTAACAGTTTATTAATTTCCTCTTGTGCTAGCTGCTGCTGCTGTTGGGCTACTGACGCTTTTTGATCAGCTCCTCTATGCTGTCTGATGTTGTTTCTTGGCTTATGGCCGCCTTCACCCAAGACAAGTGTTTTGTTCACAGCAATCACAAGTGCTTCCTGGGGAAGTTGCCCACACATCTAGCATCAACTGTGGTAGATCGTCTCACTCAGCTGTACACAGAGGTAGACACAGTAATGCTGTCTCTTTAAATCTTAGACTGGTTTATTAAGTGTACTGCATAAACCAGTGCAGAGTTAGCAAAATAAACATGGCCTTTCTGGCCTACCTGGAAAACAAAACATAACAAATGGCACAATCCAAATTGCTGCGGGGATCCGCCCACTCCGGAAGCAAGCATAAAAAGTTTCAGCTTTCGTTATCACAAAACACAGCTTTGGAGTTCTCCTCTCCAGGCACACTTAACGCTAAATGAGCCAGAACACTGTGTATTTATCTTCTGGACTCCACCCTGGCGTGGAGTTATGGTGAACAGTCTCCCATCACTCTTCTCTCCACTGTTCACTAAACCTAGCCCTTAACATGGCTGATTAACCCCGCTCAGCACTCAATGTGCTGGAGCATTTTCCTAGGCTCATATCACTGAAGCTAATAACCTCAATGACACATATGTTCCATTCAGTACTTTGTAAGTGGTTTTGTCACACACCATATAGTCTTGGTTACTAGGCTGGTCAGTGCAAGTCACAGTTTTCACAGAAGATAGCTGTTTCTCATGCAAAAGAAATGTGTATTTGACACTTTTTTCAGAATAATCTGATATTTCTCAGAGCAGATATATATCTGATATGTCTCAGAGCAGCAGGTGCAATGACATCACTACATCATGCTGCTACATGGAACCTCAGTCCACTTATGGGGCACACCAGAGTAGTGTATTGGAACATGCCTAGTTGATAAGTTCTATTTTTTAATTGTCAGTAGTTGGGTGAAACTGGGGGCTATCACACTGTGTGTGTGTGAGGGGGGGGGCGTGAGGGCCACCATACTGTGTGGGTGGCTGTGAAGGCTATCCTTCTGTGTGTGTGTGTGGGATGACTGTGGACATCATAATGTGTGAGCTATTGATCAAGGTACAATGGCTGAATAGCAGAAGCAGTATGATTTATTGCTTTTTATTAGTTTTATAAAAAGCAGTAAACTTTATGACATTGATTAGCTGCTACTGATAAGAATATTTTACAATACGTGCTATCATAATATGTTATTAGTTGATAGCATACTTAATTATGCTCAATATTAGGTGATACAATTAATATGAAGTCATAATAATAATTATAATGAGCAGAACTAAATTCAGCCTGTTGGTTTGGCCCTTCACAATAGTCATGGTCTCTCATGTTGGTCTTTGGGAAAATAAATTGCCCACTTCTGGTCTAAACTAATGGAATTCAATACTAAATACATTATGTTTTGTTGGAGTAGCCTGTGATTTTATTATATCCAAACTTTTCCATTGGCCCAGTTTCCTTTTTGTAATTTTTAAAATGTAAAAAATAACAATATACCGTATATTTTTTTTCCTGAACAAAGAAAATGTGTCATCATTAAATTTACGCCTTTTAGAGATCATTTCATCTTCAATTTACTTAGCTGTTCACAAGGACAGTCATTTTAACCAGGGGTGCCCAAACTTTTACATGCCTCTGTAGTGATTCCATTTGTAATTTGTTAATTGTTATTTTAACCAAATCTAGTTGTGTGATGTTTTTGTTGGCATGGAAAGCAATTCTTTATTATATCTAGAGGTGGACAGTAAAATCTATAACATATAAGCCAAAGATTTCACGAACGCGATGGAGACTTACCAACTGTTAGATGTGTTGTTTTCTTTTGGGTAAACTGCCCACTGTAGAAATAAAGCTCAAAATTATGTTCCATTTTCCAGTCGCACAATAGAGACGTATTTGTTCCGAACAGAACGCTGTAGGTTCCATTAATATTGCAAAGCCAAACAGGATACTTTGGCGTTTTTAGCATGCTGCCCACCTGTCAGGAATTAACAAAATGTTAATGTCAAATTAATAAAGCATATAGACATACAAATTTCTTCTGTGACATGACTGCATGTGCTATTGGGACAGTCAGCAGTAGTATGGTCAGTATAGCCCACTAAACAATACTCAGGAGAAATAAACTAATTAGTAAGGAGAGATTCCATTAACTAAAACATAACTTTTAATATAATAACTAAAACTGTATAAACCCAGTGATAAACAAAAAAACACAAAGTGATAAAGTGCTTGTGGAAAGGTTACCAGTGCTTGCTAAAAAATGGTTTGGTCTCAGCACTTTCAGTTGAACTTGTTCTTAGCAGGTCAAAGGCACGCAGCAGTATAAATATTAAATGTAAGGGGAGGAATCTCCTTACATCCCTTATATTGCTCTTGCCCTTACAAAGGGCAGTCCCCAAGTAAGGCTGGTAAGATGTACCCACCAAAATGTATTGTATCTCCCTGTAGCATGCTTCATTTGAGTTGGTTTTGACGTGTCCAGTCGAAACTGATGGGTCGCCCTCCCAGGGCTGTGAGTTACTTGGTACTGGGCCGGGGTCTCAGAGAGAAGTGTCACAGCAGCGGTGACCCGGTCCGTGGCCCGGGCGCCCATGTAAAAGGGGTGAAACGTGGCTGATTATAGTTTGTAAGTGGATAATACGTGACGCCACCTGTGGTGATCGGCAATGAAGGGGTTAAGCCGACGCTGCAGACAGATCCTCTGGGACAGATGGTATATGGCAGCAAGATGTAATAGCTCCTCACAGGTAGAGCTGTAGTCCCAGGCCAGTGAGAATAGGTGTTGAGGAAGAGGGTGCAGTGTTAGGCACAGAGATGTAGCAGTGCTGTGGAAGTTGCAGGAAGAAGGCAAGGACACAACAGGGTGCAGTTTGTTTTACCTTTACTTTGCTTGGCAAATGCAGTCCAGAATCCAAGTTACAGATGGAGCAGGAGCTGGCCAGCCTGGAAGCAACTTAGGAATCTCTCTATGCAGATGGGTTGTGTAGTCTCCTTCCTAGCGCTTATTTTAGATACTTGCAGTACTGTTACACTGAAGTTCCACTTGCTTGTTCACTTTAGAACTCCCTCGTATGGCAGACAGCTGTAGCCTCCTTCCTCTGGCTCACATATTGCTGTTGTGCCTCCGAGTCTTATATGGGTACAGAGCATTTACAGCTTCCTATTCCTACAGTTTCTGCTGCAGGAACATCAGTATCCATATAACCTTGGAGACCGGGCTCCAGATCATGTGCTATAGCTGGGAATGAGCCTGAACTCTCTGCTCAATCTCCCAGCTCTTCTCCTCCATGTCCACACACGTTGCCCTCCTCACACGAACTGACTATTTTCCCTTCCTGGCCCCAGAGAGTAGCTCTTCCCCCAGTGTTTGGTTCAGATCTCCCTCTGCTGACCTGGAATGGAAACTGTGTCGTGTGTTGTGAATAACTGCTAGAGAGACCCTTCATTGCTTCCAAGCATGACATCACACTCCCTAGAAGGAAGGTAATGCCACTGTGGCGACACTGTGGCCACATTCCCCCCTAGTGCAATTCAGTACTCCCGGACTGAAGAAAAACATGTAAACATATAAACAATTATAAATGTAACAAGATTTCAAAAAGTGAAAAAAGTGAAAAATACAAAAACCAAAGCTCAAAAATAGTCCTGCTGACGATTAGTCCATGCGTCAATGTCCATGGCCCATTTCCTGAGCAAGTGGTAAAGTATGTACAAGTATTGTTTTGACCACACATAGTCCTGTGGCCCAATTGTCCATCAAAAAGAAAATATTCAAAAAGGGGTTCTTACAGAGTCTCTGTAGGCACAAATCTTGAAACGTTGCATATTTACATTTTAACATTACATAACTTACTTATATACGAAACCTTAAGGGTGGTATACCTTGGGTACTACGGACAGACCTGCGTAGCACTGGTGTTGTTGGGGACCTTAATGGTTGCCTTGTGTTAACTACTGGGGTAGTGTATGTTGAACTGGCTACACTACTGGTAGTTTTGCGAGCACTGGAATACTAGATTTCCTAGCACCACTTCTACTCACTGTGGGCATGACAGATTCACCACTGGCAGGGTGAGAATTCTCTTGTTACACTGCTAGTGTGGCATCCGCTGCCTGTACTTGCTGGTTTTCAGGGTGAGTCACTTCTTCTTGCACTACCAGTTGAGGAAAGGTCAAAACTGGCACCACTATGGCTTGATTCGCTCTAGTCCAATTTGCAGGGAATTCTCCGAGCACAGTGCTGACCTTTTCTTCTTCTTCCTCTATGGGCTGAAGGTTGTTTTGCTCTTCCATCTTTTCCTTTAGTTGGTCAGGGCACAGTTTCAGATGATCCCTCGGTACTGCTGATGAGGTTTCTCCTCCATCCTTACTAATAAGGCACACTTTGGTGTTGTCAAAGTTTGATGGTAGGACGGTGTAGGGTTCAGCTTCCCATTGGTCATCCAATTTATGCATCCTTCTTTTCCTCTTTAGGACTTGTTCTCCTGGTGACAAGGGAACTGCAGGTGTATGTTGATTGTAGGTCTTTTCCTGTTTTTGTCTTGCCTGAGCTAGACTCTTTTCTACACACTCTTGTACTCTTCGATATTGCTGCTGCCGTTCTGTATCCCAGTCAGCATCTGGTGATGTTACCTCAGGTGTAAGGACTCCTATATCCAAATCAATAGGCAACTTGCCAGGCCTCGCTCTCATCAGGTAGGCTGGGGTGCAGTTGGTGGAACTCACAGGAATGTGATTGCAGAGGTCGACCAGATCTGGCAACTTTTCTGGCCACAGATTCCTCTCTCTTCCAAAGGCAAGGTCTTCAGTAGATCGATCACCACCTGATTCATCTTTTCACACTTGCCATTGGTCTGTGGATGGTACGGTGTTGTCCTGATCTTCTTGCAACCGTACAAATTACAGAATTCCTGGAACACTTCTTCCTCAAAGGCTGGACCTTGATCTGTAAGCACTCGCTTGGGATATCCGTGTGGTCGACAAAAGTGCTATTGGAATGCTCTGGCTGCTGTCCTGGCTGTTTGATCCTTGACAGGCATGACTACCAGGAATCTCGAGTAGTTGTCAATGATGGTAAGAGCATAAACGTAGCCTGAACGGCTTGGGACCAGCTTCACATGGTCCAAGGCGACCAACTCGAGTGGCTGTTTGGTTATTATTGGCTGCAAAAGAGCTCGCTGGCTGTTACGGTCCCTTCTGCTCAGATTGCATTGTCCACACTCCCGGCACCAATTTTCAATAGCCTTCCTCATACCAGCCCAGTAGAATCTCTCCCAGAGCAAGGCTTCCAACTTCTTCCATCTGAAGTGTCCAGCTCCATTGTGGTATGCTTCCAAGTCCATTGATGCCTCCCTCTTTGGGACTACCACTTGCCAGACCAACTCATGAGTGTGGGCATTGATACTCCTCCGGCACAGCTTTCCCTCATAGAGGAAGAGCCTGACTCTTTCCTTCCACAACTGCTGGGTTTCTTCAGGAGCATCTGGATCTGGGCGTGAGTCAGCTTGTGACAGTAGCTCCTTTACCAGGCGGACTGCGGGGTCGCTATCCTGCGTTTCTGCCCAGTCATGATGAGGCAACGGATTTAGGGTGGCCTCTTTCACGATAGATCATCTGTTTCTCACCCCTTGGGCACATTGGGCTGCAATTGGCCGGTGGAAGGCAGGTAACTCGATTTCTTCAAGTGCCTCAGGGTCTTCTCCTGCATCTGGCAGGTTAGGCATTCTGGACAGCGCATCGGCATTGGCATTCTTGTGCCCTGCTCGGTAATTGATGGTAAATTCATAGTTAGACAACCGGGCCATCCATCGCTGCTCCAGTGCACCTAGTTTGGCAGTTTCCAAGTGAGTCAACGGGTTGTTGTCCTTGAAGATGGTAAACTTGGCTTAAGCTAGGTAATGCTTGAATCGTTCAGTCACAGCCCAGACTATGGCGAGAAACTCCAGTTTGAAGGAATTGTAGTTGTCAGGGTTCCTTTCAGTGGGACGAAGCTTCCTGCTGGCGTAGGAGATCACTCTTTCTTTGCCATACTGTACCTGTGACAGTACTGCTCCCAGTCTCATGTTGCTGGCATCAGTATACAGAACAAATGGTTGGTCATAATCTGGGAAGGCCAGAACTTCATCTCCTGTGAGAGTCATCTTCAGCCGAGTGAAGGATCTCTCCAGTTCCTCATTCCATTCAAATGTAGGACTCTTCTTTCTGGCTTTCTTGGGATGGCCTACCAGAAGATTTCGCATAGGTGTGGCTATCTCAGTGAAGCCTTTGATGAACCTTTGGTAGTAGCCTACCAACCCGAGGAATTGACGTACCTCATGGAGGTTGCTGGGCTTCTGACAGTCCCGGATGACAGTGATTTTTTCAGGATCCGGTGCCACACCTTCTGCACTCACTACATGACCGAGGTACTGTACCTTGGGCTTCAGGAGGTGGCATTTGGAAGGCTTCACTTTCAGGCCAAAGTTGGACAAGGCTTCAAACACCTCAGCCAGGTGCTTCAGATGGTCTTCATAAGTCTTGGAGAAAGCAATGACATCATCAAGGTACAACAGGACTGTCTCAAAGTTCTTGTGTCCAAGACAGCACTCCATTAGCCGTTGAAATGTCCCAGGGGCGGTGCAGAGCCCGAATGGCATGTAGTTGAACTCGCAGAGACCCATTGGTGTAGTAAACGCTGTTTTCTCCTTGTCTGCCTCTGCCACGGGAACCTGCCAATACCCACTAGTGAGATCTAAGGTTGAAAAATAGTTAACAGTTTTAAGTGCAGCTAATGACTCCTCAATTCTGGGTAATGGGTAGGCATCCTTATGTGTAATGCTGTTAATTTTTCTGTAATCAACACACATTCTCATGGTACCATCTTTCTTTTTCACAAAGACTATTGGAGCTGCCCAGGGGCTACAACTGTCTCTGATTACCCCAGCCTCCTTCATTTCCCACAACATACTTTTGGCACATTGATATTGTGTTGGGGGTATAGGCCGGTACCTTTCTTTAATGGGTGGATGATCTCCAGTGGGGATATGGTGTTGAACCCCTTTTGCCTTCCCAAAGTCTAGAGGGTGTTTACTGAATATCCGCTCACACTCCTGAGAAACTCGGTAGACCCCACTCTTTTGGTATGAAGGGGTGGAGTCAGTTCCCACATGCAGCTGCTGACACCACTCCTCCAGCTGCTTTACAGAGCCATTGTCCTCCACCTGGTTGGATGAGACCAAGGGCTCTGCTGCCTGTATTGCATTGTTACTGGCAGTTAGCAGCTTAACACTGTGGCATACCGAGGTATTGTGGCCTCCTCTTCCCCACAATTCAAGAGGCGTACAGGTACTCTCTCTTTGCGGACATCAACTACCCCTCTGGCTGTCAGGACAGTGGGCCGGCTATCAGAGTACACTGGCTCTACCAAGGCTTGGTAATCTTTTCCTCTGAGGCCGATGGCTGCCCGACACCAAATTAACATTTCACATCTGTGGGGTATCACAATGGGGAAAGAATCGCTTGCTGTGATGCTGCCAATTTCTCCGCCAGACAGTTCTACCTGCTGCCTTTGCATCAGGGCCTTGATCTCCTTCTGCAGGACTCGTTCACTGGAACCAGCAGTCTCGGCTACCTGTTGTAACAAAACAATAACCTCGGAAAGACAATTTTCAATCACATTAGTACCTAAGGTTACATTCTCGTCGATCAATGTCTACAACTAGAGTTGAGCGAAACGGGTCGAACAATTTCAAAAGTCACCGACTTTTGGCAAAGTCGGGTTTCATGAAACGAAACCCGACCCTAGGATGAGGTCGGCCACGAGGTCGGCGACTTACGCGCCAAAGTCGCGTTTCAAAAGTTTGTTTAGCGCTCTTTTTCAGCCAATCAGGATCCACGGATACTGTGGGCAACGTGATGACATAGACAGGGGTCACCACCATCTTTCAGAAGGGCATGCAAGTGATTGGCTTGCTTTGGTGGGCGTCACAGGGGTTATAAAAGGGCGTGCAGTGCACGCCGACCGCCATCTTACTTCTGCCGATCTTAGCATAGGGAGAGGTTGCTGATTCTGTAGGGAGAGCGTTAGGCAGGGAAGAAGAAAAAAAAACTGCTTCTGCTGCTAGCAATTTTGCCTGTGCAACACACCAGTCACTGTGTGTGCAGTGCAAGGGGAGGCTATATTGTGGTGGATCAGCGGTGTTGGTTGTTAGGCTGCCTTCTAAGGCTTCCTGACAGCTGCATTGCTGTTTCCCCACTGCTCTGCAAACTGCTTTTTTAAAAGCAATCCCAATTTTTTTTTTGTCCT
This sequence comes from Dendrobates tinctorius, assembly GCF_039654945.1. NCBI lineage: Eukaryota > Metazoa > Chordata > Amphibia > Anura > Dendrobatidae > Dendrobates > Dendrobates tinctorius. Next base: position 75,310,189 of record NW_027361728.1, on the reverse strand, counting down.
GCTGAGGTACTGAGCGTGCATTTATTCACACCATACAGCGGTGTACGCTCCTCACACAGTACCGTGTAACGGCTGTTATCACAGCCACAGTGAAGCTATCTGTGTGTCACTGTGGAAGGATAAATGGAGGACTTGTTCCGTTCTTACAGACCTACACTCTAGGGAGATTCCTATTCTGCCCAATTCTACAATTCACTTTTTTCACACCTGTGCCATCGAGCCTGTGACAGCGCTCTGATATTCAGTGGGCCTCACACAATCCAAGTGTCCAGTGTCCACAAGTGTCTGCAGAAATTCAAAATCTCCCTTATCCTGTAGTCACTTTTTTCACACCTGTGCCATCGAGCCTGTGACATAGCGCTCTGATATTCAGTGGGCCTCACACAATCCAAAAGTGTCCAGTGTCCACAAGTGTCTGCAGAAATTCAAAATCTCCCTTATCCTGTAGTCACTTTTTTCACACCTGCTGCATCGAGCCTGTGACATAGCGCTCTGATATTCAGTGGGCCTCACACAATCCAAAAGTGTCCAGTGTCCACAAGTGTCTGCAGAAATTCAAAATCTCCCTTATCCTGTAGTCACTTTTTTCACACCTGCTGCATCGAGCCTGTGACATAGCGCTCTGATATTCAGTGGGCCTCACACAATCCAAAAGTGTCCAGTGTCCACAAGTGTCTGCAGAAATTCAAAATCTCCCTTATCCTGTAGTCACTTTTTTCACACCTGCTGCATCGAGCCTGTGACATAGCGCTCTGATATTCAGTGGGCCTCACACAATCCAAGTGTCCAGTGTCCACAAGTGTCTGTAGAAATTCAAAATCTCCCTTATCCTGTAGTCACTTTTTTCACACCTGCTGCATCGAGCCTGTGACATAGCGCTCTGATATTCAGTGGGCCTCACACAATCCAAGTGTCCAGTGTCCACAAGTGTCTGCAGAAATTCAAAATCTCCCTTATCCTGTAGTCACTTTTTTCACACCTGTGCCATCGAGCCTGTGACATAGCGCTCTGATATTCAGTGGGCCTCACACAATCCAAAAGTGTCCAATGTCCACAAGTGTCTGCAGAAATTCAAAATCTCCCTTATGCTGTAGTCACTTTTTTCACACCTGTGCCATCGAGCCTGTGACATAGCGCTCTGATATTCAGTGGGCCTCACACAATCCAAAAGTGTCCAGTGTCCACAAGTGTCTGCAGAAATTCAAAATCTCCCTTATCCTGTAGTCACTTTTTTCACACCTGTGCCATCGAGCCTGTGACATAGCGCTCTGATATTCAGTGGGCCTCACACAATCCAAAAGTGTCCAGTGTCCACAAGTGTCTGCAGAAATTCAAAATCTCCCTTATCCTGTAGTCACTTTTTTCACACCTGTGCCATCGAGCCTGTGACATAGCGCTCTGATATTCAGTGGGCCTCACACAATCCAAGTGTCCAGTGTCCACAAGTGTCTGCAGAAATTCAAAATCTCCCTTATCCTGTAGTCACTTTTTTCACACCTGTGCCATCGAGCCTGTGACATAGCGCTCTGATATTCAGTGGGCCTCACACAATCCAAGTGTCCAGTGTCCACAAGTGTCTGCAGAAATTCAAAATCTCCCCTGTCCTATAGACACCTTGTACATTGTTTTACATTACTATATAGTTTGTTGGATTTTGTCTACATTTCTACCAAAAATGAGGAAGGCTGGTGGAAGAGGCCGTGGAATTGGGCGGGGGTTGGCAGCTGGTAATGATGGTGTTGGTGGTGGATCTGATGGTAGTGGCAAAAGCAAAATAGGACCGAATGCAGGAGGTGTTGAGCCTGCGTCATCGTCTGGCTCCATAAGGCTTCGAAGGCTTAGTTTTCTAGGAGTTGGCAAACCGCTTTTAACGCCAGAGCATCAGGAAAAAGATTTGTCTTACATTGCTGACTCAGCCTCCAGCTCTATCGCCTCCTCTTCTGAAGTTGTAAAAAGTAAAAGCACTGAGTCGTCATTGGAGGCTCATGTTCATGAACCACACCTTTCCTTGTGTCCTTCACCCCAACCAAGATTGAAGGATGACGCAGGCCATACTACTGATTACTCCATGGAGCTGTTTTCACATACCATGCCTGGATTATCAAGTGAAATGGTGAATTACCCAGGCCAAGATGAATCTGACATGGAGTGCACTGATGCACAGCCGCTGATAGATGATTCTGCTGGTACATTCACTCAGAGCACTACATTGTCCTCGCAGTGTACAGAGCCAGATTCTGACCCTGATGAGACTCAGGTGCCCCTTCCCGCACACTATACCACCATACACGGTGACACAGAGGAAGGTGCACATGACATTGAAGAGGAGGTGATGGATGACCCAGTTGTTGACCCAGATTGGCATCCATTGGGGGAAGAGGGTGCTGCTTCCAACAGCTCAGATGAGGAGCATACACAGCAGACATCGACATCGCAACAGCTGTTATCTGGCAGGCCCGGAGCACTCCAAAGACAGGTTCCAAAAATCAAAAGAGTTGCTGGACAACTTGTCCAGAGGGTCAAAACATCACAGCGTGCTAGGCCGCAAAATGTCTGCCAAAGTAGGAAGAGTGCAGTGTGGCACTTTTTTGAACAAAATCCTCATGATCAGGCCAAGGTTATCTGTAAGAAGTGCGCAAAGACCTTTAGCCGAGGGAAAAATCTGAAAAATTTGAATACCAGTTGCATGCTTAGACATTTAACCAGCATGCACTTGCAAGCGTGGACACAACACCAAACCTCAAGTGCCACATGTGCAACTGATCACAAAGAAGGTAGTCAGCAACGCTACATTGTTTCCCCCACTGTAAGCCCACCGGTTAGCACAGCAGCAAATGTTGAGGTGTCGTTGCAAGGCCACAGCAGTCAGGGAATCCCACTGTTATATCAACGAAATACTGAATCTAGGCCATCAGAAAGAACACCAACTCCATCACCATCATCAACCCTCTCTCAGTCCGCCCTGCCCACCGCTACTTCCACCATATGCAGCTCTCAAGTCCAGCTCACCCTCCCAGACACTATGAGTAGGTCAAGAAAGTACTCAGTCTCTCATCCGCGTACACTGGGTTTGAACGCCCACATTGCCAAACTAATCTCGTTTGAGATGATGCCCTATCGGTTGGTGGAAAGCGCAGCTTTCCGCGAACTCATGGCCTATGCAGTACCACGCTATGACCTACCCAGTCGCCACTTCTTCTCTCGCAAAGCCATCCCAGCCCTCCACCATCATGTGAAAGACCGCATTGTCCATGCACTCAAGCAGTCAGTGAGTGGAAAGGTGCACCTCACAACTGATGCATGGTCCAGTCGGCATGGCCAGGGCCGTTACGTGTCCATCACTGCGCACTGGGTTAATGTGGTGGATGCAGGGTCCACAGGGGACAGCGGTGGTGGGACAGTGCTGCCTAGCCCACGGTATAGGAAACAGTTGGCTGTAGGCGTTCCACCCTCCTCCTCCTCCTCCAGAAGCGAAAGCTCGTCCACAGAGCGCAGTCGTACGAGCACTCCATCTGCAGCTGCCACTGTTGCACACGAGGTGTCCCCCTATCGAGCAGCTAGTGGAAAGTGTCAGCAGGCTGTGTTGCAGATGATGTGTTTGGGCGACAGACACACCGCCGAGGTGCTGGCCGAGTACTTGAAGCGACAAACTGAGTCATGGCTGGGCAGTGTACATCTTGAGGCAGGCAAGGTAGTTAGTGATAACGGCTGTAATTTTGTGGCAGCCATAGCCCTTTCAAAACTCAGCCACATACCTTGCTTGGCTCACACCTTGAACCTGGTGGTGCAGTGCTTCCTCAAAAATTATCCGGAGTTAACAGCCCTGCTCCATAAGGGGCGAAGACTGTGCGCGCACATCCGCCGGTCGCCTGTACACTCCGTTCGTATGCAGAAGCTGCAGCGATTGCTCCACCTTCCCAACCACCGCCTCATTATCGACATTGCAACAAGGTGGAACTCCACCCTGCACATGGTGGAGCGGCTGTGCGAGCAGATGCAGGCCATAATGCATTTGTGGGAGGATACACGGCCAGGCACTTTGAGAGCAGACATGGAGTTGACAGGTGTGCAGTGGTCGAAGCTGAAAGACCTCTGTAAAGTCCTTCAGTGTTTTGAGGCATGCACACGGCTGGTAAGCGCAGACGATGCCATCCTAAGCATGAGCATCCCACTTATGCGTCTGCTCATGCAAACTTTGACGCACCTTAAGGAGCAGGCGTCTGCAGCCAATGTTGACGAGGAGGAAGAGGTGGAGGGAATCGTTGATGACATTCAGCTATTGTCTGCTCAGGGACCTCTCCTGGACGAGTTGAAGGAAGAAGAGGAGGAGGAGGATGATGATGGGGATGATTACTTAGGGGAGGAGGATGCATCTCGTGGGGCAAGTGAAAATGTTGGCGTGGCAAGGTCTGGTACAGGGTTTGTGCGTGACTGGAGGGATGTGGATTTGCCAGAAAGTGCTCCTCCAACCAGCACTCGCAGTGCATCACTGACACCGGGAACATTGGCCCACATGTCAGATTATGCCTTGCGGATCCTAAAAAGGGACCCCCGCATTGCCAAAATGATGAACGATGACGACTACTGGTTGGCCAGCATCCTGGATCCACGCTATAAAGGCAAATTACAAAACATCATGCCACAGGAGAACCTTGACCTAATATTGGCTAATAAACAAGCAACTCTGGTAAATCGGTTGCTTGAGGCATTCCCAGCACACAGCAGCGGTGATGGTTCTCACACGAGCCGTACGGGCCGGGGGCAGCTTGGCAGAGGTGTTCATGGTGCACACAGCAGAAGTGGCGTTGGAGACAGGGGTTTCATGACAATGTTATGGACTGATTTTTCAAGTACCGCTCACACAACTGGTAATACAGCATCGATGGAAAGTGACAGGAGACAGCAGTTGTCAACTATGGTTACAAACTACTTTTCCTCCCATATCGATGTTCTCCCACACAGGTCATTCCTCTTTGACTATTGGGCCGCTAAACTGGACACCTGGCCTGAAGTGGCACAATATGCCTTACAGGAGCTCGCTTGCCCAGCTGCAAGTGTGCTATTGGAAAGAGTCTTCAGTGCAGCTGGATCAATCCTGACAGAAAAAAGGACCCATCTGTCAACCCAAAATGTGGATGATCTAACCTTCATTAAAATGAACCATGCATGGGTTTCCAAGGATTTTGTCCCACCTTCCCCTGATGACACATAGGGTGACAGAAAAATGGCTTGCTTTGGTCCACCTCTTCCTGGGACTTGACCTATTTCGCCTTTTGCATCAGCTGAATGTCCAACATCAACATATGCCACTTTCTAAAACTCCCTAACTGTGCTGCCTCCCACCACCACCACCTAGCGCACGACACCGTGCGAGTGCCGTTGCCCTGGACAGGTGGGTAGGCCGACTCTTGGGCGCGGGCACTGGCACAGGGTCCCTCATAGTGCAATCAAGTGTCTCTGGCGGTGGTGGTGCACACCCGCCGTCAGACACACCGCCGTACTATGAGGGGCCCAGTGCCAGTACCGACGCCCACGAGTGGGCCCCCCTTGCTTGGGCAGGGCCCCAGCATTTGCAATCTTTACCTCTCCCTGCTCTTCCGCTGTGTAGTCTGGGCCGTCAAATCCATACTGTGCCTGACACCGTCTGAGCCTGCCTCCTGATGTATAGACATATCTTTTGAATGTGTACGCTATCCATACATGTTATCCGGGGATACGGTACCCTTTCTCACCTTTGTGCAATCACTTGCAAGCCATACTGGGCCTAACACCGTCTGAGCCTGCCTCCTGATGTATAGGCATATCTTTTGAATGTGTACGCTATCCATACATGTTATCCGGGGATACGGTACCCTTTCTCACCTTTGTGCAATCACTTGCAAGCCATACTGGGCCTAACACCGTCTGAGCCTGCCTCCTGATGTATAGACATATCTTTTGAATGTGTACGCTATCCATACATGTTATCCGGGGATACGGTACCCTTTCTCACCTTTGTGCAATCACTTGCAAGCCATACTGGGCCTAACACCGTCTGAGCCTGCCTCCTGATGTATAGACATATCTTTTGAATGTGTACGCTATCCATACATGTTATCCGGGGATACGGTACCCTTTCTCACCTTTGTGCAATCACTTGCAAGCCATACTGGGCCTAACACCGTCTGAGCCTGCCTCCTGATGTATAGACATATCTTTTGAATGTGTACGCTATCCATACATGTTATCCGGGGATACGGTACCCTTTCTCACCTTTGTGCAATCACTTGCAAGCCATACTGGGCCTAACACCGTCTGAGCCTGCCTCCTGATGTATAGACATATCTTTTGAATGTGTACGCTATCCATACATGTTATCCGGGGATACGGTACCCTTTCTAACCTTTGTGCAATCACGTGTAATCCATACTGGGCGTGAGAACGGCTGGCGAGCTGTTAAGCAAGCTACAGCACCTGTGGTTTGCACACGTAAGTTTTTCATTTTTTCAGGAATGACGGTTAGGCCTAATTCCGGAACTGCGGTTGACCTGCACTTACTGGGAAATCATCGTTCGCGAGTAATAATTGTAATCAGTGATCCCCATCACTAACGTTGTTCAGCGGGTTATCTGCACCTGTAAGTGACAAACGCTGGCCTTTTCAGTGTAGCGCACATGCAGCCACGGACATGTAAGGGCATGACACACCAGTTATTGGCCAATCTCATGTGCCAGAGCCTCACGTGTCCCTCTAGTAAGCCGGACTCGGACCGCGGGGCATGACGGAGTCTCGTTCGTTAACGGAATTAAGCTTGCAATGTGTGCATCTGTTCTGTAGCTGGCATGGTTGAGGTTGCCCGTGTTGAGTCAAATTACGCCGTAGGCTCCACTCCTGGTGGTGCCCTTCTGGACATTCCTTTAAGGTTCAGCTTTGCAACCATACTGCCCATGTAAAACAAACACTTTGCCTTCATGAACGCTGTTTGGAGGGTCATGACTCGTGGGAATAACGCCGCCCAATCAGTTAACCTGCTAGAGAGATCCTTCATTGCTCCCAAGCATGACATCACACTCCCTAGGAGGAAGGTAATGCCACTGTGGCGACCGTACTCCTGGGGGCGACACAAGTGCACTGATGCCCAGCCACTGCTCGATGAATCTGCTGGTACATTGACCCAGACCACTACATTCCCCTCGCACGCTACACGGCCTGAATCTGACCCTGATGAAACTCAGGTTACCCTTCCCATATACAGTTCCATCTTACACGGTGACAAAGAGGAAGCTGCAGATGAAAGTGCAGGTTCGGCCCACCCGCCATCAGACACACCACCGTACTATCAGGGGCCCTGTGCCAGTGCCGTCGCCAACGAGTGGGCCCCCCCTGCTTGCTCAGGATCACAGCACTTGCAAGGTTGAAATACTGTGCAGTGAGATGGAAGATGGGGACGACGAGGAGTCCAGACTAGTACAGGGATTCCCTAGCGAGGAGAATTATTTGATTGTTTTCAATGTTGGGACAGCAATTTTTGGGGAGCACTATACTCTGGAGAATGATAGATGGGGCCCACCATACACTGGAACATTCCAAAGGTGGACATCAGACACTGGAGCAGCATTTACAGGGCCCATTATACACTAGAGCATTAGGAATGGGGCCCATTATGTTTGGAGCATTATTTGGGCCCATAAGACAGTGGAGCTTCATCCATGGGGACCAACATATACTGTAGCATTATGTGGAGCGCATCATATACTGTTTCAAACATTATATGGGACCAATGATTCTGTATGGAGAAATAGATGGGCCTCGTCATGAGATGTAAAAAGTGAAGTATTTTTCATTGTACTATACCGCTATTTCTCTGCCGTATCGGAGCATGATGAGTTGTGGTATGTGTTAAAGGGGCGCTCTTTCGCCCAGGGCACATGAAAACCTGGAGCCAGCCATACCCCCCCACAACTTTAGCCAAATAACCCCCATTTTTCAGTGCGTAACTTGTATTATGAAGTTAATTAAGGTTGACCAGCTTAAGTAAGAAGAATTGATGCTTTTGGCATTCAAATGAGCACTGTAGGTGTGTTTCCTGTCCTCCTCTCACTGCCGACTTTTATTCCCCATTGACTTACATTGGGTTTCGTGTTTCGGGACGACCCCGACTTTTCCCTATAATTGGACGATCTTGCTCGACCCGACTTTTGGAAAAGTCAGGTTTCACGAAACGAAACTCGACCATAAAAAACCAAAAGTCGCTCAACTCTATCTACAACTATCAGACCTTGAGATTTTAACTCTACTCTCCCCACTTTAATAGTAATCTCTTTACATCCTACTTGCGGCAAAGACTGACCATTGCTGGCAACTACTGTCAGTTCATCACTTGGGCCGCGAGTAAGTTCAGAGTCAGCCCAATATCGCTTGTAAAGGATATATGGCATAATTGTCACCTGAGAGCCAGTGTCCAGCAAAGCGTTCATGGGGATGCCGTCAATCACCACTGGGAGGACCGGTCGCCCTCCAACATACTTGACTCGCCAGTTCTTTGGGCCTTGTGGTCCTACTCCTGGGGGTTGGCCCTCTGCCCCAGGGGTTTCTCGTTTAAATAACAGAATCTTGCAATGTGGCCTGCCTTATGGCAGTGACGACAGATGGGACGTCCGTCCAGGTCACAGCGATCGTTGTCTCTCCCTCGGCGTGGCGGGATCCTCTTCTTCTGTAGCCACGGGACATCCTCTGGACTGGAGGCCAGCTGTATCTTCTCCTTGGAGGACACCTGCAGGGACTGCACAGTTTTAGCAAGTGCAGCCATACTTTTGGTCAACTCCTGGACCTGAAGACGCAGTTCTGTAGATGGATCTTTGCCCAGAGTCTGTGCATCAGCCTCCACAGGGCTGAGAGAGAAAGAAGCTGCTTCTTGATGGTATGTGATCAGCGTCCCCTAAGCGCCCAGCGGACAGCTTACATTTGGTTCATGCAGCACCCGAATAGCCCTGTCTTTGAAGTCCGCAAAGTCCAGATCAGGGTTCTGTAGGGCTATGATGCGCAGCTGTGCTCTGTGGGTACTGGATAGGAGTCCCACAATAAATTGCTCCTTTAACAGCCTGTCTCCATCTTTCACACTGTCTGGGTCAATCTGCTTTATGGCTCGCAGCGCCTCCTGCAGGTTAAGAGCATAGTCCTGTATACTGTCCTGCACTCCCTGCTTACACCCAAAGAATCTCATCTTTATTTCAGTTGCAGTGCGGGTGTCAAAGGTGCTTCTTAGTTTAGCCAGAATCTTTTTAACAGTCTGTTTATCCGTGTCCTGCCAGGCTTTTACTTCTCTTTGCGCTGCACCAGTTAGCTGCCCAATAATGATGTTCACTTTTTGGTTTTCAGACAGAGGATACACCTCGAACAAACTGCACAGTCTCGTTTTGAATTCAATCAGGGTATGTTACTCACCTGAGTACTGCGGTAACCAGGCCGCACCCGGTATATAGGGCATGGACAGCGGCATTATGGGGACTGCTGCGGTGGGCGCTGATTCTTGTGGCGCTGTGGGGTTTGCAGTGGCGTCCGCCGCTGCGTCTGCTCTTGCTTCAGACATTCTCTTCCCCCCTAGTTAACATTGGACAGGCCCTGGGTTGCGCTGGCTTACCGGTTACCGCTCCACCGGCCTCTGCTCCCACTCCTTGCTCGCTAGCCTCTTCCCGCGCTTCGCTTTTTCGCGCTCTTTGGCTGGCTCTGCCCACGATGGCCACCCCTTTAGTTTCCTGCGCGCGCCAAGCAGTGGGGTAATGGCGGCAATGGCGCTGACAGTCTATGGCACACAAAACAGTCTCTGGCACACAGGACCCGGGGACACCGGGCTCCGTAAATCCTGTTCGTGATGCCAAAATGGGTCGCCCTCCCAGGGCTGTGGGGTACTCGGTACCGAGCCGGGGTTTCAGAGGGAAGTGTCACAGGAGCGGTGACCCGGTCCGTGGCCCTGGGCGCCCATGTAAAAGGGGTGAAACGTGGCTGATGATAGTTTGTAAGTGGATAATACGTGACGCCACATGTGGTGATCGGCAATGAAGGGGTTAAGCCGATGTTGCAGACAGATCCTCTGGGACAGATGGTATATGGCAGCAAGATGTAATAGCTCCCCACAGGTAGAGTTGTAGTCCCAGGGCAGTGAGAATAGATGTTGAGGAAGAGGGTGCAGTGTTAGGCACAGAGATGTAGCAGTGCTGAAGAAGTTGCAGGAAGAAGGCAAGGACACAACAGGGTGCAGTTTCTTTTACCTTTACTTTGCTTGGCAAATGCAGTCCAGAATCCAAATTACAGATGGAGCAGGAGCTGGCCAGCCTGGAAGCAACTTAGGAATCTCTCTATGCAGATGGGTTGTGTAGTCTCCTTCCTAGCGCTTATTTTAGGAACTTGCAGTACTGTGTTACACTGAAGTTCCACTCGCTTGTTCTCTTTAGAACTCCCTCATATGGCAGACAGCTGTAGCCTCCTTCCTCTGGCTCACACGTTGATGTTGTGCCTTCGCGTCTTATATGGGAACAGAGCATTTACAGCTTCCTATTTCTCCGGTTTCTGCTGCAGGAACATCAGTATCCATACAACCTTGGAGACCGGGCTCCAGATCATGCGCTATAGCTGGGAATGAGCCTGAACTCTCTGCTCAATCTCCCAGCTCTTCTCCTCCACGTCCACACACGTTGCCCTCCTCACACGAACTGACTATTTCCCCTTCCTGGTCCCAGAAAGTAGCTCTTCCCCCAGTTTTTGGTTCAGAGCTCCCTCTGCTGACCTGGAATGGAAACTGTGTTGTGTGTTGTGAATAACTGCTAGAGAGACCCTTCATTGCTTCCAAGCATGACATCACACTCCCTAGGAGGAAGGTAATGCCACTGTGGCGACCATACTCCTGGGGGCGCCACATTGACATATGGATTCCCTGCCATTGCAGGAACTCATAGTTTCCCACATACTTTCTACTCCCTGATGAATCCTCCATAAGGGTGAGGAAACACGTAGGGAGATACAATACATTTTGGTGAGTACATCTTAGCAGTCTTACAGTCATGGCCAAAAGTATTGACACCCCTGCAATTCTGTCAGATAATACTCAGTTTCTTCCTGAAAATGATTGCAAACACAAATTCTTTGGTATTATTATCTTCAATTAATTTGTCTTAAATGAAAAAACACAAAAAGAATTGTCCTAAAGCCAAATTGGATATAATTCCACACCAAACATAACAAAGAGGGTGGACAAAAGTATTGGCACTGTTCGAAAAATCTTGTGATGCTTCTCTAATTTGTGTAATTAACAGCACCTATAACTTACCTTTGGCACCTAACAGGTGTTGGTAATAACTAAATCACACTTGCAGCCAGTTGACATGGATTAAAGTTGACTCAACCTCTGTCCTGTGTCCTTGTGTGTACCACATTGAGCATGGAGAAAAGAAAGAAGACCAAAGAACTGTCTGAGGACTTGAGAAACCAAATTGTGAGGAAGCATGAGAAATCTCAAGGCTACAAGTCCATCTCCAAAGACCTGAATGTTCCTGTGTCTACCGTGTGCAATGTCATCAAGAAGTTTAAAGCCCATGGCACTGTGGCTAACCTCCCTAGATGTGGCCGGAAAAGAAAAATCGACAAGAGATTTCAACGCAAGATTGTGCGGATGTTGGATAAAGAACCTCCACTAACATCCAAACAAGTTCAAGCTGCCCTGCAGTCCGAGGGTACAACGGTGTCAACCCGTACTATCCGTCGGCATCTGAATGAAAAGGGACTGTATGGTAGGAGACCCAGGAAGACTCCACTTCTTACCCCGAGACATAAAAAAGCCAGGCTGGAGTTTGCCAAAACTTACCTGAAAAAGCCTAAAACATTTTGGAAGAATGTTCTCTGGTCAGATGAGACAAAAGTAGAGCTTTTAGGGCAAAAGCATCAACATAGAGTTTACAGGAGAAAAAAGAGGCATTCAAAGAAAAGAACACGGTCCCTACAGTCAAACATGGCGGAGGTTCCCTGATGTTTTGGGGTTGCTTTGCTGCCTCTGGCACTGGACTGCTTGACCGTGTGCATGGCATTATGAAGTCCGAAGACTATCAACAAATTTTGCAGCATAATTTAGGGCCCAGTGTGAGAAAGCTGGGTCTCCCTCAGAGGTCATGGGTCTTCCAGCAGGACAATAACCCAAAACACACTTCAAAAAGCACTAGAAAATGGTTTGAGAGAAAGCACTGGAGACTTCTAAGGTGGCCAGCAATGAGTCCAGACCTGAATCCCATAGAACACCTGTGGAGAAATCTAAAAATCGCAGTTTGGAGAAGGCACCCTTCAAATATCAGTCTATCAGAATGGTCTAAAATTCCAGCAGAAGCATTGTAAGAAACTCATTGATGGTTACCGGAAGCGGTTGTTCGCCGTTATTTTGGCTAAAGGTTGTGCAACCAAGTATTAGGCTGAGGGTGCCAATACTTTTGTCCGGCCCATTTTTGGAGTTTTGTGTAAAATGTTCAATGTTTTGCTTTTTGCTTCATTCTCTTTTGTGTTTTTTCATTTAAGACAAATTAAATGAAGATAATAATACCAAAGAATTTGTGTTTGCAATCATTTTCAGGAAGAAACTGAATATTATCTGACAGAATTGCAGGGGTGTCAATACTTTTGGCCATGACTGTAAGTCACGACACAGCTTTCGGGTTACCAGGGACTCCATCCCTGTCCCTAACACTAGCGAGCGCTCTAGCTCACCCTGCTCCCCTGGATACTTCAGATGGCAAAGATGCCGGGCCTGCACCGTTGCCTTATCTCCTGAGTTAGTACTCCGTCTGTTCTCTTCCCCTATCCAGGGAAGAGGGGCGCCACTGTGCACTGTAGTATACTAGCCTGACAAACAAGGGAAGACAAACAAGGGTTAACAGAAAACTCCAGCCATACAAAATATTCACTCACCTTTAATAAAGGAATACATCAGGGAGTGAAGGTAGGGAATAAACCAAAACAGAGAGGGATAGGGAATTACCATGCATACAAACCAAGCAACAGTCACTAATAACTCCTTCAACTCTTCTTCTCATAAGAACTATTCTCCCTCCATTAGCCATGCAGCAAATGCTAGCTCTGACAAGGATTAGTATCAGAGCCCAGAATATAAAGGGAAAAAGAGTGGCTAACCGAGCTCAGCTGTGAACACAGGGATTTTCAACTTGGCCGATTAACCCCTTTTCTGCCAGAAGGAATAAACACATTTAAAATGAAGGAGAAGTGCTTCTTCTCAGCGCCAGAGTAGGAGCAATAAGATGTTGCAGTCTTCTGGCTCCACACTGTCGTAGTAACCCCGTAACACCTTATTTGGGAAATGCCCTTGTAAGGGCAGGAGCAATACAGGGGCATGACAGGGGATGCCAGGAGATTCACCCCCCTCTTTACATTTAATCTTTATACTCCTGCATACCTGTGACCTGCTGAGAACAAGTTCAACTGAAAGTGGTGTGATCAAACTATTTTTAGGGAGCACTGGTAACTTTAGCACAAGCATTTTATCACTTTGTGTTTTTTTTGTTTGTTAGCACTTGATTTTTTAGTTATATTAAAAGTTATGTTTTTGTTAATTGAATCTCTCCTTGCTAATTATACTGATGTGTGTGCTGTTCCATGCATGTTTCTAGTTAAAGAAATGTATTTATGTTTTTTCGCTTGTCTCTGCTGCCATCTACTGGCCAGACCATTTAGTTCCTCGGTCTTTCCTTGTTCAGCCTATGGGGAGGGGCTTCTCTTCAGCCTCTTCTCTTCCTGTTTGCTCAGTCATCGGCAGACATCTTACCTGAGAGAACTGTTCTCCCTCATGAGCTGAGGAAGCAAAGTCTTTTGACCCGCAAGTAGCGACTCCAGAGACAAGCTCCATGCAAGAGACTCAATGTAATGTTTGAATCGTTATCTACGGAATAAACCAACATTGTTCTTCATCACAACGCGTGTATGCTTATCTGAGAAGCTGCTAAGGGTCATGTCTGCCTCGCTTATTGGATACACAAAGGTAGGAACTTCTCTCACTTACATGTCTGCATACCTTTAATCGCCATTAAGTGGGGACAGAACAGTCAAAAGACTAGCTTGTCGGCCCATACAAGTCAAAAGACTAGCTTGCCGGCCCATACAAGTCAGAAGACTACTTTTAAAGCTCATAAGCAGCTAGAAAACCTCCTTATAGCCCAGCACCCCAGCTACAGATCTCCATCTGCCCCGTCTCCCTATGTGTAATCTGCCCAGCAACAAGCCTCGCACACCAGTCTGCCTGCAGCAGTGCACGTCTGGACAAGCCTAGAAGTAGCTCCACCACCTGCCACATCTTGCAATAACTCTGCTCGTACTGTTAATGAGGACTGTCTATGCACCTGCTGTTTCCTTCTGGCCACATCGCTCCTAAAGGCCTGCAGTACTCCATACCTCATTACCGCGCATCAGCGATCCGCGAACCCCCAAGTTCGCCAAAGCCACTCTGGGAATCTCATCCGGGACCTCCCGCAGAGCCGCACAGCGATTTTCGGACCCCGATTCAAAAGTTGAATTTTTTAAAGAGACAGTACACCTTTATTCAAAATGGCCGAAAAAGACCTCGGACAGGTCCCTACTGCTGAAACAGTGCAAATACAACCTGATACCGTCCACGATGAAGCCCAGGAGGCAGACCCCACATCTCAAGCAGACCAAGTCACCCGACCAAAACGTTCTGCCAAACCAACTATAAAGGTGCTTGAAAACTATCACAATATGAAAGATGAGCTATGTGATCACCTGGAAGAACAGTGGGAATGCGTCACCTCTTATATGTCAAGACTCGAATCCTCATCAGGCAACGCCGCAAGCTTGCAATCCGTCATGGAGCGGCTGAACACCGCCCGTGAAAGGTACAAGAGACTATCAACAAAGTACATCGCTCTTCTAAAAGATTTTAATTCTGATGAAGCTCTTCCAGACCTCAGTGAGGCGCTAGAGACGGACAAGGAGAGAGACGCCAAGGTCCAACATGCCATAAACAAGGCTGAACACCGTATCTCTCACCTGCAAGAAACCAGGTCACACCGATCGACCTCATCTAAACGTTCCTCTCGGTCATCCAGGGCATCGTCCTCAAGAAGTTCAACCATGAGCGACAGGATACTAGAGGCCCGCATAAAGGCAGAGGAATCCAGAGTGAGACGTTCTTTCACTGAGAGAGAAGCTAAGGCAGAGGCAAAAAGGGCAGAAGCAGACATGGAAGCAAAAAGGGCAGAAGTGGAAGCAAAAAGGGCAGAAGTGGAAGCAAAAAGGGCAGAAGTGGAAGCCAAGAGAGCAGAAGCAGAAGCGGAGGCTCAGCTGAAGATTCTTCGGTCACAGATGGAAGAGGAGGTCGCACTAGCTAAAGTGAGACTACTTGAGCAGGCGTTGATCCAAGGTCCTGATGCAGCTAACTTGCCACCACTGGAATCAGACGATCCAGTCAATCGCACGAAAGACTATGTACTAAACCAGCTACCTGTAGCAACCCCGGTCTACAGTACCGTCCAAGTCGACGACACCAAAACCTCCAACGTACTCCCAGAGATACCTTCTCAAACACAGTCACCACAAGATGGCAACCAAGTGTTTCCCGACCCACCTTTACAGCTCAAGCGGTATTCGTCAGATTCTTCAAGGGCTAAACCACAGCTCAACCCTGCAGCAACATCATTCTATCCGGGAACAGCTCATCCATTCACACCAGGCGGCCCATACGCCCCAGGGGCATCACGAGTCGTCGTGGCAACGAGTGGTGAGAAGTCGGATATGTCCGAGTTCGCCAGGTTCATGGTGAGCAGAGAGCTAATCAACACCAGTCTTACGAAGTTTGATGATCGTGCAGAGAGCTACAGGGCCTGGAAAGCAACCTTTAAGGCAGCCATCGCCAATCTCAACCTAACTGAAGAACAGGAACTTGACCTCCTGATAAAGTGGTTAGGTCCAAGCTCTTCAACCCGCGTCAGGAGCCTCAGAGCGGTCCACGTGGGACAAGCAGAAGCAGGTCTCGCTGCCGCATGGCAAAGGCTGGAACGCACCTTTGGCAGCGCAGAGGCAATAGAGAAAGCCCTATTCAAGAGACTGCAGGATTTCCAAAAGATCAACCTTAAAGACGTCCACAAGCTGCAAGACCTAAGTGACCTGCTAATGGAGCTGGAGCTCGCCAAAAGAGACCCTCGTCTGTCTGGGCTGTGCTATCTGGATTCAGCCCATGGAGTAAACCCGATCGTGGTGAAGCTGCCATACAGCCTGCAGGAAAAGTGGGCAATGTCAGTATCAAGATACAAAAGAGTGAACGACGTTACCTTCCCTCCATTCATCCACTTCTGCAGGTTCATCGATGAACAGGCCCAGATGAGGAATGACCCCAGCCTCGACTTCCTAGAGTCCAACGCTTCGACAGCCGCACCAACTCCTGCGCCAAGGTATGAAAACACCACATACAAACGCAGAGACACTAAGAGAGCTGTGAGCGTTAGGAAGACCGAGCTACCGTCACCTGCAACGCCCACAGACGAACAGAACATCGTCTCATCACGAGATAAATCCTTTAATCGTGAATGTCCCATCCACAAGAAGCCACACTCGTTGACCAAGTGCAAAGGGTTTAGATCCAAAACCCTACAGGAGCGCAAGGAGATCCTCACAGAGCTCGGGGTTTGCTTCAAATGCTGCGCATCACTTGAGCACATGGCCAAGGACTGCAAATCCACAGTCAAATGTGGGGAGTGCCACAGCGAAAAGCATGTTTCAGCCATGCACTCAACCCGAATAGCTAGAGACACACCGGCTGCAGTCACCACTGCTCCCGCTCCAAGTCATGGCGGGGAGCCACAGAATCAGACCGACACCGCCACAACTGTCTCCTGCTCATGCTCAGAAGTATGTGGAGAGGGCCGCAGGGAGAAATGTTGCGCCCGAATATGCCTCATCAAGGTTTACCCCGAAGGACATCCAGAAAAGGCAATGAAGGTGTATGCCATCATAGACGACCAAAGCAACTGGTCCCTGGCAGGAGCCAAATTCTTTGAAGCCTTCGGAATTAGTGGACCATCAGAGCCCTACACCTTGAACACCTGCTCAGGCCGCATAGAGACTAGCGGCAGAAGAGCCCAGGGATTCATCGCTTCTCCTATCAACGGGAAGACTGAAATACCTCTGCCAACGCTAGTTGAATGTGACCAAATACCCAGCCATAGGAGTGAAATTCCTACCCCAGAAGCTGTACTTCATCAGCCGCACCTGAAGCACCTCGCAAGCGTCATCCCACCTATGGACAACAACGCGGAGATTCTACTCCTGCTCGGCAGAGACAACCTGAGGGTACACAAGGTGCGACAACAGTGCAACGGACCTGACTACGCACCATACGCCCAGAGACTGGACCTCGGATGGGTAGTCATAGGAAACGTGTGCGTTGATCGATCAGAAATCGACTCCTTCAGGACCTACGTCCATGGAGACGGACGCACAACCTGCCTAAGGCCATGTCCTCATCACTATGAAGTGAAAGAGAAGCCCCCAGACTCAATACAGCTGCCTGACATCGCTTCTTCTCTGCGTACCGACAACTTGGGAAGATCAGTCTTTCACATCACCAAGGACGACGATAAAGTAGCCTTGTCAGTGGAGGACAGAGAATTCATCGACATAATGGACCGTGAGTTCTCTAAGGACAAAACCGACCACTGGGTCTCTCCATTACCCTTCCGATCCACCAGGGTAAGACTGCCAAACAACCGAGACCAAGCTCAGAACAGATTCAACTCTCTTCAACGTTCAACGAACCACAAACCTGAAATGAGGGAGCATATTGTCGCCTTTATGGACAGAATATTTCGCAACAACCACGCGGAACCCGCTCCTCCCGTGAAGAAGAACGAAGAGTGTTGGTATCTGCCTTCATTTGGTGTCTACCACCCACGGAAACCGAACCAAATCAGGGTTGTCTTTTACTCCAGCGCCAAACATGGAGGCGTATCACTCAACGATGTCCTCCTCACAGGTCCCAACCTGACGAACAACTTAGTAGGAGTGTTGCTGAGGTTCAGGAAAGAACTCGTCGCCATCACTGCCGATATCGAACAGATGTTCCACTGTTTCCTAGTCAGGGAGGACCACCGGAACTTCCTCAGATTCCTGTGGTTCAAGGACAACGACACCAACAAAGAGATGGTGGAATACCGAATGAGAGTCCATGTCTTCGGGAACAGCCCTTCACCCGCAGTAGCAACCTACGGTCTCCGAAGGACCGCATCAGAGGGAGAGTCTGAGTATGGCACAGACGCAAGAGACTTCGTTGAAAGAGACTTCTATGTAGACGACGGGCTCAAATCACTGCCCACTGAAGAAGCAGCCATTGATTTGCTCAAGAGGACCCAAGGTATGCTGGCCCAGGCAAGGCTCAGGCTTCATAAAATCGCTTCAAACAGCCCGACCGTAATGAGAGCCTTTGATTCGGGTGATCACGCCCCTGGATTCAAGGACATTGACTTGGGGCTAGACAGCCCACCCGTGCAGAGGAGCCTAGGCATCAGATGGGATCTCGCAGCCGACTCCTTCGGGTTTCAAGTGAATTGCTCGGACAAACCGTTCACAAAACGTGGTGTCCTCTCCATAGTGAACAGCTTATTTGACCCGCTGGGGTTCGTGGCGCCCATCACCATACAAGGCAAATCCTTGTTGAGACAACTATCTGAAACTGTCAAGGATTGGGATACCCCGCTCCCCTCCGACAAAGAGAATAAATGGGAAACTTGGAAACAGTCGTTGTGCGGATTGAACAATATTCACATCCCGAGATGCTACACCAAAATCTCCCTTGCCTCTAGCGGAAGGAAAGAACTCCACGTCTTTTCAGACGCCTCCACAGAAGCCATAGCGGCGGTTGCATACCTGAAGGTGATGGACGCCAGCGGGCAAAGCTACGTCGGATTGGTGTTCGGCAAGGCGAAGCTAGCCCCGAAGCCCGACTTCACCATTCCCAGACTCGAACTCTGTGGAGCCGTCTTGGCAGTGGAAATTGCTGACTTCATACTACAAGAACTGTGTATCGAAATAGATGAGGTCCAATTCTACACCGACAGCAAGGTCGTTTTGGGTTACATCTACAATACATCGAGACGATTCTACGTGTATGTCAGTAACCGCATCGAAAGGATCAGGAGATCCTCCAAACCGGAACAATGGCGTTACGTACCATCGGAGCTGAATCCAGCAGATCTTGCAACCAGACCCATGTCTATATCTTCTTTCGTTAACTCTTCTTGGCTTACAGGTCCAGAGTTCCTGCTGAGACAGTCAGAAGAAGGTGTCCAGGAAGACTTCAGCATCCTAGATCCAGACAACGATCCAGATGTCCGAACTGAGGTCCATACCCTGACCACCAGTGCTGAGAAAACATCCAACCTCGGCTGCCAACGTTTTGAACGTTTCTCCAGCTGGTTAAGACTCGTCAGGACTGTTGCCAGGTTAGTGCACATCGCCAGATGTTATCGTGCAGACTTTAAAGACAAGAACTGTCATCGCTGGCATGTATGCCACAGACCTCTTTCTGCTGAGGACATCTCCCGTAGTGAGTCCCTCATTATACGCCACCTCCAACAGAGCGAATTCGCCACCGAATGGAAGTGCTTAAATAACAAACAGCAGATTCCATTAAGAAGCCCCCTCGCCAATTTAAACCCAGTAATGGACAGCTTCGGCTTACTGAGGGTTGGCGGTCGTTTAAGCCAGGCTCGTTTCGGTGTCGCAGAGCAAAATCCTCTCATCATTCCCAACAAACACCACGTTACAGTCTTACTGATCCGTCATCATCATGAAAGGACTGACTGGCCTCTGGGACTTGTTACCAGGACACTGCCTAGCCAGGACGGCAACGTGCGGAAGGTGGAGCTGAGGGTCTTTAGGAAGGGTGAGACGAAGATCTTTGCGAGGCCAATCCATGAACTCGTCCTCTTACTGCCTATCGAGAGCGCCACTACGGAATGAGCGTTCTGCACCCGAAGTTTGGCCGTTTTTCTGATTTTTTGAACTTTAATTGTTGCATTTAACATGCCCTTTCTTTTAGGTTTATTATTATTATGGACAATAGTGGAATCCCCATAGTGAATTCCAGACGGGGAGTGTGCTGTTCCATGCATGTTTCTAGTTAAAGAAATGTATTTATGTTTTTTCGCTTGTCTCTGCTGCCATCTACTGGCCAGACCATTTAGTTCCTCGGTCTTTCCTTGTTCAGCCTATGGGGAGGGGCTTCTCTTCAGCCTCTTCTCTTCCTGTTTGCTCAGTCATCGGCAGACATCTTACCTGAGAGAACTGTTCTCCCTCATGAGCTGAGGAAGCAAAGTCTTTTGACCCGCAAGTAGCGACTCCAGAGACAAGCTCCATGCAAGAGACTCAATGTAATGTTTGAATCGTTATCTACGGAATAAACCAACATTGTTCTTCATCACAACGCGTGTATGCTTATCTGAGAAGCTGCTAAGGGTCATGTCTGCCTCGCTTATTGGATACACAAAGGTAGGAACTTCTCTCACTTACATGTCTGCATACCTTTAATCGCCATTAAGTGGGGACAGAACAATGTGGACAAAATTGTTGGTGCCTTTCAGATAAAGTAAGAAAACCCCACATTGGTCACTAAAATAATTTGAAACTGATAAAAGTAATTTTCAATTTAAAATTACTGAATATCAACTAATGAAAATCAGATATTTCTTTTGAACTTTGGTTCAACAGAAAAATTTAAAAACCAAACTAATGAAAATGGTCTGAACCAAAATGATGGTGCCCTTAAAGCGTAAAAATTCAATGTAGATGGGAGGAGGGAAGAGCTAAAGGCAGAGCTCCACTCTCCTGTCTACACAGAATCTTATCAGTAGCAACTGCCATCTCCTATTTCAGTAATGGAAAGTCTGTCCTCACTGAATTCAGATTTTACCTCAGAATTGAGAATTTTGATAATGACTGATCAATTTTGGCTGCAGATTTTTTGATAAGATATATTATAAAGTTGTGTACAATTGATTTATAAAATAAACATTAAAGTGACTGTTAGGGCCCCGTCACACATAGCGATCTCGACACAAGTTTTGTGACGTAACAGCGTTCTCACCAGCGAGATCGCCGTGTGTGACAGCGATCAGCGACTGGCCCCCCTGCGTGTGACAGGTGGGAGACCAGCGATCAGCTGGTAACTAAGGTAAATGCAGGGTTTCTAAGCACTGCGCTGTGCCTAGAAACCCGATGTGTACAGGCCCGGATTGGCAATATAACCAACCGGGCATTTTCCCGCTGGACCGCTGTCATGTGGGCCGCGGGCGGCAGCGCCCGAACATCTGGCCGCTTGCCAGCTGCTGCGGCCACTGTTGCTCCTGCCGCCGGCCCTCTGCAGCACGGCGGTGATAGATTCAAGTTCCTCCCGCACTGCAGGGAGATAAGCCGCCACGCCCCCCCCACGCACCCCATCCTCGCCGTAGCATGAGACCCCCTCACCCCCGCAGCCACTCACAGCGTCGCACTCGCTTGCCTGCTCGCTCTGTTCGCAGGACCTGTGATGAGGTCACAGGAGGGGAGGAGTCAGGGGGTCACATGATCAGGAGCCTTTGTCCAGACCCCCGATCATATCACCCCTGACTCCGCCCCTCCTGTGACCTCATCACAGGTCCTGTGCGCTCAGCCTTGCCTCTACCGTCTGCAAGACTCTGCTTTGCTGTTGTCATGGTGCTGGTTGAGGTAAGTATGTGTGGGGTCAGGATTTACAGTGTGGATGTAGCAGAGCTGTGTGTGTATGAGATGTACGGAGCAGAGCCGTGTGTACGAGGTGTACGGAGCGGAGCCGTGTGTGTACGAGGTGTACGGAGCGAAGCAGTTTGTGTACGAGGTGTACGGAGCGGACCCGTGTGTGTACGAGGTGTACGGAGCGGAGCCGTGTGTACGAGGTGTACAGAGCGGAGCCGTGTGTACGAGGTGTACGGAGCGGAGCCATGTGTACGAGGTGTACGGAGCGGAGCCGTTTGTGTACGAGGTGTACGGAGCGGACCCGTGTGTGTACGAGGTGTACGGAGCGGAGCCGTGTGTGTACGAGGTGTACGGAGCGGAGCCGTGTGTACGAGGTGTACAGAGCGGAGCCGTGTGTACGAGGTGTACGGAGCGGAGCCGTGTGTACGAGGTGTACGGAGCGGAGCCGTGTGTGTACGAGGTGTAAGGAGAGGAGCCGCGTGTGTACGAGGTGTACGAGGTGGAGCCGCGCGTGTACGAGGTGGACGGAGCGGAGCCGCGCGTGTATGAGGTGTACGGAGAGGAGCCGTGTGTACGAGGTGGACGGAGCGGAGCCGCACGTGTACGAGGTGTACGGAGAGGAGCCACGCGTGTACGAGGTGTACGGAGAGGAGCCACGCGTGTACAAGGTGGACGGAGTGGAACCGTGTGTGTATGGAGTGGAGCCATATGTGTACAGGATGTACGGAGCGAAGCCAAGTGTGTACAAAGCATACAAAGCGGGCTTTTCCCACGGACACAGGAGTACACGGTGGAGCCCCGAGGAGCATTTTAAAATACACACATGACGTTCCACCTTAAGTGATGTGCTGGAAGCTGACCGGAAATGAGATAATTTCTTTAGGAGATTGTGACGGAACCAGGAATGCTTCAGATCCATCACCGTGTCCTCCTCCGACAGCGCAGACAGCAGGATCGCCTTGGAATCGGGGATGCCGGCCATGTGAGCGGATCATGATAGGTCCTGCACCGGGAGGCTCAGGTGGGCACTACAATGGGAGCCGGGCTGCTATAGTATCTTTGTAGAATCTTTCTTTATTTCTCTCTTTTTCTTTCTTTCTCTGATCTTTCATTCTCTCTCTGTTCTTTCTTTCTCTCTCTAATCTTTCTTTTTTCTCTCTCTGTTCTTTCTTCCCCTCTTTCTTTCTTTTTCTTTCCTCTCTTTCTCTCTGTTCTTTCTTTCTTTTCTTTACTTCTTTCTTTCTCTCTCTGTTCTTTCTCTGTCTCTCTCTGTTCTTTCTTTCTTTCCCCTCTTTCTTTCTCTCTCTGTTCTTTCTCTGTCTCTCACTGTTCTTTCTTTGTCTCTCACTGTTCTTTCTTTCTTTCCCCTTTCTTTCTCGCTCTCTCTGTTTTCTTTTTTCTCTCTCTCTCTGTTTTCTCTCTTCCTTAGTGCCAGTCAGTGTGATCAGCAGTGCTAAATGGGTGCGATTAGGTGTGGACATGGGTGTGACTAGTTGTGAAATGGGTGTGGTTGGGCGTGGTCAAAATTTGCAGCGGCGCGCTGCGCGCGCCTCAGTCTTTGTCCATCTTTCCCTTCTTCAAAAGTTGGGAGGTATGATAGGGGCGGCTATGACTAGGGGGTCTGGTTGCCCAATAGAGAGCAGTTCTGCCAGGAATTCTGTAATCATGCATACAAAAGGGGACAGAGATTTGGGAGGAGTACTGTACCTAAAAGCAATAAATAGGACTGAGCTGAAATACTGGGCACAGCTGTGACTACATGTTATATAGTCGTGTTAATCTCCTCTCACTTCTTGTAAAACTACAACTGTACAAAGATATTATATAGTCACCATGTGACTAGTGGGCCTGTGTAACTTCAAATGCCAGGGCTGAATTTTAGTCCCAGTCCGGCCCTGGATGTGTACCTTAGTTACCAGCTCCCTGCATCAGCGCGCTCGTAGCTAAAGTACACAGCGACGCTGCACGCTCGGCGTCGCTGGTCCTGGTGGTCTGTTTGACAGCTCACTAGCGAACATGTAGCGACTCACCAGCGATCCTGACACGTTGATATAGTTGTCGGGATCGCTGGTAAGTCGCTATGTGTGACGGCCTTTACTCTAACTTCACATTTTGTTGCACAATCTTTTGAGGTAATCACTGCAAATGATTTCTGTGACTCTTGATGAGACTTCAGCACCAGTCCACAGGTATTTTGCCCACTATTCATGAGTAAACTGCTCCAGCTGCCTCAGCTGTGAAAGCACAATCTCCAGACTGCAGGTCTCAACTCCTTTCACATATGTTCAATAGGAGCCACTTGAGAATAATCCAGTGCTTTGCTCTTAGCTATTCTTGGTTGTTTTAGCTGTCTGTTTTTGGTCATTATCCTGTGTTACACCCGGACCCGGTCACTGTCCTGGCACGGCGCCCAGGTCTGCCACTGTTACACCTGGTCCCCGTCCTGGCGCTGCGTCCAGGTCAGCCGCTGCCCCCCATTCTGGGCACTCACCTCGAGCCTTGCATATAGTCCTTAGGCAGCAGCCGGCCTCCTCTGTGTCTCATGCTGCTGCTCAGCATTCAGGCCCCCCTCCTGCCTCCATCTCCCGGCGTCCTGTCGGCAGATCTGTAACTAAAGCCCGCCCTCTCTCCTGCCTTCTTAAAGGAACAGCGTGCATTTTTCAAAAAGTGCAATTAACCAATGGCAGCGCACAGGCTGCTATTTCTGGCCTCTCCTCCATAGGGAGAGCACCGGAGCAACAAGTATCTATCATTGCTATCTGTCTCCACAGAGTATCAGTATCCTGATCTTCCTGGTTATATCTGCAACCATCTGGGCAAAAGATAGTGAAGGATGGTGCAATCTGACACTGATGTACATTCATCTTGGCGTTTACCTTTAATCTCTTTGGAAGGTATTCAGGATTTTTTGGTAAAAATTGTAAGAGCAGAAACGTTAAGCTATTTGGAGATGTTTTTATAGCCTTTACCTTTATAGTGTTTGTCTATAATTTTCTTTCTAATCTCCTGAGACAGCTCCTCTCACCTTAGCCGTTTTTGATCCATGTTTCCTGGGCTACCCACCATGATAACAAACAACACAGTGACTACTTTTCACCCTTTAAATAGGCAGACTGACTGATTGCAAGTTTGTGGACACCTATGATGCTAATTACATGACAAACGTTAGTTTCATATGTCCCTGTGGTCAAATAATTTTCATTATTTTAATGTGTACTATCACTTATGCTTAAGCTATTTTCATTATTTTTTTTCTGCTGAACCACAATTCAAAAATGATGTCTGATGGAGGGGCGTGGCCTAGCTCTGGGCATGTAATGTCGCAGGAGCTTGGAGCTCTGACTAAGATCCCCATTAAATCTACAAAAAGCTTAAATTGAGGCATAAGAACAAGTTTTTGTGGACTCAGTTCGCAGACTTAGCTTATAAGCTTTAAAACAAGACCAGGATTGAGTCCCTAGCTTACAGGAATCAGGAGATATCCAGTTGTAAAGAAGGTGTCTTCCCTGCCTGTCCTTAGTCACCATATTGGATCCACCATCTTGTTGCTGAGGTACCAGAAATAGAACTCATTCTCCTTAACAGAGGACTCTAAAATCAACAACACATAGGAGCCGGCAATATTTCTACAAGAAGAACGCGGGACCAAAGAAGTCACAGACTACTACTAAAGACATAGTGCAGATCTGAGGATCCTATCTTAAGCACCGGATCCACCATCTTGCTACCACAAGTGACAGAAAATAACTGTTCCTCCTGGGAACAAAGACAGAATTACACGCAGCTGCCTCTGTGCCGGTCCCGGTGTCTATACACAGGAAACCGGTGAGTTAAAAATCACGTCAGCGGGAACTCCCTGTCACTGACAAGTGGTGCCATATAAGGTTTCACCGCTCACTGACTTTAGGCGGGAAAACCTGATCGTGTGGGGAGAAGAAGCCGGCCATTAAACATACCGAGTTCTAGGAGCTCTGGAGCAGCAGGAAAACAGTCAAACCCACTTAAAAACCACCAAAGGAGCTCAAAATTACTATTCTTCATACCATAATCTAAAGTTGACTCTGACAATTATCACAGAGATTTAACTATATCCTATCCTGTTTTATTTATACAGGCAATTATACAAGCAGACAACAGCCGCAGCCTGAGCAATAGCTCACAGGAATAGTTTATTAATTACATACTATCTGCTATTTTTATACAAACTTGAAGGTATAGAGTCACTATATGAGTTTGTCTTAACTCTATAAGCATAAAACACAGTACTTGCAGCAAATCAGCTGAGTAATAAAAGCTGAAAGAGAGAATCCAAACAACAGATTATTCTCTCCCAGTGCTAAAATTACTTATTTATTGTTCCCTTTAAGAATTAAAGAGGTTAATTTACAATATTCTAAATTTACAATCCTACCTAACTCTGGTTGTGCGATTTCCATTGAACTCTTGTTATATAATACTTAATGACTATCTGGATATTTAAAAGATTCGGCTGTGCTGTTAAGCAAAACCTATTTTCTGTTGCATTACTCTAGTTGAATTCCAGTTGCACACCTCTTGCTGAAATCTAGATATATTAATTTTGTTGAAATCTCGTTTTCACTCACATTGTAGTCTAGTTTATTTAAAGGGGTGGAGAATTTGTTTCACATAACTGTATAACATTAATTATATGAGGCTACAAATTCTTACAAGTCTTGTCCTCAAGATAATTCACTGAATTTGTAATTTTCCAACATATAGCGGATTTTGACGTCATTTTGAAATATACAAACGCTGTCCCTTTAATTGACAATTTGAAGGGGTTGTTGCTAACATAACCAAAGTCACAACAAATATCAAGAAAACGCCCTATAAGTCTTTCTAATGAAATTTCACTGCTCTTGCTATTATTGCCCCTTTATCTGACTACTCAGAGGGATAATTAAAAAAACAATTAAATTTATAGCATTAACCCAAAAGAGAGACTTACGTCTTGCCAAAACAATGGAACAAAGGAGCGACTCTAAAAAATCTTATCTGAAAAGCAAACAGCTCCCTTTGAGATCTTTTGACAGACCACCTGAAGACTCCACAAACCCACTAAGCCCAACAAAATCAAGATCTCTGCAAAAAGGGGACGACTTCATATCTAATAAAACGGTACATCAATATAGCAGCTTTACTAAACCGAATTCACAAAGAAGCATGCTACCACAACTGCCCAAAAATAAAACAAATTTATCCCAACCAGACCCAAAAGACAAGAACCCAACACCTCCAACATCTCTTAATTCCGCTTCTACAGACAACATGGATACTACGGTTTCTGCAAAGAGAAGAGCCCCTGAGGAAACAGACATCTTTGATGGCACTGATTCGGACTCATTCTCAGAGGACAAAGGCTTGACAAAAATGAGAAAAAAATTATTGAAGTGGAAACTAAAACGGAGACTCTAACAAACCAAAATATTGAACTAAAAAAAGAAATTAACAATCTAAAAACAAAAATGGCTGATTTGGAGGACAGGAACAGAAGGAACAACCGGAAACTCCGTGGCATTCCTGAAGAAGTTAAACAACAAGATCTCTCAGATTTCGTAAAGAAGATATTCAAAAAAGCTATCCCGTCTCTTACAAATCTAGATCTATGCATTGACAGAATACATAGGTTGCCACGACTTATCCACATACCTAACGAAAAGCCAAGATACACAATCCTTCGAATGCATTTTTTTGGTACAAAAGAGAAGATTCAAAATTTTATTAAAGATAATGGTTCTCTTCCCGATCCATATAACCAAATAAAAATCTATACAGATTTGTCTAAACATACATTGGACACTCGTAAGTCCTTTAAAGAAATCACCAACCATTTGAGAGAAAGAAATATACAATACAGATGGGGCTTCCCTACCAAACTGCTGTTTCACTACAAGGGGAAGACTGTTGTAATAAATTCTCCAGAAGAAGGCCTGGAGTTCTTCAAATCTCTCACCTGAACATCTCTTCTTGAATAGTGGGTATATTCCAAGTTAACTTACTGATTGGCTTCATTTATACTCCAATAGAAACAAGTAATTGAAAGGCCACTTTACTCTGATAATGTCTCATTTCAACTAGGGGAATCTTGGTGAGCAATCACCACACAAACTTTTCCACACTTCAAAAGAGATCCCATCAAGAGTGTGGATCCTTTAAGAGAACTCCCTACTGGGACTCGATTTCGTTACAATTGTTCTATTATTGTATTTTACTGTTAAGCATTCAAAATTGGATTAATTAATTAATTTATTTTTACTTTTTTTACTCTGTTTCATTAACATTATCCTGTGTGTGTTTGCAGCCTTTTGATCCTCATTATGCACATGAAAATAATGTCGTACAATGTCAGAGGGCTCAACAGTCCCTGGAAGCGATTTGCCCTGTGGAAGGAGATCAGACTTTCCCAAGCAGATATCATTTGTCTGCAGGAAATGAAATTCATCAAAGGTAAACATCCCACTTTCTCTCACAGAAACTACCCACACATCTTTTCATCTCTTGGCCCAAAAAAGAAATCTGGTGTTATGACTGTAATTAAAAATACAATCCCGTTTCAGTTGATTGAGGAGATTGATGACCCCAAGGGTAGATTTCACATCTTGGTTTGCCAACTAAATTCTATAACATGTACCATAGTAAACATCTATGCCCCTAATAAAAAACACTTGAATTTTCTTAACAAATTAATTAAAAAAAATCCAGATTCACAGAAAGGGAGAACTGTATCTACTGGGAGACTTCAACATTGTCCCCGACGGGAACATTGATTCCACCTCAACTACATGTCATCTATCACCCACACTCAATGAATGTCTTATTAATAACGAACTATATGACACATTTAGATGTTTAAATTCTTCCTCAAGGGAGTATTCTCATTACTCCAATGTTCATAAAACATCATCAAGAATTGACCTTTTATTAACAGACATTTTTTCTCTCCCCAAGGTTAGAAAAATGTTATGGTCGGCGGAACGCACCAGATATAAAATAATAGTAGGTGCGTTCGCCGCCAGGGGTCCACCGTGCAGTAGATGGTAAGACCGCTGCTGGGTAATGGCAGATGCACCAGAAGGTGACGTAGTGCGCACGGGTTAACGTCACCCGAACGCTAGGAGCGGCTCTATTCAGACACAGAGTCGCTTGGCAGAAATAAATGCAAAGACTGGCCCTGTTAACGTCACAGGAGCTGGCGTGTGGCGTCGCAGCCGCGAACACCAATAGCTGCTGTTAATGCAGCGCAGCGGCACTATAGCCGCAAGCGTCGGCGCCGAGAACCGGGCACCGACGGACGCTAGTGTAGGTGTGGAAAGCACTGTGGCGTGTAGCTTGCCATAAACTGGAGCTGACTAACCCAACACACAGTCACCATTCGTAGTATCCAAGGGAAGGGGTTTCATAATAAGTCAGTCACCAGTCCATGCATCCATCACCATACATACACAGCAAAATATGCTACACTAGTGCATGGCCGAGCCGCCATGCAGGCTTTTTATAGCCATGCGCTTCCGGGACCTTCCAGTACCCTGGAAAGGACCAATCAGATCCGACACAGGACCTGAACATGTGACCCCTGCTCTCCAGTGAGAGGTCACCTTGCGGGCATGCCCAGTAGCACGGCATGAGGACTTAGCCTCTGGAGCGTTTCCCTGCAGAGCAGGTTGCGCTACCATTGCTGCACCAGAGATGGCAGCAACATCCAGGCTGTCAGAGCGAGTCTGAGCAGTACGCCTGGCTCGCCATGATTGCTGAGCAACATCCGGAGCGGTCTGAGGAAAATGGGAGACCGCTGGATGTCTGTCTCTGGATTCCTGCTGTGCAGAGTCAGGAATCCGACGCCTAGCAAAAAGTATCTATCCTAAATAAATCAATTTCGGATCATTCTCCAGTCCTGACAGAATTAACTCTAGGACCTTTTTCCAAAAATACCTTCCTCTGGAGGTGTAACTCCATGCTATTAAAATTCCCTGAATATAAAAAATGAGGTTGAGGAAACTCTAAAACTTTATTTTGCTGAGAACAAATCAGATAAGATATACCCCGTTATCATTTGGTGCACGCACAAAGCGGTCATCAGAGGTAAACTGATACAGATATCCTCCAGACACAACCATAAAAAAAGAGATAAAATAAAAAATATACAGTACAATCTCACATCAAACCTGCAATATAGTCGAGGGCATCCATCCCCTGAAATACACTTAGAATTACTAAAACTAAGAAAAAATTTAAAAGAAGCCATTCTAGATGATTATGATATAGTAATTAAAGCCTCGAAATTTAAAGTTTACTCAGAACTAAACAACCCCACAAAATTCATGATGCGAAAACTAAAACGAGATAGGATTCAAAATAGAATCAACAAAATTAAAAATAACTTAGGTATCACCAAGCAACATCCCAAAGACATAGCAGAAATGTTTGCAGACTACTATTATAATTTATACTATCTCAATCTTGATTCATCGTCTCCCCCCCACCAGATAACAAAATATTCAAAACTTTTTCAAAGACCTACAACTTCCAAAAATAAGTCCATCAGATTTGAGTTCTTTAACATCATCCATTACCTCTTCTGAAATAACTGAAACTATACATAGTCTTAAAACACAAAAATCTCCAGGTCCCTACGGATTTGTTAATGAGCATTATAAAACTTATGCAGAAATTTTAGCTCCACACTTAGAACAGATATTCAAATCAGGCTTCCCATAGCGGACACTTTCCCAAAGAAATGTTGGAGGCTATTATTATAATGATTCCCAAACCCCAAAGTGATCCCAAAGAAGTTCAAAATTATAGGCCCATATCACTTATTAATTCTGATCTAAAAATCTATTCCAAGATCCTAGCAAACAGACTGAAAAAAATCCTTCCTAAACTGATCAGTTGGGATTCATAGAGGGGAGGCAAGCATCAGATGGCACCAGGATATTGCTAAATATTATTAACAGGATTAACACCACCAAATGCCCAGCAATTGTCTTATCTTTAGACGCTGAAAAAGCTTTCAACAGAATCAACTGGGAATATCTTAAATCAGTCTTATTCCATTTCGGCTTCAACACTAGATTGGCTGTCATTGGTGTTTGCACTCTACTCCTCCCCTAGCGCTAGAATCTACATCAATAATAAACTTTCTAAATCTTTCTGCATTAGTAATGGGACCAGACAGGGATGCCCCTTATCACCACTTCTCTTTGCCCTCGCCATTGAGCCTCTGGCAGAAATGATACGAGAGGATACATCAATCTCAGGTATCGATACACCCACAAGACAATACAAGATAAGCTTGTTTGCCGATGATATGATACTAACCCTATCTGACCCCATTAATTCCACTGCTTCTCTTCTAAAATTAATAGATTTGTTCTCTTCAAATTCTTTTTTTAAAATAAACAGAAAGAAATCAAAACTGCTACAACTCAACTTAAGCGACCACATTAACAAAATTTTGAAAAGATTAACAGACTTCACCTGGGAAGAAGAAAGGATTTCTTACCTTGGAATTCTTTTCGCTAAAAAATCACACTCTACTATAAAAGCAAATTGTGATGCCATCTTAGATACTATTTCAAAAGATTTCCAATCCTGGAGCAAAACTGGCCTTACCCGGACAGGCAAAATTCTGCCAGTCAAATCAATTGAACTCCCTAACTTTATGTCTTTAGGGCACTACCTTTAATCTGCCCAACCTCTTATTTAAACAAATTCCAATCCTCTGTGTTCTCTTTCGTCTGGAATGGGAAAAAGGCAAGGGTGGCCAGGGATGTTCTTTTTAAGAGCAAATCCCATGGGGGACTTGGATAACCAAACATACAGGCATACTTTTGGTCGAATCTAATAAAACAAAGCATATATTGGGTAAGGGAGAACATGCTTCCAGCTTGGATTGAACTAGAAACGTTTCATGTCAATTACCGCCCATTGAAAGTATGCTTACTTAATCATATTTTCCAAATAAATCGTTATAAATTACTTCATCCTATCTTCTTAGCCACAACCCAAGCATGGGACAAAATTGCTAGACCACCTGGCTCAGTGGTTAGCTGAGGGTTCTGGGTCCTGGGTTCGTATCCCACCAAGGACAACATCTGCAAGGAGTTTGTATGTTCTCCCCGTGTTTGCGTGGGTTTCCTCCGGGCACTCCGGTTTCCTCCCACACTCTAAAGACATACTGATAGGGAATTCAGATTGTGAGCCCCATCGGGGACCGTGATGAAATGTGTGCAAACTGTAAAGCGCTGCGGAATATGCTAGCGCTATATAAAAATAAAGATTATTATTATTATTATTATTATTATTAAACTAGCTAGCTTAAATAACTTCCCACTCTCCCTGATTGCAACCATTTGTAAATTCCAAATCCCAGAGAGATGGACCCAAATAGGCATAAAAAAAATCGGTGATATTTATGTCAACAACTTTGTTAGTTTTAGCGACATTAAACTAAAATTTAATATTCATCCATCGGACTTTATGCACTATTGTATTCTGAAAGAACATGTTCAAAACTTTATCCATAAAGTGCCTACAAAGGCAGAAGCTGTACACTTATTACTCAGTAATATAGGGCTTGGGGTCTTCTGGAGCACCAAATACTTATACTATCTTTTCAATAAGGACAATAAATTCCAAAAAAATATCTATATGTCCAGATGGGAAACGGATCTACAGATCTCAGCAGGTCCAGATCAGTGGGAGGATGCTATAAAATACACATACTCCTCTAACATATCCCTACCCCTTCATGAATCCTTTTACAAGATGTTAACTAGATGGTACTTCACTCCAGTAAGACTATCACGCATCAACAGCGACCACTCACACTTATGTTGGAGGGGATGTGGTTCCAAAGGGGACCTGCTCCACATTTCTAGACCTGCCCAAAGATTGCACTATTATGGAATCAGGTTTCCCTACTTATCAATAATTTCCTTAAAAAAGACTACCCTCTCACTCCACAAACAGCCTTGCTATCTTTGGGACTAGAAAACATTCATACTTCAATGAGATACGTTTTGATACATATCCTTCTAATAGTCAAAAATCTGATAGCCTTCCACTGGAAATAACCTAATACCCCACAAATTGCTGATGTTGTCGACAGACTTCACATCCATAACTCTTTGGACCTCAAATTCGCTAGGATCAATGGCTGCATTAATACATATGAGAAGAAATGGAGCCACTGGAATTCAATATTTCCCAAACCCTAAACATAAATAATCCTTTTACGGGCTTCAGGTGCCTCAGGATACTCTATTCAAAAAATGTTTTTTTTTTTGTTTTTTTTTTCCACTTGTTTAATATGTGTTGCCTAAAATATGTAAAGTTATTTATTCTGAGTTCTCTACCCTCAACCCAGTCCCTTTTACTCTTCAATTACCCTTTTTCCCAAAGACCCTTCCCATTTCCCTTCTGCACAAATCATCTAGGAGAACAGATATAAGACGAAAATGTCAATATACTTTGATAAAATTAATTTGTTGACTGTTAAAATATACAAAATGTTAATAAAAATTTTTGAAAAAAAAATGATGTCTGACTTTCATTAGTTGATAGTCAATACATGTAAACTGGTAATTACTGAACCTGAAAATTATTTTAGTCAGTTTCAGGTTATTTCAGTGACCATTGTGGGTTTTTCTTACTTTAACAGAAGAGTGCCAACAATTTTGCTGACGTCTGTATATGCAGTCAGTAACTTCAGATATGCATTTACAATCAAATTAAAGTGCTTTAAAGGGAACCTATCAAGTTCCCAAATGCTACTAGCCTGGAGATATAGGGTTAACCTGAAGATAAAAAGCATCTTAAAGCTGTTTAAGCGCCTTACTGAAAGAGTGACTATTGGGAGAAAATTAACTAATTTCTTTATGGGAAACATCGACTTTCAGTAGTGGGGGTCTGCAGGAATGATTACAATGATCACTCACAGCATTGTTGATGGCGTCTGAAAGCACTCCCTGGCACTTTGAGTGACAGATCGCCCTGCATTGATGTTCTGCAAGGCAAAGTGTCAATCAAAGTGCCAGGGCATGCTTACACCTGCTTCTCACTGTGTACTTAGTGGTTACTGGTGCCACTCCATGCACACCTCTATAGCCCCGATCCATCATTACCTTTTCCCATTTTTTATTTGTGTTTTGTGCCTTTTTTTGTTTGAACCCAATTTTTATTCTATTTGCGCCTTTTTTAACTCTTTTAAATGTGCTCCCCCAATTTATTTTTTTTCCACTTTGTGGGCAGTCTTTTGGCTGATTCAATTGCTACTTTTTAAAAAGTTGCAAAATTGGACTCAACCCTAAGCCAGTCCTTCCTTATTGTGATTTTATGCATGTCTTTCAAAAGTCCCATGTTTTGTGAAATTTTGAATATAAGTGGTAAATAAGTCATAAATGTAAAAATAGATAGTGACAAAAAAGCCAATATTTTACTTTATTACAAATTTATTAACCACATGTGCCATGTTGATGAGTTTGACGCAATAAACATCAGCAAATGTCACAGCATAAAAAACAAAAGTGAGTCAAAAACTGTCAAATATATTGTGGCCTATGACTGAAAATCGACATCTCCTGGAAGGAAGAAAGTTTATTTTCTGTAACCTATTCAGTGATTGACAGTCTTCCTTGTATGACTAACTGTCAATCACTAGTCGGACCGCTCACTGGACTCATGCATTTAAACACCAGGGATTTCAATGAATAAAAGACTGTAGTAAATCTTTTCAAATAAACCTACAGATAGGTCCAGAAATATTTAGCATTTAGGCTGTTTACCAAAACATATTTAAGATACAGCTATATAATCAATATGGGCTTAAAGTGACGACTCAGCTTTAATTTGAGGGTACTCTCATCCTAATTGGAGTAATGGTTTAGAAATTACAGTTCTTTACTATGTAGTTGCCTCTTTTTAAATGGACCAAAAGTAATTTGACAATTATTTAAAAATGTCTTTAATGGGCTGCATGGGCTATTCCCTTGTTAATCCAGCATCAATTAAGCAGGTAAAATGTCTAAAGCTGATTCCAGGTTGGTATTTGCATTTAGGAGTTGTTGCTGTGAACATGCAGTCAAAGGAGCACTCAATAGAAGAGAAGCAGATCATCATTAAATTGGAAAAAAAAGAACCCCATCAGAGAGAAAGCAAAAATGTTAGGAGTGGTTTGGTACATTCTGAAAAAAAGAGCGCACTTGTGAGCTTGGGAACTAAAAAAGGCATGGATGTCCATGGAAGACAGCACTAGTGGATGATCACAGAATCCTTTCCATGCTGAAGAAAAGCTCCTTCACAAGAACACAATCCAAGGAGCAAGTGTTTTAGTATTTGACTCTATCATCAAGAAAAGACCTCATGAGCGCAAATACAGAGGGTTCTCTAGAAGGTGCAAACCATTCATCAGCCTTAAAAATAGAAAGGCCAGATTAGACTGTGCCAAAAAAAATCTAAAGAAGCTAGCCCAGTCCTGGAAAAGTATTCTTTGACAGATAAAACTAAGATCAACCTGTACCAAAATGATGTGAAGAAGAAAGTATGGAGAAGGCTTTGAATGAAATTTGATCCAAAGCACGCCACATCCCCTGTAAAATTTGATGGTGGCAGTGTGATGACATGGGCATGCATGGCTTCCAATGGCACTGGGTCACTAATGTTTATTGATGATGTGACTGAAGACAGAAACAGCCGCATTAATTCTGAATTGTAAAGGGTGATACCTTCTGCTCAGATTCAACCAAGTGCATCAAGGTTGATTAGAAGGCGCTTCACAGTACAGATGGACAGTGACCCAAAAGATTCTGCGAAAGCAGCCCAGGAGATTTTTAAGGCAAAGAAGTGGACTATTCTGCAATGGCCAAGTCAATCACCAGATCTCAACCTCCCACTGAGCATGCATTTCATATGATGAAGACAAAAACTTAAGGCAGACAAACAAGCAACAATTGAAGTCAGTTGCAGTAAAGTCCTGGCAAAGCGTCAAAAGGGAGGAATCCCAACATTTGGTGACATCCATGACTTCCAGACTGCAGGCAGTCATTGCCTGCAAGGGATTCTCTAAAAAGTATTAAAAATGAACATTTTATTTATAATAAAGAACTTTATCCAATTACTTTTGAACCCCTGATATGAGGAGCCTTTCAAAAAAAATTTTAAATTCCTAAACATTTCACAGGATATTTTTGTTCATCCCCCTTTACACCTGAAAGTCCACACTTCACTTGTAGCTCAGTTGTTTAATTTTAATTCCAAAATAATGGCATGGAGAGCCCAAATCACGACGATTTCTGCACCTAATTATATATATGATTTTGAGCGGCTGGATAATGGTGAGATACAACAGTGCACTGTCCACTCCAGTAAGAGGCATGTGGGATGGCTTGGTACTTGTTTATTAAAGATTAAGGATAAGAAACAAACTGATTTTTGACTCCGGGACAAATCTTTCGTTAGGATGAAAAATATTCAGAATTGAGAGTCCTCAGTGGTTGAAACCTTTTAATGGCTAACTGAAAAGATGGTAACACATTGCAAGCTTTCGAGACTACTCAGGTCTCTTCATCAGGCTAGACTAATATAAAATCTGAAGAGTCACATATTTATGCACAATACAACACAGAAAAAATGCAATAGATGAGACAAGTGACGTGAGCAAGCACGTCACTTGTCTCATCTATTGCATTTTTTCTGTGTTGTATTGTGCATAAATATGGGACTCTTCAGATTTTGTATTAGTCTAACCTGATGAAGAGACCTGAGTAGTCTTGAAAGCTTGCAATGTGTTACCATCTTTTCAGTTAGCCATTAAAAGGTATCAACCACTGAGGACTCTCAATTCTGAATATATTTCTATCTACTGGCTAACACGGTACAAAGATATACATCTTTCCTGTATCATTAGGATGAGTATCTGATTAAGGCTCTGGACCAGATCCCAAAACCAATTGCTTTCTTATCCTTAAGCTTTAATAAACAAGTACCAAGCCACCCCACATGCATTTGTATCTAATTGGCAACCATTCCTGCCTCTGAATGGCAGCCCTTCCATGGTAACATTCCACTGGGTCCTATTTTAAAACCGGATACCTATACAGGTGTTGAAAGAGTATCCGGATTTCTCTGGAGAGACGGAGTCAGACAGAGTGGCTTGTGCCAAGTCCGTCCGAGGTAACCTTTTGGAACCTGTGGCCTAAGATATACGTAAAAAAAAAAAAAAAATATATATATATAAATTGTGGTGCAGTGAAAGGGGTAGTGCTGGATGGAAGATATATTTCTCCCAGCAGGATAAGATTTGGCCTGAATTTTGCCTAAGGTTGAGTACCTGCAGTGATGTCACAATCACGTGATCAGCCCATGTGATAGGTACCTCACCTGTGGGTGTGGGTATGGACGATATAATGAGACTGTGGTGTGGTTACATGGTCTGTGTAGCACGTGGTGAGACCATGTCCATGCAGAGCCTGGGATGGCTACTATGTTGGCGAAGCCAGGACTGACAAGGAGTCAGCGTTTGGAGCAGAGCTCCTGGAAGATAACTCTGGACAAGGGGGTTTCAATATAAGGCAGAGAGGTTTATCTGCTACATGAACAGACTGGTGGTCATGATATGTTCGTGGATGTAATTAAATGGACTTTACGTTATACGGTTTAAGCGGAGTTAATAAACCAAAATGACTGTTTTTTGTGAGAAACCATTCCTGTGTGCTTTAATCCCATGGCCAAGCGAGTGTCCCCCAACACACTCAGGGAGCGCTATCTCACATTTGATGGCTTGAATTTGGGCAACAGTCCAGGAAGCACAACATTTTTTCAAGGCAGCTTGCTGTGGCTCGGCATGGCTACGAAGATTACAAGCGTCTGGCTGTAACTCAGTGGGGTTATGAAGTTTTCTGTGGATCGGCGGGTCCACGAAGACTACAAGCATCTGGCTGTAACACAGCGGGGTTACGAAGATTTGCTGTGGATCGGTGGGTCCATGAAGTGTGCGGTGCAGAGCCTTGCAGAAAGGAGCTGCAATTGCAGCAAGAGGTTCTGCAGCAGCAGGAGCTACAGCAGCAGTAGCAAGTGTGGCACCCCTGAGGCTCAGTCGCCACAGAGGTACTGAACCTTCTCCTAAGGTGTGGTGCCCCACCATTCAGGTAAGTTGGAGGCTCCTGACCACGCTCCAACACTCGCACCCCACACAATAGAGTAGTTCAGCAAAACCACATTGCGGCTCCTTGCTTAGAGAGAAGCAGAGCACCTTTGGTGGTTCCCTGCTTGGAACACTAAACGTGCTGGGAGGTGGGTGGAGTTGAGAATACACATAAAAGAGCGGGAAGGTTTTAGGATTAGAAGTCAGTCAGGTGGGGAGTCTGAGAGAGGAAGCCACTGGAAGAGGAATGGAGGAAGGAGTGCTGCAGCTGCCTCAGTGATCTGAGCCAGCTGGCACGGGAAAGGAAAGAAGGAGAAAGACATTGAACCGAAGCCTGAGCTTCCATAGGAGGAAAAGACAAGTACGGAACGTAGGAGTAAAAAGGAACACAGAGGACGTGGGTTAGAGGAAGAACCCTGCCTAGAAGTTCTAAGCGCAAGGCCGGGGCCCAGTCCCCGAGGTTGTATGGACACTAATGGTTCTGCAGCAGACACCGGTGGAGTAGTGGGCTGTAAATGCACTACTCCCATCTAAGACTTGGGGCCACAACAGCAACATGGATAGAGAGCCAGGAATCAGGAGTAGAGAGTCCCCGAAGCAGGCTACAGCTGTCTGCCGTAGAAGTAGAGTTCTTGGGAACATCTGTCAGGAGGAACTCCAGTGTAACTCAGTACTAGGAGATCTTCACACTTAAAGGCGCTATAGAGGAGACGTTCAGGAAAGGCACATAAGTTGGCGGAGTGTTGAAAGAGAGCATTGCATCTTGCCTGGAGGTTGACCGAGTCACTGACCCAGAGGACATGGCACGGAAGCGGGCACTGCAGACTGTGAGTAAAGCTTTGGAACTACATGCCCTGGTGTCCTCCATTCCTTCCTGCGTCCGTCCGCCTGGCACTGCTACATCCCCTGCGCCAAACACTACACCATCTAAGTGTCTCTTCACCTATCCTGCCCGGGGACAACAGCCCTGCCTGTGGAGGGTTATATCATCATCGCTGCACCACACCATCTGTCCCGGAGGATCTGTCTGCAGCGTCGGCTTAACACCGCCCTTGTTGAACACCACAGGTGGTGTCACAAACTATTCCATTAACTACATTCCACCATTCACATCTTCCTATTACTTGGGCGCCCAGGGCCACGGTCCGGGTCACCGCTGCTGTGACACATCCCACTGATACCGGCCCGGTACCGAGTACCCCACAGCCCTGGGAGGGCGACCCACAAGCAGTGAGAGGTGCTGCAGTGGAAGCTACCAGAGAAGGGTAGGTGTCATAAGAACAGTATGGACCAGGTCGTACAAATTCTTAAAGGGCCAGTGCAAGCCCAGAAACATATTGCTGCACTGTGTGAACTGGGGCCTGAGAGTGCCATGGGGGAGTCCACGGGGTGTACCCCAGAGAGGGGGTGGTGTCCCTAAAAGGGAGGTGTCCCAAAAGGGGGCGGTGACCCAAACAGATATTTGCCCAAAAGGGGGTGGACTCCCAAAAGGGGGCCGAAACCCAAAAGGGAATAGTTGGCCAAAAGGGGGTGGCGACCCAAAGGGGGCAGTAACCCAAATAGGAGTGTTGGCAAAAAAAGAGGCAGCGGCGAATGCTCCAATGGACTGTAGCCGGGAACAACGTAGTTCATGCTTTGTAGGTCCATGCTATGCTGTGGGTTGCTCAGCCAATAAGGCATCATGACAGTGTCCCTTCTGGCTAGATGGGGAAAGTGTGATGGGATTGATAGACCCTGGGAGGGGAGTGTCCTTACTTAGAGCCCCTCCTGAACACTCTAGGTCATCTGGGACAAAAGTAAGT
Organism: Dendrobates tinctorius; assembly: GCF_039654945.1. NCBI lineage: Eukaryota > Metazoa > Chordata > Amphibia > Anura > Dendrobatidae > Dendrobates > Dendrobates tinctorius. Next base: position 75,270,478 of record NW_027361728.1, on the reverse strand, counting down.
GGCGTATGTGAGGACATGAAAGGAAGTCTGATAGCCTGCCTCTACATTGTCACGGCTGACGTTTCCATGTACCACGAGGTGGGTGTGGTCCCGGACTTGCCATATCATATGGTAATAGGTCGGGACTTGGAAGTACTGTGAGACTGGTGGATAAAGGAAGGAGTTTTTGTGGAATTGGTGTGCATGAGATGTATTAATAAGGAGAATGAGCCCCCTAGAGTTGACAGTACTAAGTTAGGTGTGACCAAGGAAAATGGTGGACGGATCCAACTTAGAAACATGATGGTAAAAACTATACAAGAAAGTATGACCACGAGAAGTGGGGTAGCTCAAGAGAAGGGGTCTGACACTAGCTTAAGTGATGGTGACTCCAATATGGGCAGTCTGTCTCTGAGAGTGGAGAGACAGTGCCGCGATGGGGATCTGAGTAAGGAGGGCAAGTCCTCCCATCGCCGGAGTCGTAAAGGGCGCAAGAGGTTGATCAAGTTGCACCCTTTGAATTTATGAATGAAGAAAAGGCAGTGTCCTGTGCTTTTGTTCAAAATGTGGATTCTCTTCCAGACTGTACAAGGAAGGTGGATGAATTCATGTTGCCAATAAACACCATTCATGGTCCATGAATAAGACCAGGTGAGGTCGAAACACGTTGGCTGTACCACCTGAGGCACCACTTGCTATTTTGTGTATCTATTTTTCACTCATGTATTTTTAAGTACATTTTGTATTTTAAAAAAAAAAGAAAATTTTTTTCAATAAATGTTTGTATTTTAACATTCATTCAGTGGTGGAGATCCTTCTTCTCATATTTATAAAGTTGGATCCAAAATGGCCAACTTCAAAATGGCCTCCATCGTCACCATCCATCTTGAAAAGTTTTCCCCCTCCCATATACTAATGTGCCACAAGCAGGAAGTTGATATCACCAACCATTCCCATTTTATTTAGGAGTATCCATATACATGGCCCACCCAGGTGTATCCATATAAATGGCCCACCCTGTATATAGAATCATAGAATCATAGAATCGTAGAGTTGGAAGGGACCTCCTGGGCCATCTGGTCCAACCCCCTGCTCAAAGCAGGATTCGCTAAATCATCCCAGTCAGATGTCTGTCCAGCCTCTGTTTGAAGACTTCCATTGAAGGAGAACTCACCACTTCTCGTGGCAGCCTGTTCCACTCATTGATCACTCTAACTGTCAAAAAGTTTTTTCTAATATCTAATCTGTGTCTCCTCCCATTCAGTTTCATCCCATTGCTTCTAGTCTTTCCTTGTGCAAATGAGAATAAAGTTGATCCTTCTACAATGTGACAGCCCTTTAGATATTTGTAGACAGCTATTAAGTCTCCTCTCAGTCTTCTCTTTTGCAAACTAAACATTCCCAAATCCTGCAACCTTTCCTCATAAGACAGGGTTTGCAGACCGGTCACCATTCTGGTCGCTCTTTTCTGAACTTGCTCCAGTTTGTTGATGTCTTTTTTAAAATGTGGTGCCCAAAACTGGACACAATATTCCAGATGAGGTCTGACCAAAGAGGAGTAGAGGGAGATAATGACTTCACGTGATCTAGACTGTATGCTTCTGTTAATACATCCTAGAATTGCATTTGCCTTTTTTGCTGCTGCATCACACTGTTGACTCATATTCAGTCTGTGATCTATTAGTATACCCAAGTCTTTTTCACATGTGCTGTCACTTAGCCCTATTCCTCCCATTCTATATATGCTTTTTTCATTTTTATTGCCCAGATGTAGTACTTTGCATTTCTCCCTGTTAAAAACCATTCTGTTAGTTGCTGCCCACTTCTCCAGTTTATTTAAATCTTTTTGAATCCTCTCTCTCTCTTCTCTAGTATTAGCTATCCCTCCTAGCTTTGTGTCATCAGCAAATTTAATCAGTTTACCCTCAATTCCTTCATCTAAATCTTTGATAAAGATGTTGAACAATACAGGGCCCAGGACAGAGCCCTGTGGTACCCCACTTGAGACATTCTTCCAACTGGATGTGCAGCCATTTACGACCACTCTTTGGGTCCGATCACTAAGCCAGTTATGAATCCACCTAACAGTTGCCTTGTCCATTCCATACTTAGTCATTTTTTCAATAAGGATTGTATGAGAGACTTTGTCAAATGCTTTGCTGAAGTCAAGATATACTATATCTACAGCATTTCCTTGATCCACCCAATCAGTGATACCGTCATAGAAGGAAATTAAGTTAGTCTGACATGACTTATTAGTTACAAACCCATGCTGACTCTGTTTAATCACTTCATTCTTATCCAGGTATTGACATACATGTTGTTTAATAATTTGTTCAAAGATCTTTCCTGGTATAGAAGTCAGACTCACCGGCCTATAGTTGCCTGGGTCCACCTTCTTCCCCTTTTTGAAGATAGGAACAACATTTGCTCTTCTCCAGTCTTCTGGCACTTCTCCTGTTCTCCAAGAATTTTCAAAGATTATGGAGAGGGGTTCAAAAATGTCTTCTGTTATCTCCTTCAGTACTCTGGGGTGTAATTCATCTGGACCTGGAGACTTGAATTCACTTAGGTTAGCTAAGTGTTTCCTCACTATCTTTCTGTTTATAGATATCCTGGATTCTTCTATTCCCTTAATAGGACAGTGAATAACAGTTGATGTTACATTTCCTTTCTGAGAGAAAACAGATGCAAAATAGGAATTTAAAAGTTCAGCCTTCTCAACATCCTGTCTTACCATTTCATCATTTTCATCCTGTAAAAATCCTATAGCATCTTTGACTTTTCTTTTACTTTTGACATATCCCCAAAATCCTTTATTATTGCTTTTGACATCTCTTGCAAGCCTCAATTCATTTTCAGCTTTAGATAATCTGATTTGTGCCCTGCAGGTTCTGCAGACTGCATTATATTCTTCTTTTGATATGCCTCCCTCTTTCCATTTTATAAACATTTTTTTCTTCCTTTTTAGCATGTGCTTAAGTTCTGTGTTCATCCATCCTGGTTTCCTTAAATGCTTCCTATTCTTCCCTCTTTTCGGAATTGTTAACAACTGTGCTTTGAGAATTTCATTTTTCAAGATTTCCCATCCCTCCTGGACATTTTTGTCTTTTAGGATATCCAGCCATTGGATCCCTCCAATTCTCTTTCTGAATCCCTTAAAATCTGCCTTTCTGAAATCTAACCTTGACGTCTGAGTCTTCACAGGTCTTCCGCCTCTAGTTATCCAAAATTCTAAAATAGCATGGTCGCTACCTCCTAGGGTCCCAGCCACTTTTACCTCCTCAACCATTTCCTCCCTGTTTATAAGGATTAGATCCAAGGTAGCAGTTCCCCTTGTTTTCTCCCTTACCTTTTGGAAGATAAAGTTGTCAGCAAGAGAGGATAAGAATTTCCTTGACCTGTTAGTTTTGCCTGAGAGAGATTCCCAACAAATGTCTGGATAGTTGAAATCTCCCATGACAACTATATCATATTTTTTGGAGAACTTGGCCATTTGATGCATAAAGAGTTCATCCATATCTTTAGCTTGCACAGGCGGCCTGTAGTAAATGCCTACAATGGTGTCCTTTCCATTGTTGTGTCCTTGTATTCTTACCCAAACAGTTTCCACAGAACTCCCAGTCTCTGAAGCTTCAATCTCTGTGCAGATATACGTGTTTCTAACATACAATGCGACACCCCCTCCTCGTTTATCAAGTCTGTTTCTTGCAAATAAGTTGTATCCTTCTAGTCTTGTATTCCAATCATGTGTATTGTCCCACCAAGTTTCAGTGATTCCAATGACATCATATTTCTTTTCCTGTGTTAGTAGTTCCAATTCTCCTTGTTTGTTGCCCATGCTTTGTGCATTAGTATAGAAACATTTTAGTTTGTGATTGGTTTCTCTTTCTCCAATATTTTTATTAATTAGATTCTTTCGTCTTTGTTCTTCCTTTCCACTTCTAATAGCAGAGTTCTCAATAGCATTTGTCAGGTGTATGGCTTTTTCTGGTCTTTTGCTTCCCTTCCCATGTTGTTCTAGTTTAAAGCTCTCCTTACAAGTGTAGCAAGGCGACTTCCAAATACCTGCTTTCCAGTCTTTGTAAGGTGCACCCCATCTCTAGCAAGTAGTCCATTGTATAAGTAGTTCACTCCGTGATCCAGAAATCCAAATCGTTGCTGACGGCACCATCGACGTAGCCAGTTGTTCACCTGCAGAATCTTATTCCACCTCCTTGTTCCATGGCCATCCACTGGGAGGATGGAAGAGAAGACCACCTGCGCTCCCAGTTCTTTCACTTTCTTGCCTACGTCTTCAAAGTCTCTGCAGATGGTTTCCAGGTCGTTTCTTGCGGTGTCATTTGTCCCCACATGTAGTAGCAGGAATGGGTAGTCATCTGTAGGTCTGAAGAGTCCTGCTATCCTGTCAGACACATCTTTAATTTTTGCACCTGGAAGACAGCACATTTCTCTTGAAGTTATATCCGGTCTGCAGATAGCGGCCTCTGTTCCTCTCAACAGGGAATCCCCCATGACCACCACTCTCCGTTTCTTCTTCACAACATTTTTCTTTCTCCATCCAGGAGGACTCTGAAGGCGTACAAGGTTGCTGTTTGTTGGCAAAGTCTTATCCTGATGTATTCCTTCATCGTTTTCCTGCGTGAGAGCCTGGTACTGGTTTCTGAGCAGTATAGGTGCTGACTGCCTCCTGATCCTCCTGCTTCTCTGGGTCACATGTCTCCATTCCTCTGTTTCTTCAGGTGCACTTCGAATTTCTTCTCTTTCTGTAACATGAAGAGATAATTCTGCTCTGTCCAAGAACTCTTCACCTTCCTTAATGATCTTCAACGTAGCTAACCTCTCTTCGAGATTTTGCAACTTTTCCTCCAACAGGGACACAAGCTTGCATTTGTGGCATGTGAAGTTTGGCTTTTCCACTGGTAAATCTGTGAACATGTAGCAAGAAATGCAGCTCACCAAATGGCTCCTGGCCTCTTCCATCTTGAGATTTCTTAAAAATGATGAAAGATGAGCCAAAATGTCGGCGCGCGGTTTTTCCGATTTCCTCTTTTCAGCTGCTACGGCCAAAACCCAGTGATCGTTGAGCTCGCGGAGACTCTTCACTTATCCCAGAAGGCACTGGGAATATGCAAATGATCTCCTCAAGACTCTTCCCCTGGTTTTTGTATATACATATACAGGTGCTTCTCACAAAATTATAATATTATCAAAAGTTAATTTACTTCAGTTCTTCAATGCAAAAAGTGAAACTCATATATTATATAGAGTCATTACAAACAGAGTGATCTATTTCATGTGTTTATTTCTGTTAATGTTGATGATTATGGCTTACAGCCAATGAAAACCAAAAAGTCATTATCTTAGTAAACTAGAATACTTTATAACACCAGCTTGAAAAATGATTTTAAAATCTGAAATGTTGTCCTACTGAAATGTATATTCAGTAATTGCACTCAATACTTGGTCGGGGCTCCTTTAGCATCAATGCGGCGTGGCATGAAGGCGATCAGCTTATGGCACTGCTGAGGTGTTATGGAAGCCCAGGTTGCTTTGATAGCAGCCTTCAGCTCATCTGCATTGTTAGGTCTGGTGTCTCTCATCTTTCTTTTGACAACACTCCATAGAGTTAAGGTCAGGCGAGTTTGCTGGCCAATCAAGCATAGTGATACTGTTGTTTTTAAACCAGGTATTGGTACTTTTGGCAGTGTGGACAGGTGCTAAGTCTTGCTGGAGAATGAAATTTCCATCTCCAAAAAGCTTGTTGGCAGAGGGAAGCATGAAGTGTTTTAAAATTTCCTGGTAGACTGCTGCGCTGACATTGGTCTTGATAAAACACAGTGTATCTACACCAGCAGATGACATGGCTCCCCAAACCATCACCTCATGGGGTAAGGATGATTCTGAGAAAGGTCAGGAATCAGCCGAGAACTACACAGGAGGACCTGGTCAATGACCTGAAGAAAGCTGGGACCACAGTCTCAAACTTTACTATTATTAACACACTACACCATCATGAATAAAAATCCTGCAGGGCACACAAAGTCCCTCTGCTCACATCAGCCACATGTCTAGGCCCATTAGACGTTCGCCAATGGTCATCTGGATGATTCAGAGGAGTTATGGGAGAAGGTCACGTGGTTAGATGAGACAACAATAGAACTTTTTGGTATCAACTCCACTATACGTGTTTGGAGGAAGAAGAAGAATGAGTACAATCCCAAGAACACCTTCCAACTGTGAAGCATGATGGGAGAAACATCATACTTTGGGGGTGCTTTTCTGCAAAGGGAACAGAAAGACTGCACTGTATTGAATGGAGGATGAGGACATGTATTGCAAGATTTTGGCCAAGTAAAAGCATTGAAGATGGGTAATGGCTGGGTCTTCCAGCATGACAATGACCCAAAACACACAGCCAGGGCAACTAAGGAGTTGCTCCATAAGAAGAATTTCAAGGTCCTGGAGTGGCTTAGCCAGTCTGCAGACCTGAACCCAATGGAAAATCTTTGGAGGGAGCTGAAACTCAATGTTGCCCAGCGACAGCCCTGAAGCCTGAAACATCTGTAGAAGATCTGTATGGGGGAGTGGGCCGAAAATCCCTGCTGCAGTGTGTGCAAACTTGGTCAAGAACTACAGGATCTGTCTGGGCTCTGAATTAAGATCTGCTTTTCTATTGTATCAAATACTTATTTCATGCAATGAAATCCAAATTAATTATGTAAAAATCATACAATATGATTTTCTGGATTTATTTTTACATTCTGTCTCTCATAGTTTAATTGTGCCTACGATAAAAATTACAGACCTCTCCATTTTTGTAGGTGGGAAAACCTGCAAAATTGGCAGTGTATTAAATACTTATTTTCCCCACTTCTACATAGTACCATACAAAAAATTTTCAGCAGGTGTGGGACAGATGCAGCACATTAAGAATGCTTTCAAATGAAAGGGTTTTGGCTGATACATATAGTAATCTTTATAAAAATCGATTTTTAAGCTTTAGCCACTTTTGTAATTTGATTTATTTTAAAATTCCATATTATTCTCCATCTATCTGTAAATCTTCTGTCATTGATGCTACACTTCTTCTGTCTCTGACGATCCACATTTTCTGTTTTTACTGCCACAATTCTTCTGTCCCCGCTTTCACTGAAATGAAACATCTTCAAGGGGCGCTGATAAAAGCAGAGTGAGAGACAGCAGTGCCACCCCACAGCTTCTGTAATCTGTCAATGAAACAATTTGCCATCAGGGCGCTGCTGACACTCACTCTGCTTCTATCACCATCCCCAGGTGACCTCTTATTTCAATGAAAGAGGTGGCGAGATCTGAAGATGGGTGGTGGCGGTGACAGAAGAAATGTGGTGGTGTTGATAGAAGTTCTGGCGCTGCAGTCACTCCTCCCTGCCTCTATCAAAGCGATTGATTCAAAATGTCATCAGGAAGTAAAGTAAAAAAAAAAATACAGGGACTAGCAGTCTAAGGAGAACAGTTGTGAATTGTAAAATAAAACAAAGTATTGAAGTTGCTAAGGCTCAAAATAGATATTAATAAAGAGTATTGGTATCAGATAACCCTATTAATAGTTTAGTTTTCTCTATCAAAATGATTGAACAAATGGGAAATCGAAATCAAAACTATATGCACTGGCAAACAGTTTTTGATGGAACTTGGTAGGGAGTTTGTTACAAACATCTTGAAGAACTAACTGTAGCGTGGCGCAGGGCAGTAGTCGTGGCACGTTAAATGGAAGTGTAGGTCTGACTGAGTGTGCGGACTTGTGCTATAATGGCCTTATGCCTGTGCAGGCTGCATATAACCGATGGTGTGGGTTTGTCATGACCAGGTGTTCTACAGTTCATTGAGGGAGACCACCATTCAAAAATAAAGTCTTTACTGAACAGTAACTTGGTAAGGTTTGTGTCCAAGAGATAGCAAGTATAAAGTCTTATGGATGTTTTTTTCCAGTATGGAGCATTTTTCCAGAAAGCAATCTTCCTCTGTAGTCTACTCTAGGGCTAGTGGGGCACATTGTTTCTTCCTAATTCACTATAACCCAGCTTTAATGCTATGGTCCTGATCAGCAAGTCTCCTTGCTTGCTCAGCGGTTCCGTGTCCTATTTCTTCCACTACTGATGTCCTGGAACTCCTGATCGTGACCCTTCACTAGTCCCCGTCTTTCAGTCCTGCAAAGGCACATTACCTTCTGCGTTACAAGCTCCAGATCTCGTGGCTACATGTCCTCTCCTGGGACCCGTCTCTGCAAGGCCACTCTGTCTCATCGGTCACTTTCTTCAGGAGCTCACTATCCCTCATCCCCCAGTTTCCTCTTACCTAGGGACACCCTTTTGCAGCTCTGTTCACTACTCACTCCAAACTCTTTTTCGCTCTCACTAACACTAACCCTTCCCATTGTCGGTTTCCCAACCATTAACTCCTAACTTACCACATCATCAACTATCTACATCCCTACAGTACCTATCCTACAAAATATACTATCAATACTTAACGTACATTACCAACATTATCCCACACATTGCAACACAATTCACAGACACGATATATACAAAAGACGTATGATACAATACACACTACATGATTGCAATGCGACAGTACAATCCACCACCCTTACATAACAACATATCTTTTGTGGATGTAGGCTTGCGCAGACTCTTCTTTCTGTTCATATAATCCCAGACAAACTTGACGATGTTGAGATCAGGTTTCTATGGAGGCCATAATATCATCACTACCAAGACACCTTGTTCTTCTTTAAGCTGCAGCAAGTTCTAAATTACATTGGTTGTATGTTTGAGGCTATTGTCCTGTTGCAGAATAAATTTGAAGCCAATCAGATAGCTCCCTGTTGGTTTCACATGATATATCTGCCTATATGTCTCAGTATTGAGGACATCATTAATTGTGGCCAAATTACCAACTCCCGTGGCGTAGCCTGAGCTGGCGATGGTGTAACACGCATGGCTCAGGATCTCTGAGGAGGCATCTCCTAAAGGGACAAATAAAGCAAAAGAAAATCGCTTTCTTCGATAACCCACGGAAGGATTGTTTTCTCGTTACTCAGAAGTACATTCTGATACCCCTTGTCTGAGCTTTGGACATTAAAAAAGACATTTTTGAAATCTGAGGCCTTTTCCCGCCATTTTACTGCAAGGTGACACCATTTTGAACCGTGAGTGAAAAAATCCTTTCCCTGCTCCCTCCATTACCCACCGGCAGTCCTTGTCCTCAGAAAAAGTATCTCCACGCTTGTCTACCACATTTTAAAGATTTTTATTGTCTTTTGGAGATTTTTTTTTACAAAAATCCTGTCATATACCAGCTGATTGGTGGAAGGATACAAAATAGTCCCTACCCTGTGCCTAATCTGACAGGATTTCTCTCGCTGCATAATTAAAAGACATTGACTTTTTTTTTGGAACCGCCTCTTGTCTGTTTTAGACCCTTTGGAAGTCCCAGGGTGTCCTAATTTAGCTATATTTCCCTGCTTTGTGCGAAGCTGCGTGAGCTATAACAGCTGCGGAGGGATCTCTTTCATCTCAACGTCCTATCTCAAGTAGCCATTTTCCTGTTATAACAGATCTGTGAGGCGGAAGGACACAAAATAGTCTGTGATTTGTGCCTATTTCTATGTTACCACCGCTCCTGTGCGGCTCCACTGGGGTGATCTGCCTTTCTTCAGCGGTGCCGTGTATCAGCTGCCGGCTCCCCTGTTGCATATTTTATGAGCGGGGACTGACGTCACTGAGCCCTGTGTGAAGACTAGCCGCCTGTCACGGCTGCATTTAAAGTCACAGGAAGCGCGTCTATATCGGCGCGCAGTTAATAAAGGATTTTACTGTATGCATCACCCAATATTAAAAGTGCCATCAGATTCTGTGGTGTATCTCATTCCTCACGGTCCCTTTTATAAAAAGGCATAGGAAGACACAAGAATTTTCTATATTTTTAATGTTTATTCAGTATAAACATCACCAATAATATCAATTCTCTCTAATATAATCCCTGCGAGGCAGGATTAAAAAAAGGGCACAAGATGAGTCACAAGGCTACTCCAGTGTCCAAATCAACAAAAGTGTCTAATACAACTCCTCAAAAAGCACAAAAATTTCAGGATTGTTACAATCCTCACTTTAAAGATCAAGTGGATATCGTTAACCCATTTAAGGCCAGATCTCCTCATAAAGAGGTCATGGATACATCTCTCTCATCAAAAAGGAAAAATCCTGGTAAAACTTCTGAAAAATTCACATCCCAAGCCAACGCTTCAAGTCCTGAGTCTGGAGATAATTCACCAAACTTTTCGCCGGAAAGGTCAAAATTTAAGATAGATAACACCAATCCTTCTCCTTCCCAAAATCTGGATGTTATATCCATGCACTCTTACATGGATACTCTCACCCAGAAAATCACATCCAGTATGTCTCAATCATTTGAAAAGCAAAATAAAATTTTACAGTCCACCTTGGATAAATTTAGCAGCAGGTTAGACAACCACAAAAAACGGCTAACTGTAGTGGAAGAACACACTGATGATTTATTAAAAGACACCTATGACCTCAAATCTGAATTTCACAGACTTAAAATTAAAGTTGTGGATATAGAAGACAGGAACAGACGAAACAACTTGAAAATAAGAGGAATACAAGAATCTATCTCACCGGATAAACTAGAAGACTTCGTCAAGACAATTTTCAAAAAATTACTAGCGGCACTTACAGACCAGGATCTCATCATAGATAGGATCCACAGACTTCCCAAACCACGGAATATCGATAAAGATCTACCTAGAGATACCATCTTAAGGGTCCACTTCTTCAAGATCAAGGAAAAAAATTCAAAAATCAGTTAAAGATCTTGGAGGTTTTCCAGAACCCTATGCTCACCTTCAGCTATTCACGGATCTTTCAAAGGAAACGATTGAAGGAAGAAAGTCTTTTAAGCCAGTCACCTCCACCTTGAGGGACAATAATATCCCCTATAAATGGGGCTTTCCACTTAAACTTTTGGTATTCTACAAAGGAAAGACGACCGTCCTATTCTCGCCTAAGCAAGGAAGAGATTTCCTGTCCTACTGCAGGATACCCGATCGCCATAGAAACTCTAACTCTCAAGACCCCAGGCCATCTTCAGAGACAGGATGATCCAACAGAAAGACCCTGCCTACATATTTTCTCTCCTGGTTAAAAGGCCTTTCTACACTTTTTGATTATTTGTTCAGTGTATTACTCTGCATATAATTCTTCTTTCCACAGGTTTTCTTACTTCTCTACTTCTTTATGGACTCATATATCACATGAGATTATTTTCCTTCTAGGAACAGTGCAGTTATGATTGACAGCTAAAGGATGCCTCTAATGGGATCCTTACATAAACTTTCCCCACTAAGGAATTAGAGCATACCGGCTAGGCTCTTTCTGAAGGACAATTTTGTTCTTACTGTATTGTGTTTTTCTATTTTCGGTTTTAAACGGGTCTTCAGTTTTAGGTCTTTTTTTTTGTTAACTAAGTTCTTCAAAGGTAGGTGCACTCTGGTTTCCTTATTTCATCTACCCCACTTCATACGGTCCTTGCCACTCTTGTAACATGAAAATAAAAGTTGTGTCTTATAATGTCAGGGGGCTAAATAGCCCTTGGAAGAGATTTTCCATTGGTAAAGAAATTAACGGGTTGCATCTTGAGGTTGTATGCCTCCAAGAAACTAAGTTCAAAAAAGACAACCACCCTTCTATAAATCTCAAAAATTTCCCATTTGTATTTGAGTCTTGCGGCCCACAAAAGAAAGCTGGGGTTTTAACCCTGATTGGTAATTCAATTTCCTTTGAATTTCTCTCTGAAGTCAAGGACGTAAAAGGTCACTATCATATTCTCCAATGCAAATTGAACGGCCACACCTTCACAATAGTTAATACTTATGTTCCCACCATCAGACAACTTAGCTTCTTAAATAAGCTAATGAAAAAAATCGACACCTTACGCTCAGGAACTCTCCTTTCATTAGGTGACTTTAATATGGTGCCAGATAATACACTAGATTCCACCTCCCCCAGCAGACAAAGATCGCAATCCTTGAACAGCTGGATTTATAATCACGAGCTATTCGACTCATTCCGCTGTTTGAACACCACATCTAGAGAATTTACTCATTTTTCTGATGGCCATCAGTCGGCCTCTAGAATAGACTTGATACTCACAGATGTCTTCTCCTTGCCAAGGTTCTCCTCCGTCTCCATGCTTAATAAATCTATTTCAGATCATTCTCCGGTAACTGCAGAATTGACAATAAGGTCTCCAACTCACCCCCAATTCATGTGGAAATTCAACTCCTCTTTGCTTCATAACCCCTCCTCCAAATCTGAAATCAGCTCAGCCTTAAAGAATTATTTTAGTGAAAACGACTCCGTCCTCCTAAATCCATTTTCCTGTTGGAACGCTTACAAGGCGGTATTGAGGGGAGTTTTGATCCAAATTTCCTCCAGACAAAAAAAAGTTAACAGAGATAAAATCCTTACCCTACAACAGTCAATTAAATCTAAAGAAGAGGAACTTTGTCGATCCTCTGTTTCCTCTAGCAAACAAGCTGCATTATCAGAACTTACCGATCTTAGAATGCAATTAAGGAAACTCATACTTAATTTTTACGACAGCTATTAGATCAGCAAAATGCAAGCATTACTTATCTATAAATCGCCCTTCAAAATACATGTCAAACAGAATTAAGAATATACGGAAACGGAATAGAATTGACAATATAACTTCCTCTAATGGTACATCTTTGGTCCACCCTAAAGATATTGTAAAGGCTTTTGCCGATTATTACAAAAATGTGTACAATATTAATCAGGATAACCCTAATTTGCAGACAACTACCTCAGAGATTGGATCATTCCTTTCCAGCATGAACCTTCCAAAATTCAACTCTGAAGACTTATCTTTTTTGTCTTCTCCCTTCACTGAACAAGAAGTCCTGGAAACTATAAAAAAACTTAAAACATTTAAATTACCCGGACCAGACGGGTTTAGTAATGATTATTTCAAGTCTTTTAGTAATTTATTGGCCCCTCACCTTGTAAAAGTATTTAATTCAGCTTTCCAATCAGGTCAATTTCCCAAAGAGATGCTGGAAGCGACCATTGTCATAATCCCTAAACCAAATTCTGACACTATCCAAGTTTTTAATTATAGACCTATATCCCTCATCAACACAGACGTAAAAATTTACGCACAAATCTTGGCTAATAGACTAAATCAATTTCTCCCGACACTAATTTCCAACAATCAGATAGGCTTCATTAAAGGAAGACAATCCATAGATGGTATGAGAAGGCTCATTAACATAATTAAGCTCATTTCCTCGAAAAACCTCAAAGCCACTGTTATCTCTCTTGATGCTGAGAAAGTGTTTGACCGCCTTAATTGGTCTTATCTCGAAGCGACTCTCAAAAAATTTGGAATGAATTCTCGACTCACGGGAGGTATTATGGCTTTGTATTCTGGCCCTGGGGCAAGGGTATATCCCAACAATCATCTTTCCCCTACATTTAATATAGCTAATGGGACTAGACAGGGCTGCCCCTTGTCACCATTGCTTTTCGCATTGGCCATTGAACCTCTGGCTCAATTAATCAGGAATAGTACAAAGATCTCAGGAATTAAAACCTTGCATAGAGATTTTAAAATAGCGTTATATGCAGATGATATAATTCTTACCCTTACAGATCCAAGCAACTCTATCACCACTGCCTTACAATCTCTAATCCGGACTTTTTCCAAGGTCTCTTATTTTAAAATAAACGACTCTAGATCCAAAATACTTGGCTTTAACCTGGGAATAGACCAAGGAGAAATTGAGGGCCTCTCGCCTTCGGGTTGGGCTACTGATGGGCTGACATACCTAGGCCTAAAATTTGTCAAAAATATAAACTTTCTTATAAAATTAAACTTAGAGATTCTTACCAAAAAGCTTTTTAACGAATTTCGTATATCTAGAGATGATGGACTATCTTGGTGGGGAAGAATCATGATGGTTAAATCATGCATCTACCCAAAAATCCTATATCTACTTCGCTCTCTTCCTTTAAAATTTCCCACTTCTTCTCTTTCAAATCTCCAAGCCTCATTGAATTCCTTTATATAGAATAACAAAATACCCAGAATAGCAAAAAAACATTCTCTACAATCATAAATCTTATGGTGGAGCTGGTTCCCCAAATATCACGGCTTATTAGACTGCAAATTTAGTCAAACAAAGCGCATTCTGGAGGCCACATGATAAGACACCAGCTTGGCATGAGCTAGAATTGTCTTTTAACAATTATAAACCTCTTCACCTACTAATTTTGAACCAACTCCTTCATAAAAAATTAATTGAAAACTCTCATCCAATTTTTCAAGCTATTTCTGAAGCTTGGAAAAAATTTTCTGTTCCAAAAAGAGGCTCTAATAAAGAAGTCACATTAAAAAATTTGACCTTATCAGTTATTTTTCAAGCATCCAATCAGACTATTGACCCCATTTGGTCTGCACTTGGTCTCAAAAGACTCAAAGATTTATACGATGGTGCTCTTTGTACACCTTATAACAAACTCAAGAATAGATTTCAATCTACTACTCCTGCTTTCTTACAATATGTCATCCTTAAAGACAAAACTACATGAGTTCCTTGCTATTTCACCAAGAATTTCTGAACCAGCAGTTAATCTTATTTGTAATATAGACCATAATATTTTCTGGAGTTTTGAGTATACTTACAAGTGGCGTAATAATAGCTTTGCAGTGGTCAAGACTCAAAATATTATCAAATGGGAAAACGAATTACATACAATAATTGACCCTCCTGACCTTGAACAGGCATGCTCCCTCTCGTACGCCTCTACCATTTCCTTATCACTACAAGAGACCCACTTCAAACTTTTAACGAGATGGTATTATACCCCTGTAAGACTCCATAGAATCAACCCTGACAATTCTCCACTCTGTTGGAGGGGTTGTGGAAGGCCAGGAAATATTTTGCATATATTTTGGCAATGTCCCAAAATTGTTCCCTTTTGGAGAAAGGTTTCAAATCTTATCGATTTTATCTTAGGAACGTGACTTATTTTGTCTCCTCGTCTGGCCCTTCTTTCTCTAGACGCTGACAAAATTGACCCTACTAACAGACTGTTGATTATGCACATTTTACTAGTTTCCAAGCACAATATCGCTTTCCTTTGGAAAAATCCAAAACCTCCACAAATTAACGATTTTATAGACAAAATTAGCCTTCATCATTCCTTTGAACTGAAATTTGCACATGTGCATGATCAATTTGCCAAACATGCTAGGAAATGGTCTAGATGGCTGGAGCTGTTCCTTTAAGGTCTTCAACCAGAGTGCGCCTGCCTAGGCCCCTTTGGGGTTAGGTCTTTGGCTTGGAACAAATTTAATATATTATATGCTTAAATACTTACCTTTGTAATAGTTCATTGTATAATATGCTTCTGCATTAACATGTTACATTTCATGTATTCTTTACATTTGGACATTGTTGTCCTTCCTCTTTTCCTTCTTTTCCTTTTCATCTTTCCTTCCCTCCCCTTCCCCTTCTTCCCCATTTATTAAAACTCCAATAAAACGTTTGGAAAACAAATTACCAACTCCCATTTACTGAAAAGCATCCCCGAACTAGCAAAGATATTTCGCCACTCTTTACCATTCCTGCAGAAAACACCTTTTGTTACAGTCAAATATTTAAAGTTTCACTCGTCAGTCCAGAGTAACTGGGACATTTTTATGTATCCCAGTTGCAATATTTTCAAGTTACTTGGCATTTTTTCCATATCAAAGGCATGATCTTTGGCCACAATTATTCCATGAAGACCAATTTTTGTTTTAAAAAATATAAGCATGATGTGTTTTTTTTTCCGGTTGCGCTAAGTTTCCTTTCCAATCGATATGTCTATGGTCCTCCGCTTTGACATTTCTGGTGCCCTCCCTTTTGAGAAATACAGGCAGATACTTATCCATTATGAAATACTGTTGGGAAGATGTCTGAGTGGCTCTACTTTTTTTAAGCAGGACAATGATCCCAAATATGCATCCAATGCCATTAAGAACTATCTTCAGCATAAAGAAGAATGAGGAGTCCTGGAAGTGATGATATGGTCCCCACAGAGCCCTGATCTCAACATCATCAAGTGTGTCTGGAATTACATCACTAACGGTACAAGCTTGCATCCACAGAAGATCTGTTGTTAGTTCTCCAAGATGTTTGCAACAACCTCCCTGCTGATTTCCTTCAAAAACTGAGTTCAAATGTATGGTGAATTGATTCTTTGGTCTTGTTTTGAAGTCAAGGGGTGGTCACACCAAATATTGATTTGATTTGCATTTCTCTTTTATTTATTCACTTTGCCGTTTAAATGATTAAATAAATTCTCAACACTTCTATTTTTTTTAAAGCATTCTTACTCTGAAGCATCTTCTCCACATCTGTCACAAACATTTAGTACAGTATGTATAGTTTTAAAGATATACTTCTTTTCCAGAAGCAGCAGAATGTCTGTCCATAAGTTTATTTGGTGTTGCAGATTCACCGTATAAAATTGAAAAAGTACTAAACTCCCATACCAGACGCAGACAATGGCCAAATACTGTACTGATATGATATAAACAGGCAGCTTTCAATTCTAAACATTTAGATAAATCAAGCTGCCAACAAAAAGTATCTCATGTCTTTCATCTGTTACCTGGGGAAGCCTGTTTTGTTCCATTTCTTCTCTACTCCAATGTAAGTAGCCCACATCACTGCGTGTAAGGACTCCATGGTACTTCTGCTCCACATTTTGGTCATCCAGAGCTTGGTCTCCATTAAAGACATGTGGACTTGCTCTACCAGTTAACATAAGATTCAATACTGCCTGCAAAAAAGTAGTCAATGGATTTATAACCAAATCATTGAAATATGTTCTATGTGCTTATTCAGGTTCTAATTCTAATATTCTGGCAGCTTTCAGATTTAAAACAGTTAATTTTCACAAATATTTAATTATAAGAAATATTTATCAGTATCACTAATATTATTACTGTTTTGGAGCCACTTCATGGTAATCTGCATAGGAACTGTTAATCACAATTGGCACAACTCTTCATCTTAAAGAGAACCTGACAGCTAATACATGCTGCCCGATCCAGGGGCAGCATGTACGAGACACTGGCTGTATGATCTCAACCAGGTGTGTATGATCTCAGCCAGGTGTGCTTGATCCTGAAACACTTCAACCTTTTTAAAACTGCCGAGGACCAAGCCGCACTACAAACCAGTCAGACAGGCGGGTCCCCGGCGGCTTCTTCCTTCCTGCTGCTCTGGACTTACAAGTGCTGCAGTGTTTGAGTCAAACTTACCTGGCTGTATTCATGCAGCCAGTGCCTGATACATGCTGCCCCTTGATCGGCAGCATTATTCAGATGTCAGGTTCACTTTAAGGCTACAATCACACATTCCGTGAAACATCCATGTGCTGTCCATATTTTCTCGGGCAGCACAATGACCCATGGATCTATGCATATATGTGTGAAAAACATGGATCCGTGTATGAGATCTGTGAAACGAAAAAAGTGGTATGGTACCGTGTTTGGAGAAACAGATCAGAGACTGAGAGCAAGGATGAGGTCTCATCGTCATACAATTACAGACAAAAAAAATCATTTACCTGTGGCCAAACATTTCTGTGATCCAGGATACAACATAGACAATATGAAAGTTGTCATTTTAGTAGTCAATTTTAAATCACAGAAACATCGCAGGGTGTGGGAACATAAATTCATTACAATCTTTGATTCTATTCACACAGGACTAGAGTTGAGCGATACCGTCCGATACTTCAAAGTATCGGATCGGAATGGATCGGCCGATCTTAAAAAAAAGTATCGGTATCGCCGATTCCGATACCGGAAGTCCCATTCAAGTCTATGGGACTTCCGGTATCGGAATAAGAAAAATCCTGTTTTTCCCTTGTACAGCCTCTCTGGGGTCTGTACGGGCCTTTCGGGGGGGCTGTGCCGGCCTGCCAGGGGGTCTGTGCAGGCTCCGGTGGTCTGTGCCAGCCTGCCGGGGGGCTGTGCAGGCTCCGTGGGCTGTGCCGGCCTGCCGGGGGGCTGTGCCGGCCTGCCGGGGGGGCTGTGCAGGCTCCGGGGGGCTGTGCCGGCCTGCCGGGGGGCTGTGCCGGCCTGCCGGGGGGCTGTGCAGGCTTCGGGGGTCTGTGCAGGCATCGTCCGATGGGACTACAAGTCCCATCGGGCGATGCCTGCTACCATGACAGTGATTGACACATTAGCCAATGATGGGACAGTAGTAGTCCCATCATCCGGCTAATGTGTTGAATGTAAAAAAAAAATAAAAAAAAATTACATGCTTCATACATGCTACATACATACAACATGCATACTACATACATGCTACATTCATACTACATACTACATACATGCTACATTCATACTACATATATACTACATGCAACATACATACTACATATATACTACATGCATGCAACATGCATACTACATATATACTACATGCAACATACATACTACATATATACTACATGCAACATACATACTACATATATACTACATGCATGCAACATGCATACTACATATATACTACATGCTACATACATACTACATATATACTACATACATACTGCATGCTACATACATACTACATGCTACATACATACCACATACATACTACATACATACTACATGCTACATATATACTACATATATACTACATGCTACATACATACTACATATATGCTACATACATACTACATACATACTACATGCTACATACATACTATATACATACTACATACATATTACATGCATGCTACATACATACTACATGCTACATACATACCACATACATACTACATACATACTACATGCTACATACATACTACATATATACTACATGCATGCTACATACATACTGCATGCTACATGCATGCTACATACATACTACATGCTACATACATACCACATATATACTACATACATACTACATACAATACATTCATACAATACATACATAGACATACAGTACATATAACATAGAGTAACATACTTACCAATACTTGTCACATTGTTCCCCGAAGCCATTGTCTTTTACGGAATAAATATTAACATAACAAACCACAAAAATACTCACCCACGATCCGAAGCAGTCCACGAGTGTGTCCCACGACAATCTTGGGTAGAGAACTGCAGCATCAGCTGTTGCTGCCGTTCTCTACGGGCTGCAGGAATCCAATGACGGAAGGTAGGTATCCTTCCGCACTGTATTCCTCCGCCACTTAAAAAAAAAAAAGTCCCTAGTCTCACTTTATGCCATTGCTGCGTGGGAAATTCCCACACAGCAATGGCATAAAGTGAGACTAGGGACTTTTTTTTTTTAAGTGGTGGAGGAATACAGTGCGGAAGGATACCTACCTTCCGTCATTGGATTCCTGCAGCCCGTAGAGAACGGCAGCAACAGCTGATGCTGCAGTTCTCTACCCAAGATCGTCGTGGGACACACTCGTGGACTGCTTCGGATCGTGGGTGAGTATTTTTGTGGTTTGTTATGTTAATATTTATTCCGTAAAAGACAATGGCTTCGGGGAACAATGTGACAAGTATTGGTAAGTATGTTACTCTATGTTATATGTACTGTATGTCTATGTATGTATTGTATGAATGTATTGTATGTAGTATGTATGTAGTATATATGTGGTATGTATGTAGCATGTAGTATGTATGCAGTATGTATGTAGCATGCATGTAGCATGCAGTATGTATGTAGCATGCATGTAGTATATATGTAGTATGTATGTAGCATGTAGTATGTATGTAGTATGTATGTGGTATGTATGTAGCATGTAGTATGTATGTAGCATGCATGTAGTATGTATGTAGTATGTATGTAGTATATATGTAGTATGTATGTAGCATGTAGTATGTATGTAGTATGTATGTAGCATATATGTAGTATGTATGTAGCATGTAGTATGTATGTAGTATGTATGTGGTATGTATGTAGCATGTAGTATGTATGTAGTATGTATGTAGTATATATGTAGTATGTATATAGCATGTAGTATGTATGTAGTATGTATGTAGCATATATGTAGTATGTATGTAGCATGTAGTATATATGTAGTATATATGTAGCATGTAGTATGTATGTAGTATGTATGTAGTATGTATGTAGCATGCATGTAGCATGCAGTATGTATGTAGCATGCATGTAGTATATATGTAGTATGTATGTAGCATGTAGTATGTATGTAGTATGTATGTGGTATGTATGTAGCATGTAGTATGTATGTAGCATGCATGTAGTATGTATGTAGTATGTATGTAGTATATATGTAGTATGTATGTAGCATGTATTATGTATGTAGCATGCATGTAGTATATATGTAGTATGTATGTAGCATGTAGTATGTATGTAGCATGCATGTAGTATGTATGTAGTATGTATGTAGTATGTATGTGGTATGTATGTAGCATGTAGTATGTATGTAGCATGCATGTAGTATGTATGTAGTATGCATGTAGTATATATGTAGTATGTATGTAGCATGTAGTATGTATGTAGCATGCATGTAGTATATATGTAGTATGTATGTAGTATGTATGTAGTATATATGTAGCATGTAGTATGTATGTAGCATGTAGTGTGTATGTAGCATGCATGTAGTATATATGTGGTATGTATGTAGTATGTATGTAGTATGTATGTGGTATGTATGTAGTATGTATGTAGCATGTAGTATGTATGTAGCATGCATGTAGTATGTATGTAGTATTTTTTTTTTTTTTTTTAACATTTAACACATTAGCCGGATGATGGGACTACTACTGTCCCATCATTGGCTAATGTGTCAATCACTGTCATGGTAGCAGGCATCGCCAGATGGGACTTGTAGTCCCATCGGACGATGCTTGCACAGACCCCCGGACATCAGCACAGCCCCCCGGCAGGCCGGCACAGCCCCCCGGCAGGCCGGTACAGACCCCCACAGGGTGCACAGACCACCGGCAGGCCGGCACAGCCCCCCGGCAGGCCGGTACAGACCCCCACAGGGTGCACAGACCACCGGCAGGCCGGCACAGCCCCCCGGCAGGCCGGTACAGACCCCGGGCAGTCCACACAGCCCCCCGGCAGGCCGGCAGAGACCCCCGGAAGGCCCAAAATGACGGCGCATCATGATGCGCACACACCGCGCATCATGATGAAGTCAGGCTGTCAATCAACTTTGAACTTCCGATTCCGATGCCGACTTCCGATATTGAAAAAATATCGGAAGTCGGTATCGGAATTCCGATACAGCAAGTATCGGCCGATACCCGATACTTGCGGTATCGGAATGCTCAACACTACACAGGACTCAATCTGTCAGAAGGTTTTATGGCCCATTACCATATCTGAGCTATTTCCTCCAAATAGCCCTTTGATCTCACAGAACTTTCACACCACCTATCTAATCTTACCTAATTAAGGATTCTCTCTTCAAGCTCATTGTTTGTTTATTGAAATGTCCATGTATCACACCAAGCCTGTGCTCTCCACTGTATATAAATAAGGTTTCTTCAAATATTTTGTTATATCAGCCTGATGAAGGGACGTAAGCAGTCCCGAAAGCTTGCTTTGTAACATCATTCACTATTATTTGTTAGCCATTAAAAGGTCTCATACCCACAAGATTCCTATTTTGTTTCTCTCACTGAGAGCACTTTATATACTGAGATCTGTGAGATTCAGATCAAGTCCTATTCTGATTTGCATCCATTTTATATCCCTGTCTCACTAGTGATAAATTTGAATAAAGGGGTCTTTTTAAAAATGGATGAGAAAAAAATGGATGCAACATGGAAGACAAATGAAAAAAAAGGTACTTTTCTTAAGGATGGTAAAATTCCCATGGATGTAGCAATGTATCCTGCCGACTCTCTCTTGACAGATGATGTTATTGGGGAGAAGGATCCAACATGATGAATTTCAGTAGCTGATCCTTTTGTTCTCCCTGGAGATACCTCACTGCCAGAGGAGTCTGACTGCAGCACGCTCTTAGAGAACATACGAGAGCTGTGCTGAGCATTCCTGTATATTGGGGAGTCAGGAGAGATCGCTGTCAGCCAAATGACAGTTCAGCCAACAGTTATCTAATATATAGGGACCTTAAATAGGGTTTCTATACGTTTTCATTCTCTGCCTCCCAGTATCCTGCTTGCCAGGAGGTGGTGGGCTCCTGAAGATTGACATTTCAGACAAGTGGAATGATCGCAGATGTGCTCTCTATGAAGCTACAAGAAGAGGCTGCTTTACTCCTACAGCATCGGAGGGGTGCAGGGACACAACACTGGCCTGCTTCAGTTGTATGGACAGTTTCAGAGTTGGGCTTGCAAGCTGTTTAACAAGAAGCTTGCAAATGTGCTCTCCTTGCCTAAGAAACCAAAATATTCTGATAGCCTGCAGAGGAGACTGATAACCTAGACAATTAGTGAAGTATAGAATGAAAAATTCCTCTGTTCTTGAGAATGGAGAGGATTTTTAAAGAGTTACTGCATGGAGATATAAATGTATTTTAATCTACAGTCTATCTAAAGCTATAAATACTCATACCCTTCTTCCTGTTCTTAGATTTAACTACAGGGTGGGCCATTTATATGGATACACCTGGGTGGGCCATTTATAAAGTTGGATCCAAAATGGCCAACTTCAAAATGGCCGCCATGATAACCACCCATCTTGAAAAGTTTTCCCCCTCCCATATACTAATGTGCCACAGACAGGAAGTTAATATCACCAACAATTCCCATTTTATCCATGTAAATGGCCCACACAGGTGCATCCATATAAATGGCCCACCCTGTATATATGATTATTCTACTTATTACTGTGACTTCACCTCAAAGGTCTTCTTCTGCCCCTCAGAGCAACCCCTTCCATCTGCAATGTTATATCATAGATCTGGGGGCGTCACTAGCCTTCTGTTGCTCATAAGCCACAACCCCTGAGCAAGGCTTATCACAGTCTGTGCACAAGTGATGTCCTTCCTTACTTTCATTTTGCATTGCATTCCAGTTCCTTCGCAGCTTGCATGTGATCTGTCATATAATCATAGAATCGTAAAATGTTAGTATTGGACGGGACCTCCAGGGTCATTGTGTCCAACCTCCTGCTCAGTGCAGGATTTTCTAAATCATCCCAGGCAGATGTCATTTCCCTCTCCCTGCTTCTTCAACTTTCACTGTATGCTTCTTGACAGCAATTATGCAAGCTGTGAAGAGCAAGATGAAGGGGAACATCAAACTCGACACAGGCTATGATAAGTCTTACTCGGGTGTGGCTTGCAAGCAGCAGGAAACTAGCCATACTTCCTGATTTGTGACCTAAGGTGTATTTACAAAAACTTTGTAGTTTTACACATTTAAGATGTTGAGACGATGCCGCTAATTTTTCTTGTACATCTGGTGATCTTTGGGTAATAGTTTTAAAAAGGCAAAGTAAAAACTTCACATAGTCACCTGTCTGACTGTGTAGTTTCCCAGACAAAAATGGAAGAGGTGAGAAATGGTGTGATCCAGGTCTTGTTGAATCCTAAAAAAAACAAATATATATTCATAAAATTTACTAGGGAATGTACAGGAGTATACAGGAAATAGATCGACTTTTGTTGTGTAAAAAAAAATAATATAAAACAAGAATCATTTCAGAATTTTTTCCAGCTTTCATGTCACCCATAATCTGTAAAAAATCCTTTAAAATGAAATAATTTTGGAGGGGAAAACAAAAATCACAAAGCTAAAATAATGTGGTTGCATAAGTGTGAGCATCCTCTTATAATTGGAGATGTGGATGTGTTCAGAATTAGCCAATCACAGTTAAACTCATGTTTATTAGTAGACATCATTTCAAGTGATTCTGATAAACTGCATATAATGTTTAACTGTTCTAGGATTTTCCTTCCATTTTCTTAGTTGCATAACAACTCCGCGATCGGCACAAGCAGCGGAGAATGATGAGAGCCGTGTTCAGCATCCGTTGCTGGGGAACAGTGCTTACTGTAATGCTTCTTCCCCGGCGCCGATATGTGACACATGGATGACATCCATGTGTGTTATTCGTATGCACATGTGCTGCATGTTTTGTGGCCCATGCTGACATTAAAAAACAGACATGTCAGCGTGTTTTGCTCACAGACATATGCAGGGCCGGACTGGGACTAAATTTCAGCCCTGGCATTTGAGGTTACACAGGCCCACTAGTCACATGGTGACTATATAATATCTTTGTACACTTGTAGTTTACAAGAAGTGAGAGGAGATTAACACGACTATATAACATGTAGTCAGAGCTGTGCCCAGTATTTCAGCTCAGTCCTATTTATTGCTTTTAGGTACAGTACTCCTCCCAAATCTCTGTCCCCTTTTGTACGCACGGTGACAGAATCCCTGGCAGAACTGCTATCCAATGGGCAACCAGACCCCCTGGTCATAGCCGCCCCTATCATACCTCCCAACTTTTGAAGAAGGGAAAGATGGACAAAGACTGCGGCGCGCGCAGCGCACCGCTGCAAATATTGGCCACGCCCAGCCACACCCATTTCACAACTAGTCACACCCATGTCCACACCTAATCGCACCCATTTAGCACTGCTGATCACACTGACTGGTACTGACGGCACAGTGGCTGGCATTATGGGCACACTGACTGGCACTAAGGAAGAGAGAAAACAGAGAGAGAGAAAAAAGAAAACAGAGAGAGCGAGAAAGAAAGGGGAAAGAAAGAAAGAACAGTGAGAGACAGAGAAAGAACAGAGAGAGAAAGAAAGAGGGGAAAGAAAGAATAGAGAGAGACAGAGAAAGAACAGAGAGAGAAAGAAAGAAGTAAAGAAAAGAAAGAAAGAACAGAGAGAAAGAGAGGAAAGAAAAAGAAAGAAAGAAAGAAAGAAAGAGGGGAAGAAAGAACAGAGAGAGAAAGAAAGAACATAGAGAGAAAGAAAATGAGGGAAAGACAGAACAGAGAATGAAAGAACAGAGAAAGAAAGAAAAAGAGAAAGAAATAAAGAAAGATTCTACAAAGATACTATAGCAGCCCGGCTCCCATTGTAGTGCCCACCTGAGCATCCCGGTGCAGGACCTATCATGATCCGCTCACATGGCCGGCATCCCCGATTCCAAGGCGATCCTGCTGTCTGCGCTGTCGGAGGAGGACACGGTGATGGATCTGAAGCATTCCTGGTTCCGTCACAATCTCCTCAAGAAATTATCTCATTTCCGGTCAGCTTCCAGCATATCACTTCAGGTGGAATGTCATGTGTGTGTTTTAAAATGCTCCTCGGGGCTCCGCCGTGTACTCCTGTGTCCGTGGGAAAAGCCCGCTTTGTATGCTTCGTACACACTTGGCTCCGCTCCGTACATCCCGTACACATATGTCTCCACTCCATACACACACGGCTCCACTCCGTACACCTCGTACACACACGGCTCCGCTCCGTACATCCCGTACACATATGTCTCCACTCCATACACACAGGGCTCCATTCCGTACACCTCGTACACACACGGCTCCTCTCCGTACACCTCGTACACACGGCTCCGCTCCGTACACCTCGTACACACGCGGCTCCTCTCCGTACACCTCGTACACGCGCGGCTCCTCTCCGTACATCTCGTACACGCGCGGCTCCTCTCCGTACACCTCGTACACACGGCTCCGCTCCGTACACCTCGTACACACACGGCTCCTCTCCGTACACCTCGTACACACACGGCTCCTCTCCGTACACCTCGTACACACGGCTCCTCTCCGTACACCTCGTACACACGGCTCCGCTCCGTACACCTCGTACACACGCGGCTCCTCTCCGTACACCTCGTACATGCGCGGCTCCTCTCCGTACACCTCGTACATGCGCGGCTCCTCTCCGTACACCTCGTACATGCGCGGCTCCTCTCCGTACATCTCGTACACGCGCGGCTCCTCTCCGTACACCTCGTACACACGCGGCTCCGCTCCGTACACCTCGTACACACGGCTCCGCTCGTACACCTCATACACACGGCTCCTCTCCGTACACCTCGTACACAGACGGCTCCGCTCCGTACACCTCGTACACACGGCTCCGCTCGTACACCACGTACACACGGCTCCGCACCGTACACCTCGTACACACGCGGCTCCTCTCCGTACTCCTCGTACACACGCGGCTCCGCTCCGTACTCCTCGTACACACGCGGCTCCGCTCCGTACACCTCGTACACACGGCTCCGCACCGTACACCACGTACACACGGCTCCGCACCGTACACCTCGTACACACGGCTCCGCACAGTACACCACGTACACGCGCGGCTCCTCTCCGTACACCTCGTACACGCGCGGCTCCGCTCCGTACACCTCATACACACGCGGCTCCGCTCCGTACACCTCGTACACACGCGGCTCCGCTCCATACACCTCGTACACACGGCTCCGCACCGTACACCACGTACACACGGCTCCGCTCCGTACACCTCGTACACGCGCGGCTCCTCTCCGTACACCTTGTACACGCGCGGCTCCTCTCCGTACACCTCGTACACACACGGCTCCTCTCCGTACTCCTCGTACACACGCGGCTCCGCTCCGTACTCCTCGTACACACGCGGCTCCGCTCCGTACACCTCGTACACACGGCTCCGCACCGTACACCACGTACACACGGCTCCGCACCGTACACCTCGTACACACGGCTCCGCACAGTACACCACGTACACGCGCGGCTCCTCTCCGTACACCTCGTACACGCGCGGCTCCTCTCCGTACACCTCGTACACGCGCGGCTCCTCTCCGTACACCTCATACACACACGGCTCCGCTCCATACACCTCGTACACACGGCTCCGCACCGTACACCACGTACACACGGCTCCGCTCCGTACACCTCGTACACGCGCGGCTCCTCTCCGTACACCTTGTACACGCGCGGCTCCTCTCCGTACACCTCGTACACGCGCGGCTCCTCTCCGTACACCTCATACACACACAGCTCTGCTACATCCACACTGTAAATCCTGACCCCACACATTCTTACCTCAACCAGCACCATGACAACAGCAAAGCAGAGTCTTGCAGACAGTAGAGGCAAGGCTGAGCGCACAGGACCTGTGATGAGGTCACAGGAGGGGCGGAGTCAGGGGTGACATGAACGGGGGTCTGGACAAAGGCTCCTGATCATGTGACCTCCTGACTCCTCCCCTCCTGTGACCTCATCACAGGTCCTGCGAACAGAGCGAGCAGGCAATCGAGTGCGACACTGTGAGTGGCTGCGGGGGCGGGGAGGAGGAGGTCTCATGCTGCGGCGAGGATGGGGTGCGTGGGGGGAGGCGTGGTAGTTTATCTCCCTGCAGTGCGGGAGGAACTTGAAACTATCACCGCCGTGCCCGCAGAGGGCCGGCGGCAGGAGCAACAGTGGCCGCAGCAGCTGGCAAGCGGCCGGATGATCGGACAGCGGCCCAGCGGGAAAATGCCCGGTTGGTTATATTGCCAATCCGGGCCTGGACATATGGTCCGTGGAAGCACACTGACATGTGCACAGACCCATTGAATAGGCAAATAGTGCTCCATTCCTCCCGAGTCTCTCCGCATGGCTGCCCAATGGTATAAAATTCTGTGACAAATACCCATGGTGTCAATATGATCACTGCACCTCTAGATGAATTCATTGAGAGGTGTAGTTCATAAAATGGGGTCACTTAAGGCGGGTTTTGCTGTTTTGGCACCTCATGGGCTCACCTAGTGGTTCATGGCACCTGCAAACCATAACAGTAATAACAGGCTCTCCTTCCCTTCTGAGCTCTGCCATGTGCCTAAACAGTGGTTTACCCCCACATATGGGGTATCGGCGTACTCAGGACAAATTGCACAATAACTCTCGGGTTCCAGTTTCTTTTGTTACCCTTGGGAAAATAAAAAATTGGGTGCGAAAAGATTATTTTTGTGGAAAAAATATGATTTTATATTTTTACAGCTCTATGTTATAAACTTCTGTGAAGTATTTGGGGGTTCAAAGTGCTCACCACACATCTAGATAAGTTCCTTAGAGGGTCTACTTTCCAAAATAGTGTCACTTGTGGGGGGTTTCCACTGTTTAGGCACATCAGGGGCTCTTCAAACGTCCATGGCATTCGATCTCAATTCCTGCCAATTTTGCATTAAAAAGTCAAACGGCACTCCTTCCCTTCCGAGCTCTGCCATGCGCCCAAACAGTGGTTTACTCGCACATATGGGGTATCAGCATACTCAGGACAAATTGCACAATAACTTTTGCAGTCCAATTTCTCCTGTTACCCTCGGTAAAATAAAAAAAATTGGATCTGAAATAAATTTTTTTGTGAAACAAAGTTAAATGTTCAATTTTTTAAACATTCCAAAAGTTCCTGTTATTCACCTGAAGGGTTAATAAACTTCTTGAATGTGGTTTTGAGCACCTTCAGGGGTGAAGTTTTTAGAATGGTGTCACTTTTGAATATTTTCTATCATATAGACCCCTCAAAGTGACTTCAAATGTGATGTGGTCCCTAAAAAAAAATGAAATGGTGTTGTAAAAATGAAAAATAGCTGTTTAAATTTTAACCCTAATAACTTCCTAACAAAAAAATTTTGGTTACAAAATTGTGCTGATGTAAAGTAAACATGTGGGAAATGTTACTTATTTAGTATTTTATGTGACATATCTCTGTGATTTAAAAGGGCATGAAAATTCAAAGTTGTAAAATTGAAAAATTGAAATTTTTTTGCCAAATTTCCGATTTTTGTCACAGATAAATGCAAGTCATGTCAAATAAATTTTGCCACTATCATGAAGTACAATATGTCACGAGAAAACAATGTCAGAATCACCGGGATCCATAGAAGTGTTCCAGAGTTATAACCTCACAAAAGGGACAGTGGTCAGAATTGTAAAAATTGGCCTGGTCATTAACATGCAAACCATCCTTGGGGGTAAAGGAATTAAATTTGGTACAATAGTGACATTACCTAGAACTGTATGTCCCTCAAAAATTGATAAAAAGACAATACAATTGGTTCAGAGACTGTCAAGAGGCCTATAGCAACAGCGGAGCATCAGGAGTTTCTGGCAAGTACAGGTTGTGTACTGCATGTGACAGATATCTCCTGCATTATTCATGTCTTCAGCCTCTGGGATAAGGCGGCAAGGCGGAAGGCATTTCTTAAAATAAAAAAACATCTAAGAAACTTTTCAAAGTGCTTTATGATCCATGTAGTGCTGGACAT
This sequence comes from Dendrobates tinctorius, assembly GCF_039654945.1. Lineage (NCBI taxonomy): Eukaryota > Metazoa > Chordata > Amphibia > Anura > Dendrobatidae > Dendrobates > Dendrobates tinctorius. Next base: position 75,241,171 of record NW_027361728.1, on the reverse strand, counting down.
CTGTTTATCTGAGCACAACATTTTATTGGGTCCTGCTGTCTCAATTTAGTTTGATTGATTAACGAGAAGAGAGAGAGAACAAAAAAAAAAAAATCTAAGCCTTAGCCTCCTATATATTCAGACAATGCTTGGGGAAGCATTTATGCAGGGGGCATTTATGCACATGTAATTGACGTAAATGTATCAAAGTACTGGCAGTTATAACATGGCAGCTAGACAGGGCAGGAGACACGTAAGACATTTATATACATCTACTCCCTGTACATTTGGAGTACAACAACTATATACCATATGCATTTGTGTAATTTATATCCTTGCCGCTGCATTCACACACATCCACCGCCCTGGAATTAACTCTCTACACTCCATCCATATCAGCCCCTCGCTCCTTTCCTCTCCTATGTATAGCACTTACGCTCTTTTCACATTGTTAAATTGCACAGATCCAGTCAGTCCCATAAGATCCAGTCAACATAAGAGACACTCTCACAAATCACTTAACCATCTGCTCACTCTTTCTATCCTCCTTCTCCTAGTCGCAGGAGATATTGCTCCCAACCCTGGTCCCCCATGTTATAGAAAGTCAAACCCCCCAACTGCTACACTCAGAAACCCCTCTAATCTTATTAATATTTCCTGCATGACATCTGTCTCTCTTAATTGTGCACTTTGGAATTCTCGCTCAGTGTGTAACAAACTCTCCTTCACTCATGACATTTTCCTTTCTAATTCTCTTAACCTCTTGGCTCTAACTGAAACCTGGATCCAGCAGTCAGACACTACCGCTGCTGGTGCGCTTTCATACGGGGGACTACACTTCTCTCATACCCCAAGATAAGATAATATAGCAGGTGGAGGCATTGGTCTGCTCCTATCACCAAAATGTACCTTTCAGGTTATCCCTCAACTACCCTCACTAGTCTTCCCTTCTTTTGAGGTCCATGCCATCAGACTCTACACCCCCTTCTCCATGCGAGTGGCGGTGGTGTATCATCCTCCCGGCCCCTCCCATCAGTTCCTGGATCATTTTGCCACTTGGCTTCCACATTTTCTCTCCTGTGACATCCCTACCCTCATCATGGGAGATTTCAACATCCCCATTGCTCTTCCCCTCTCCCCATCTGCTACTCATTTTTTATCTCTAACCTCCTCATTTGGCCTTTCACAGCTTACTAATTCTCCAATGCATGAAGACGGAAACTCCCTCGACTTGGTCTTCTATCGGCTTTGTGCAGTGGATGACTTTGCAAACTCCCCTCTCCCGCTTTCTGACCACAGTCTTCTTTCATTCTCTATCAAGAACTGCCAGGCTGCTCAGGTCACCCCCACTGTCCATACTTATAGAAATATACAGGCCATTAACACCCAGAAACTTATGAAGAACTTGCAGTCTTCATTGGCCCCTATCTCCTCCCTCTCATGTCCTGATTCTGCATTGAAGCATTACAATGAAACACTTCAAAGTGCCCTGGATGAATTTGCACCCCCTATAAATAGAACACCACAACACAGATGGCGACAACCCTGGCACACCCTGCAAACACGTTTCCTGCAGCGGTGCTCCAGGTGCACTGAACTTCTGCAGAGAAAATCCAATCTACACAAAGATTTCATCCATTATAAGTTTATGCTTCGAACATACAACACTGCCCTTCACCTCTCCAAACAAACCTATTTCTACACCCTCATCACCTCACTGTCCAATAACCCGAAACGTCTCTTTGACACTTTTCATTCTCTACTCAACCCAAGAGTACAGGCCCCAACCACGGAGCTCCGAGCTGACGATCTGGCCAATTACTTCAAAGAAAAAATTGACCAGATTCAACAGGAAATTATCTCCCAATCACCTCATACCATGCACTGTCCTCCCTCCCCCACTGCATCTAGCTCACTTTCTGTTTTTGAACCAGTTACAGAAGAAGAAGTAAGCAGGCTCCTTGCATCTTCTCGCCCAACCACTTGCACCAGTGACCCATTTCTGTCACATCTCCTCCAGTCCCTTTCCCCTGCTGTCACCCCTCACCTAACTAAAATATTTAACCTCTCTCTCTCTTCTGGTATCTTTCCTTCCTCATTTAAGCATGTCATCATACATCCACTACTTAAAAAACCATCCCTCGACCAAAACTGTGCCGCTAACTATAGACCAGTCTCTAATCTTCCCTTCATCTCTAAACTCCTGGAACGCCTGGTCCACTCCCGTCTTATCCGCTATCTCTTTGATAACTCTCTTCTCGACCCTCTCCAATCCATTTTCCGCTCTTTACACTCTACTGAAACTGCTCTCACTAAAGTCTCATAATCTACTAACAGCTAAATCAAATGGTCATTACTCCATGCTAATTCTCATGGATCTCTCTGCAGCATTCGACACTGTGGATCATCAGCTCCTCCTCACTATACTCCGTTCCATTGGCCTCAAGGACACCGTTCTCTCCTGGTTCTCCTCCTATCTCTCTGACCGATCCTTTACTGTATCTTTTGCCGGTTCTGCCTCCTCTCACCTTCCCCTTACTGTTGGGGTTCCTCAAGGATCGGTTCTAGGTCCCCTCCTCTTCTCCTTGTATACTGCCCCTATTGGTCAGACAATCAGTAGATTTGGTTTCCAGTATCATCCCTATGCTGATGACACCCAATTATACAGTTCTTCTCCTGACATCACACCAGCCTTTCTAGAAAATACCGGCGGTTGTCTAAACACTGTGTCTAACATTATCTCCTCACTATATCTGAAACTGAACCTGTCAAAGACTGAACTCCTTGTGTTTCTTCCATCTACTAATGTACCTATACCCGACATTGCCATTTCTGTGTATGGTTCCACTATTACTCCCCAGCAACATGCCTGCTGTCTTGGGGTCATACTTGACTCCGAGCTTTCCTTTGCCCCCCATATTCGATCACTGGCTTGCTCTTGTCATCTGCACCTCAAAAACATTTCTAGAATTCGACCTTTTCTTACTTTTGACTCTGCAAAAACTCTTACTGTTTCTCTTATTCATTCTCGTCTCGACTATTGTAACTCTCTTCTAATTGGTCTCCCTCTTACCAAACTCTCCCCTCTCCAATCTGTCTTGAATGCTGCAGCCAGGATCATATTCCTCACCAATCGTTACACCGATGCCTCTACCTTGTGCCAGTCATTACACTGGCTACCCATCCACTCCAGAATTCAGTATAAACTTATTGCCCTCACCCACAAAGCCCTCCATGGCTCAGCACCACCCTACATCTCCTCCCTTGTTTCAGTATACCACCCTACCCGCGCTCTCCATTCTGCTGATGACCTGAGGTTAGCATCCTCAATAATCAGAACCTCCCACTCCCGTCTCCAAGACTTTACACGTGCTGCGCCAATTCTTTGGAATGCACTCCCCAGGTCAATACGATTAGTCCCCAATCCCCACAATTTTAAGCGTGCCCTGAAAATGCATTTATTAAGACTGGCCTATTGCCTCAACACATTAACCTAATCTATCCCTGTGTGGCACAGCCAAAAGTTTTACCATCACCAGGTTCCCCGCATCATGTTCCCACATGCTTTATGCATCCATTAGCCCTCTGTGTCTGTACTGTTACACACTTAACATTATGGCTGGTCCATACAATCAGGGCAATTGTTACCACCCACCTTTCGTGTCTACCTCTTTCCTCATAGACTGTAAGCTTGCTAGCAGGGCCCTCATTCCTCTTGGTATTTGTTATAATCTATGTGATTATTGTTATGCTGTAATGTCTATTGTCTGTACAAATCCCATCTGATAAGCAAAGTGCTGCGGAATATGTCGGCGCTATAGAAATAAAATTTATTATTATTATTATTATTATTATCTATGCCCAGCTATGATTTGCCAAGGCCTACATCAAGTTTGCCAAAAACGTGTTGGAAAACGTGTTATGGTCTGATGATTCCAAGGTTAAATATTTTGGCCATAAATTTAAAAGGAAGGTTTTGTGCAAAGCCAACACTATGCATCACCAAAAGAACACCATACCCATAGTGAAGTATAACGGAGGCATTGTGCTTTGTTTTTTTTTTTCGGCAGCTGGAATTAAGGCTTCTTGAAGGTAGATGGAATTATGAACAGTTCCAAATATCAGTCAATTTAGCATCAATACCTTCAGGCCTATGTTAAAAGCTGAATATGAAGAGGAACTTCACCTTCAGCACAACAATGGCCCTAAGTATACCTCTAAAACAACAAAAGAATGGCTTCACCAGAACAAGATCAAAGTTTTGGAATGGCCCAGCCAGAGCCTGAAGCTGAATCCATTTGAAAATCTATTGGTTGACTTCCAGATGGTGCTGTGCACAGGAGATACCCTTACAATTTGACAGATTTGGAGCGCTACTGCAAGGAAGGGAGGACAAAGATTGCCACTTCAATATGGGCCTTGCTGATAAACTCCTACCAAAAAATACTAAATGCTGTCAAAAATTCAAAAGGTATTTCCATAAGATATTAGTTTAAGGGTGTGCATATTTATAAAAAGATATTACTTATAGTTTTTGATTTTTTTTCCATTTGAAAAGATTTCAAATTGTTTTTCAATTGAATTGTACAGATTATGGGTGATAGTCCCCTGATGAAGCGATGGAGAAACGCATGTGGAGGTCAGATATCAGTGTGACTGTGGACTGGTTTGGTAAATATATTTTCTTGTTCTCATGTATTATGCTCCTTATGGATTTACCTTACATTCTCTTGTGACATGCACTTTATAGGATAAGGTCTTATTCTCATTGGCAGACTCCCTCCCTTATTTTAATGGTTTTTATTGATTTGTATAATAACATTAATCTTTTGAATCATGTCTACAGCATGCATAGTTGTTTTGTGTGAATATATAGATTGTGGGTGACAGATGGAAAACGTTCTGCAATGATTCTTCTTGGTATGATTTTGTTACATGACAAAAGCCTGTCATTTTAAAAGGGGTGTGTAGACTTGTTACATCAACTGTAGATAGACTGACTATGCAAAATTGAAAATAGCTTTTCTTGCTCCAGTCTCTGGCTGTTTTTACACATGTTCCCAACCACTTATTGTGGAAAAGATTATAATAGCATTAAAACCAAACTAAATGTAACACAACAAACATCTCACCTTTCAATTTTCCTGGAGAAAAGCAAACTGTACAGAAACAGAATGACTCCATGGCTGCCTTCTTCCTTAAACTAACATGAAAAAAAGCAAATTAACATACAGTTATGAATAGCAAAACGTTTTTGTTTCCTTTTAGCCATTATCACCGGACTACTCATTTATGCAGAATTTTGGCATGGTCAAGAAAACCTGCTCACAGGAAATGGATGGAAATTGAAAATCTTTGGCTTGCCCCAGCCCACATTAATTCTCTAATATGGAATGGTTTTTACAACCCTCCTTCAAACAAACTCTTAGGCCCAATGAGTTTCACCTGAGACATGTGGAGGACCTGCTCCAAAAAATTCAAGTTACTTTCCAGAAGCTCCCCGCTTACTTCTTTCCTATTCCACCCTAGTTTCCCTGAGAGCTCGCCTCCCTCAATAACAGGAACGCGGCCTTACACTGGCCTGTTTAATTTTGCAGCATAACTAACTGTAAAATAAGGACTTTGCTTCCTTATGATGAGACGTAATCTAAATGAGCCGTTCCTACGCTCCCGTTATTCCAATACATTATGAGCAGGCATTTTGCCTCATCCATATTTAACAATTTACAGGTTACAACCCCAAAACCCTTTGAAAGACTTTGCAGAGACGGTCCCTCAACGACGGGCTTAATCTCTGATGTCTATAATATTCTACAATACCCTGATGGAAATTCCTTGACTAGGCATCCATATATGCTCATGTGGGAAAGTTATATGGGTAGAACCCTAAGTGATGTGGATTGGAGATTTGCATGGTCAAGAGCAGCCATTTCGGCATCTTGCATCACTTATAAAGAGAACCAATACAAGATCCTCCACTTCTGGTACCAGACTCATGAGCTTCGACACCAATTAGAACCATCAATTTTCCCCCCTTATGATGGAGATGCGCCTTGCTGACAGGATCTATATTCCACCTATTCTGGGACTGCACTCTGTTCCCACAGAATATATCTACAAGAACTGATAGCAGAAGTCTACACAAGATGTCTGATAGCCTCTCATTGGAAACAAATCTCCTCCCGTCTATGTCTGACTTATGCACTAAGATCAGATTTATCAGAAATTTTGAATATCGCGCTGCTCTGAATGATGAAACCGTCGAGAGATTCAATTTCATTTGATCCCCATGGGAAACCTTTTGCGCACTTCTTAGTATTTAGGAACCCTACTCACAAGGTCATATATTTCCTATCATCCTTCAAAGCCTAACACCTTTACTTTCCCCCTCGCCCCTCTGTCTGTTTGTATGTCTTCTATGTATCCTCCTTTTTCTTTACTTTACATATATATACGAAATTTGAATATCACTGTAATACGTTACATCTATACTATAAAGCAGATTTATTCTTTTTTCATTGTAATCTTCTAATCCCTTCCTTATATCAAATTTGTTTTTTGGTAAATACGAATATCTTTCAATAAAAATTACAATTGTTAAAAAAAAAGTTTGTGTTTCCAATTCTAGCCATCAGGTGGCAGCACTGCTCTAGTGTATAGGCATCTCACAACCTCTAGGCCTGAGTTCACACTAATGAGCCCTCCCTGCCGAGGGAACCCTGACAAAGCCGTAACAGAGCTATTCACTAGAATGAAACTGGTTTAAAAAAAATCAGAGCTGAACTTATAACGTAATTACCAGGCGGATGTATGGTATGCAAAAGGCAGAGAAAAATTATAAAAAAAACCCGGACCCTAGCTCTTCTTGGAATAGATTCATTTAACCCCTCATTTTAGGTTACTTATTATTCTTACTTATTTTCCAGAAGTTCAAGTGCTCGAGATTTTTATCAGTTTTCTCTACATACTCTACTCAGTTGAATGAAGCCGTCAAAGTCACCGTGGACAATGTGTGGCCTCCGCAGTGGCAGAATTCGTCTTTCTCAGACATGCACAAAGATGTCCATGTTTTCATGCACATCTAAAAAAGACTAATTCTGCCTTACCGGAGGCTACACATTGTCCACGGTGACTTTGACGGCTTCATTCAACTGAGCAGAGTATGCAGAGAAAACTGCAGCGTGATTCCATTGGCTTCAGTAAAAGTAATGGCTTCATCAGGGCACTCAGTAGTAAATAAGAGGGTCCATACTACCCCAAAATGATTGTCCAGAAGGAAAAATAGAATAACCACTTCTAGAAATAAAACTTCAGCACCAAATAGGTGATAGATTCTCAAGAAATGTATTTATTGAGCCAACACTTATGAGACAGATTGCATGCCAAACCCTTATGAGACAGATTACATGCCAAACCCTTATAAAACAGATTATATGCCAAACCCTTATGAGACAGATTACATGCCAAACCCTTATGAGACAAATTACATGCCAAACCCTGATGAGACAGATTACATGCCAAACCCTTATGAGACAGATTACATGCCAAACCCTTATGAGACAAATTACATGCCAAACCCTTATGAGACAGATTACATGCCAAACCCTGATGAGACAGATTACATGCCAAGCCCTTATGAGACAGATTACATGCCAAACCCTGATGAGACAGATTACATGCCAAACCCTGGTGAGACAGATTACATGCCAAACCCTTATGAGACAGATTACATGCCAAACCCTTATGAGACATATCACATGCCAAACCCTTATAATACAGATTACATGCCAAACCCTTATGAGACAGATTACATGCCAACATTTCGGACCTTCTGGCCTTTAGCAAGGATATCTGTCCAGGTGCTCGTCAGTGGATAGAGGATATCCGTCCTGCTGTTTGTCAGTGTATGGCTCAATAAATACAGTTATTGCAAATCTGTTTCCAATTTTGTGCTGAAGGTTTTCATCAGGGCTTTGTCAGAGTTCCATGTAGAATATAGTTTATTAGGGATTCCAACAGAAACTCTGACGTAGTGCTCAACACATAGTGGGGTAGGAGCAAACTTACTGCCAGTAACAAAGGACTAGTTCATCTTTTTAATGCTCTGAAAGGGTAGTAGTAGCGGGCATTATTGGCATCCAGTAAACGACTCCCCAAAAATTAACTAATGGATGCCATAACCAAGGGCAACATATGAAAATTAAAGGAACTGATTATTAATTGCCGGGGTTCTGATTGCTGGGACCCCCACTGATTTTGAGAATGGGACTCTGCAGTGTCTGAATGGAGTAGATGTCGGGCACGCACACTTTCACCCCTTTCATTCCTTTTTGGACTGCCATAGAAAACTAAGTACAGTGATATGCAATTTCCAGCGGTCCCACAGGGAATGAATGGAGCAATGGTGCACATGCTCAAGCTCCACTTCTCTCAGATGGAACTCTACAGAGATTTGCTTTCGGATTGGTATGGAGCCACTGCCAATACTTTTGTTTCCAATGATCAATACGTTATTCCCTACCCTAATAATAGCTGATAACCTATATACTTAGTACAACCCCTTCAATGAACTCATTATGATGGCATGTATGGCAAAATAGATAGAACTCAATGCAGATTCGTAAACCCCTATGCAATGTAGAGGCATAAGCGTAAGGCTTTAGGAAGAGTTTATATTGCAGATAGTCAACTAAAAAAAATGAAAAATAATACATATTCAGACTCACGCAGTGTATGTGGGCACAAACAAATTTTTCCAATCTGTCTTTTTCTACAAACTCAAACAACTGGAGCTGTCAATTGAAAGAAACATGGTTAAGAGTAATACAATAATAAGCCCTATATTATGGACTAGTCATTTATTCATTTACTGTCTCATGTTCCATTTGTTGTGTATAGCAGTCATAACTTCTTTTTTTATTTATTTTTATAATAAAAATATGGGTTCACAATAATTTTTTTGTGAAAAAAAGTGAAGTGTTCATTTTTTCTTCCACATTGCTTCAGTTCTTGTGAAGCACCCAAAAGGTTAATAAACTTCTTGAATGTGGTTTTGTGCACCTTGAGGGGTGCAGTTTTTAGAATGGTGTCACCTTTGGGTATTTTCTGTTATATTTCCCACAGGGGCATTTTAGTGCATAAATGACTCCTGTTGTGTTGCATGAAATATGGTCATGAATGGTAAATTCCATATTTCCATTGGACACAGTATATTGTTTTATAGATTATAGGGTTTTACAGGCTTTGCATTTGTGACATGGATAAAATCCAGGTTTGATTAGAGAGCTCGTACATGGTGCTCTGGTATTATACCGGTTTAATACAGATGACGCTACAAGGTACCCTAAATTTTTTGCCTTTCTATAGATAAATTTTGGATGTGGAGGTAATAGTTCTCCTATTGTCTTATCCTCCTTTAATATTCCCCAATGTTTCCTCACAATATTACGGAGGATATGTGTATTAGCATTATATTGGGTTATAATTGAAAGGTCGCCCTGAATATCATTCACTGGGTCGTCATTTTTGTCCTGAATTAGGGTTTCTCTTGATCTTTTTTGTACTCTATCACTTTCCTCCACAAGGAATTGTTCATCATAGCCCCTATTTTTAAATTTAGTAGTTAAAAACTCTACTTCAGTTCAATAATCTTGGTCTCTGGAGCAATTTCTGTGGGCACGTATAAATTGGCTCTTGGGGACATTAATAAGCCAATTTGGCAGATGGCAACTATTTAAAGAAATATAATTGTTGCAATCTGTTGGTTTATGGTATATGCATGTATGGACCAATCCGTTATCAATAAAAATATTTAGATCTAAAAAATTAATAGACTCTGTACTGGTGGTCGCCGTAAAGTTTAAAAAATAATCATTTTTATTAATATTAATTAAAAATTCTGCAAGTGTCTCCGTACCACCAGACCAAATAAAGAATACATCATCAATGAAGCGGCGCCATAGGACCAGGTTCGCACGCCGCACTCCGCTGGTGTAGATGGTTTGCTCCTCCCATCTACCCACGTAGAGGTTAGCATAGCTGGGCGCGAACCTGGACCCCATGGCTGTCCCCCATCGCTGGGAGAAGTAGTCCGCCTAATATTGGAAATAGTTGTGTGATAAACTCCGTACATTCTGAAATAAAAGAGATTTGATCTTTTGGTAATGTAGTAAGTCCATTTAAAAAATATGTGGCTGCTTTTTGACCCTTTTCATGTTGAATCACTGTATATAGTGAGGTGATATTTAGTGTTCCTAGAATAAAGTGTTCATGCCACTGCATATTATTTAAAATTTGTAAAATTTGTGTGCCATCTTTCAGGTATGAGGATAGTAATGGAACTACTCTTTGTAGATGATAATCTACATACTTAGACATATTTGCCGTTAGGCATTGAATACCAGAGATAATTGGTCTTCCTGGGGGGTTACTTAAATTCTTATGTATCATATCCCCTCTTAATAAGGGTCTTCATCTCTTGACCATAATCATCAGACGGATCAATCTTTAATTTTTCATATGTCTGTCTGTCATTTAGTAAGCATAGGCATTCATTTTTATAGTCCAAAGAGTTCAAAACAACTATATCCCCCACTTATCAGCTGGACGAATGACTATGTCCTTATTCTCTTGTAGTTCTTTTATGGCTTTCCGTTCATTAAAATTCAAATTATATCTGAAATTATAAGTGAGTTTTTAACTACTAAATTTAAAAATAGGGGCTATGATGAACAATTCCTTGTGGAGGAAAGTGATAGAGTACAAAAAAGATCAAGAGAAACCCTAATTCAGGACAAAAATGACGACCCAGTGAATGATATTCAGGGCGACCTTTCAATTATAACCCAATATAATGCTAACACACATATCCTCCGTAATATTGTGAGGAAATATTGGGGAATATTAAAGGAGGATAAGACAATAGGAGAACTATTACCTCCGCATCCAAAATTTATCTATAGAAAGGCAAAAGATTTAGGGTACCTTGTAGCATCATCTGTCTTAAACCGGTATAATACCAGAGCACCATGTACGAGCTCTCTTATGAAACCTGGCTTTTATTCATGTCACAAATGCAAAGCCTGTAAAACCCTAAAATCTATAAAACAATATACTGTACTGTGTCCAATGGAAATATGGAATTTACCATTCATGACCATATTTCATGCAACACAACAGGAGTCATTTATGCACTAAAATGCCCCTGTGGGAAATTATATGTGGGGAGAACAAAGCGCCAAACTTAATGTACGGATTAATGAACATTTAAGAAATATAAGACGCAAGTTTACTGGACATCCATTGTCAAAACACTATGCAGTCCATCATAGGGGCTCCATTAATGGTACAACAGCAACTGGTCTACAAATTGTTTGGAAAGATTGGAGGAAAGATTGGAGGAAAGGGGATTTTATTAAGAAAATGTCTCGTGCAGAAAGTCAATGGATTTTTAATTTAGACTCCTTAATGCCACGGGGACTTAATGCTGAAGTCAAATTATTTGCATTTAATTAAAAAATTGGGACAGCACCTAATGGGTTAACACATTAAGATGACAACCACAGGTTTAAAAGATGACTATTCCTCTGACGGACCTTCCCTGATGAAGGAAACCGAGTATTTCAGAAACCGGTAGGAAAAGAATTGGTCCGTACCACTCGCTGGATCCCATCACGTGACGATCGACGTCACGAAGGTCCTACAAACACTTTGCAGCCGGGAGCATAACGCTGTGAAGCACGCTAGGGCTTTGAGGGAGCAGTGAGTAACATAAGAGACTGTTACCGGCCTGAACAGTACTCTAGTAACTAATCGCTTGGTGGTGACTTATCCTGCTTTGTTTTTAAGCAAATACAGTACAGCACATAGGAGGGGTAGCTCCCCAACTATTCATATGACGGAGCTTTTAATCCTGTTCAGTTCCCAGGCAAAGGCTACAGAACTTTCTCTTCAATGTGAACTTTAGTATGTGATGGGCATATTTGAGGTAAACTTCTAATTGGCCCCTTTTTTCTTCAGTGCTTCCAAAACATATTTTGTTATTTTTATAATTCCAAAAGCCTCTGCACATACATACCTATATACATTTTTTTCCTTTCTCTTGTTTTGATAACAGATCTACTGAACCTACTCACCATTATAGAGGTTCATAGTTTTGGCATTTGGTCTGGTTTTCAACTGAGGGATTTATTCAAGAGAAAATAATAAGGATATCTCAGCGCAGACATACATTGATGTTTTAATTTTTATCTGCAATTTTGTGATGTGTTGTTCTGTCGTGCGGCGCCGGCGGGTATTCCTTCAGCAGTACTAGCGCCCCCCGAATATACATTTTTAAAAAAATGTAATTTATTACCTATTTTGTGTGACACCGCTCTCTGGTTTAAGGGTACAATTATTAAAAGTTTGATAACTGCTAAATTTTCAAAATTTTCACCTGATTTCCGATTTTTTCACAAATAAACACAAGTCACCTTTAAGAAATTTTACCACTCTCATGAAGTACAATATGTCACGAAAAAAACTCTCAAAACCATTGAGATCCATTGAAGCTTTCCAGAGTTATTACCACATAAAGTGACAGTGGTCAGAATTGTAAAAATTGTCCCGATAAAGGTGAAAACAGTCTTCAGGGTGAAAGGGTTAATAGCGCGCAAGCGTGGAGGCACCTTGATGTGTATAGTACAAGCGCTCAGACAATTATAAGTTCAAGTTCTCTAATGGGACTAATAAATACAGTGAAAAAGAAGAAAAGTTTCAAAAATATGAAAAAAAACACAAAAATTGGAATCACCCCCTCTTTTTCCCTATTAAAAGTAAAAATAATAAAAAAAGAAATACCGATGTCTCAAAAAACAGCGAAACATTACATTTTTTTCTTTTTTATAAATCTTTGACTTTTTTTATACTAAAAAAAAAGAAATAAACTTGACAAGTTTGGTATCGCCAAAATCGTTTAGTTGAGGAGAATCATATCAGGTCATTTTTACCACACAATGTAAGCTGTAAAAATAATTTACAAAAAACAATGTCAGAATGGTGGGTTTGATTGCAATTTATACTATATGGAAGAATGAATGGTGTCATTCAGAAGTACAACTCGTCCTGCAAAAGTAAGCCCTCATGAGTCTATGTGGAAACATTTAAAAGTTATGGCTCCTGGAAGAAGGGGAGGAAAAAACGAATTAAAAAGGAAACTGGCTATGTTGGGAAGGGGTTAACCCCTTACCTACAATTGACGTAATATTCCGTCCATGTGACCATGGACCTAATTACCATGGACGGAATATTACGTCATCGCGATCAGCGGCGCCCACGTGGTGAGCGCCGCTGATCGCGGCCGAGTGTCAGCTAATTATCATAGCTGACACCCGGCACAATGTGTCAGGGGCGGTCACGGACCGCCCCCGACACGTTAACCCCTTGCACACCGCGATCAAATGCGATCGCGGTGTACCGGGGGTTAAATGGAAGCATCGGCAGGGAGGGGGCTCCCTCCGTGCTTCCCTGAGCCCCCCACGGCAGCGCAATGTGCAGCGCTGCTGCGGGGGGCTCTTTCCCTACAGGCCCCCGGATCCAAGATGGCGACGGGGGCCTGCAGGGAGCTGACTTCCTCACTGCCTGCAAAGCGCAGGCATGAGGAAGTCTGCAGCAGTGCCTGTGACAGATCGCTGATCTGTCACAGTGATCTGTGATGTGACAGATCAGCGATCTGTCACAGGACAGTGATGTCCCACCTGGGACAAGGTAATAAAGTAAAAAAAAAAAAAAAAAAAAGTGTTAAAAATAATTAAAAAAAAATCGCTAAATAAATTAGTAAAAAAAAAAAAAAATATTCCCCAATAAATCCATTTTTTCAAAATAAAAAAAAACAAAAACAATAAAAGTACACATATTTGGTATCGCCGCGTCCGTAATGACCTGCCCTATAAAACTGTCCCATTAATTAACCCCTTTAGCGAACCCCTTAAAAAATAAAAATAAAAAACAAAGCAAAAAATAATGATTTATTATCATACCACCGAACAAAAAGTGTAATAACGCGCAATCAAAAAGACGCATATAAATATCCATGGTACTGCTGAAAACGTCATCTTGTCCCGCAAAAAACGAGCCGCCATACAGCATCATCCGCAAAAAAATAAAAAAGTTATAGCTCGCAGAATAAAGCGATACAAAAATAATTATTTTTTATATAAAATTGTTTTCATTGCAAAAAACCGACAAAACATAAAAAAAGACCTAAATGAGGTATTGCTGTAACCGTACTGACCCGAAGAATAAAAACGCGTTATCAATTTTACCGCACGCGGAACGGTGTAAACGCACCCCCCAAAAGAAATTCATGAAACGCTGGTTTTTGTTCATTCTGCGTCCCAAAAATCGGAATAAAAAGCAATCAAAAAATGTCACGTGCCCGAAAATGGTACCAATAAAAACGTCAACTCGTCCCGCAAAAAATAAGACCTCACATGACTCGGTGGGTCAAAATACGGAAAAATTATCGCTCACAATATGTGGTGATGCAAAAACTATTTTTACAATAAAAAGCGTCTTTTAGCGTGCGACAGCCGCCAAACATAAAAACCGCCATAAATAGTAAATCAAACCCCCCGTTATCACCCCCTTAGTTAGGGAAAAATAATAAAACTAAAAGAAAATGTATTTATTTCCATTTTCCCGCTAGGGTTAGGGTAGGGCTAGGGTTAGGGCTAGGGTTAGGGCTAGGGTTAGGGCTAGGGCTCAGATTAGGGTTAGGGGTGTGTTGAGGTTAGGGTTGGAGTTATAATTGGGGGTTTCCACTGTTTGGGCACATCAGGTGCTCTCCAAAGGCAACATGGCGTCTGATCTCAATTCCAGCCAATTCTGCGTTGAAAAAGTCAAATGGTGCTCCTTCCCTTCCAAGCTCTGCCATGCGCCCAAACAGTGTTTTACCCCCACATGTAGGGTATCAGCCTACTCAGGACAAATTACAAAACAACTTTTGGGGTCCAATTTCTCCTGTTACCCTTAGGAAAATAAAAAATTGGGGGCAAAAATATAATTTTGCGGAAAAAAATGTTTTTTTTATTTTCACGCTCAGGCGTTATAAACTTCTGTGAAGCACTTGGGGGTTCAAAGTGCTCTCCACACATCTAGATAAGCTCCGTGGGGGGGTCTAGTTTCCAAAATGGGGTCACTTGTGGGGGGTTTCCACTGTTTAGGTACATCAGGGGCTCTCCAAACGCACATGACACCCGCAGACCAATCCATCAAAGTCTGCATTCCAAAACGTCACTACTTCCCTTCCGAGCCCCGACGTGTGCCCATACAGTAGTTTTCTCCCACATATGAGGTATCAGCGTACTCAGGACAAATTGGACAACAACATTTGGGGTCCAATTTCTCCTGTTACCCTTGGGAAAATAAAAAAATGGGGACTAAAAGATCATATTTGTGGAAAAAATACGATTTTTTTATTTTCACGCCCGGACGTTATAAACTTCAGTGAAGCACTGGGGGGTTCAAAGTGCTCACCACACATCTAGATAAGTTCCCTGGGGGGTCTAGTTTCCAAAATGGTGTCATTTGTGGGGGGTTTCTACTGTTTTGGTACATCAGGGGCTTTCCTAACGCGACATGGTGTCCGATCTCAATTCCAGCCAAAAACGTCAAATGGCGCTGCTTCCCTTCCGAGCTCTGCCATGCGCCCAAATAGTGGTTTACCCCCACATGTGGGGTATCAGCGTACTCAGGATAAATTGCACAATATCTTTTAGGGTCCTGTTACTTTTGGAAAAATAAGAATTGAGGGTGAAAAGATCATTTTTGTGGAAAAAATATGATTTTTTAATTGTACTGCTGTACGTTATAAACTTCTGTGAAGCCCTTGGGGGTTCAAAGTTCTCACCACACATCTAGATAAGTTCCTTGGGGGGGTCTAGATTCCAAAATGGTGTCATTTGTGGGGGGTTTCCACTGTTTTGGTACATCAGGGGTTTTCCAATCGCGACATGGTGTCCGATCTCAATTCTAGCCAAAAACGTCAAATGGCGCTGCTTCCCTTCCGAGCTCTGCTATGCGCCCAAATAGTCATTTACACCCACATATGGGGTATCAGCGTACTCAGGACAAATTGCACAATAACTTTTAGGGTCCTGTTACCCTTGGAAAAATAAAAATTGGGGGTGAAAAGATCATTTTTGTGGAAAAAATATGATTTTTTAATAGTACCGCTGTACGTTATAAACTTCTGTGAAGCCCTTGTGGGTTCAAAGTTCTCACCACATATCTAGATAAGTTCCTTGGGGGGTCTAGTTTCCAAAATGGGGTCACTTGGGGGGTTTCCACTGTTTAGGTACATCAGGGGCTCTCCAAACGCGACATGGCGTCCGATCTGAATTCCAGCCAATTTTGCATTGAAAAAGTCAAACGGCGCTCCTTCCCTACTGAGGTCTGCCATGCGCCGAAACAGTGGTTCCCCCCCACATATCAGGTATCAGCGTACTCAGGACAAATTGCACAATAACTTTTGCAGTCCAATTTCTCCTGTTACCCTTGGTAAAATAAAGAAAATTGAACCTGAAGTATTTTTTTTGTGAAAAAAAGTTAAATGTTCATTTTTTTTTTAATATTCAAAAAATTCCTGTGATGCACCTAAAGGGTTAATAAACTTCTTGAATGTGGTTTTAAGCACCTTAAGGGGTGCAGTTTTTAGAATGGTGTCACTTTTGGGTATTTTCTATCATATAGACCCCTCAAAGTGGCTTCAAATGTGAAGTGGTCCCTAAAAATAAAATGGTGTTGCAAAAATGAGAAATCGCTGGTCAATTTTTAACCCTTATAACTTCCTAACAAAAAAAAAATTTTGGTTCCAAAATTGTGCTGATGTAAAGTAAACATGTGGGAAATGTTATGTATTAAGTTTTTTGTGTGCTGTATCGCTGTGATTTAAGGGCATAAAAATTCAAAGTTGGAAAATTGCGAAATTTTCAAAATTTTCGCCAAATTTCCGTTTTTTTCACAAATAAACGCAAGTTATTTGAATGCAATTTTACCACTAACATGAAGTACAATATGTCACGAGAAAACAATGTCAGAATCACCGGGATCCATGAAAGCGTTCCAGAGTTATGACCTCATAAAGGTACAGTGGTCAGAATTGTAAAAATTGGCCCGGGAGTTAACGTGCAAACCACCCTTGGTAGTGAAGGGGTTAAAGATAATCTGTCATCAGGTTTTTGCTATGTAATTTGAGAGCAGCATGATATAGGGGCAGAGATCCTGATTCTAAGGATGTGTCGCTCATTCAGCTGCTTGGTGCAGTTTTGATAAAATCCCTATTTTCTCTGCTGCAGATGTAGCCGTGGTCAGAATGCTGAGCTCTATATCATCCTGCTCACACACCTGATTGCAGCTTCCTGTGTACTCCGCATAGTGAGCAAGCTGCCAATCAGTGGTGGGAGTGGGGTTGGACCAGGAGGCACAAGGCACCTAGTCCTGCAATGATAATATCCTACTGATAAAACACTGATTGTATTGAAACTACAGCGCACAGCCAGATCTGTGACACATTGATGAAACCAAGGTCTCTTCCCCTACATCATGCTGCTATCAGATTAGATAGCAAAACCTGTTGACAGATTCCTTTTAATATAAACCCTTTGGCCCTGATTCATCTTTTGTGATTTCTTCAAGCCACTTTTCTTATATTGTGGTATTTGCTCATTTATTTTGGCACCAAAGTCTTTAAAATGGCTCACATGATTCATATACTCACAAACTTCCATTAGCTCTCCTCTTTTTTAGAAAAGTTTTAAAAAGTCTTGTGAGATATAAAGAGTATCTAATACCATAAGACATTTTATGAATGCACATATGTAATGAGATGGATAAGAGAGACTGAGTAACTGTAAGCGAACACCGCCATCTACTGTACCAAACTGAAAGTGAAAGTTAAAAAAGAAAGAATTGTGTTAGCAGGAACCAAATTGTGCAGGGAGATTTGCAGGGAAAATGAATTCACCTGCTGAACCTGGTCAGGTGACACATGGGAAGGACTTCCTGACTATAAAAGACTTGGCCAGGCTAAGAAGGGCAGTTGGCACCAGAACCTGCACCAGGGCAGATTGTTTCCCTCCAAGGTGGGCTTGCAGCCACCATCGCCACAGAAGAGTCCGAGAGCGGTCAGATGCTGGCGAAGACCTGAGTTGTGAGGAAGATCCGTGTCCCGCTCCAGTGGAAGGCCGTGACCGGAGCTAAGCCAGGCTTGAGGGACACCACGGCCAAGTCACTGGGACATGCTTGGAGAGCGAGATAGGCTGGACTTTGTGAGTGAGTGAGCGAGATTCGTACGACTCCAGTCAAGGCCTGGGATCCAGACTACGCTGGTCACGTGCCGAAGACCAGAGCAACGCCGGTCAAGACCCGGAACATAGACAACACCAGTCAGGAGTTGAGGACCAGCTCCCCACTTTATCCGATCGAGTAGACGCCGTCTGCTGTCAAGCACCCAAGATACCCGAAGAATATGCGATCAGAGACTCTCACCTCATCTGTTGCTCGGAGGATGCGAGTGAGAAGGGCCGTTGCTTTTAGCACAGACTCACGGTACCGGGTGTGGGCCGGGTGGAGGCTGCAGATGAGACTGGGTCTGGCTGACGCTAAAGAGCCCCAGAAAGTGTTATTAGACTTTGTCAGGACCTGGAAAGCTACAAGGGTGCCCTAGAGGCTGTTCCTGCTAAATACAGTGTTTGCCCCCTTCCCGGTCAGACCAAGGTTGGATTGTAGGCCACAAACTGATCTCGAGGACATATTTCTCGTAATGTACTGACCAATATATCTTTATGCATATAATTGCCTGCTGCCTGTAAATGATACTGTGAATATTGTCCTTGTGCAATTTATCTGTGATAATAATAATCTTTCCCACATTTAACCCTGTTAAGTGAATAAAGTAGAAGTAGCTTGTTGATCCTTCCTGTTGTCTCTGCTGTGGCATTCAGTTCCCCTGAATTAGACGTACACCAGCTTACTAGCGCAATTTAAGTCCATTCTGTTGCATTTAGGAAATTTTGCCCTATGTGCACTAGATATTGAATCCCATTAGAAGTGTCGCTCTTACATACTCTTTCTGTAAAGTTATCTGTTTTATAATCAGGGCTTTCTGTAAAATATGAATCACTGGTGATGAGACAGATGATGGCTCTCTTCATTTCTCCTGTTGTCCAAAGGATGTCCGCCATTGATGTTGCCAGGGCCCTTTCTTGCTGTTTTTGGCTTAATTCTGATAAACTAAGAAAAACACACATTTTAAAGAAAGTTACTGTAAAATGTGCATTAATTACATGACATTAATGTATGATTTTTTACATGTTTGAGGTACAAGGTCAGAGTGAATCAGGTCCCTTAAGGGGGTTGTCCATTTAAAACAAGTTATCACCTATCCACAAGTGACAGCTTGCTGATTGCTGAGTGTGTGACTGCCGAGAGTGTTTATCTCTAACTGGGAAACTTTTCAGCCAGTTACAAAATGATCTATCAGGTTGTACTCCTGATCACTGCTCCATTCACTCTCTATGGAGCTGCCAGAAAAAGCCGAGTCACAGTGTTCATCAATCCCACAGGGAAAGAGTGGAGCTCAGGTTGAGCATGCGCACTGCCGATCCATTCTAAAAGTGCTCCACTCAGCAAGTACAAGTGGGTCTCAGCGTTTGGAACCCCAACAATCAACAAGTTACCATCTATTCAGTGGACAGGTTTTAACTTGTTTTCACTGGACAAACCCCTTTAAAGGGACACTTTGGTAATCCCTTTTTGATTGAAAGGATCACCCAAAATAGACTGATTAGAAGGTCTCCTGCAATTGGGAGCTCAATCATATGTGGAGGTACGAGGCAGCAGGTGGCGAATGACCCTTGAACGCCACCATTGTTGATGCATTACATGAAGGACACTAAAGGGAACCTCTCCTGATGAAAATGGTATTTGAACTGCCGACAGGATGGTATAGAGCAGAAGAAGATGATCAGATTGATGTACATTTTTATGGTAAAAGTTTATTAAAACTTGCATTTTCTTAATTGAATGCATTGCTTGTATGAATATTAGTCCAGTGGTTGCTCCTATACATTTATTACCAGTCTTCTCTGTATGACTGTGCAGAGACAGCTGTCAATCATAGAGTAGGATCGTCCACAGCACTACTATCCATGCAAACACCAGGGATTCCAATGAATAAAATAGCAGTTATACTGAATCTTTTCCAACAAACCTACATATCTTTTATCTCAGCTTCTTCTCTATTCCATGCCTTGCACAGATCAGAAAGCTAACATTAATGCTTTAATGTCATCGGGGGAATGTCAGGAGGTTCTCGTACACATTAGAAGGTTGGCTGGTAAAGTTGAAATCAGAGTTTTGTCCAACATACATATAACAATTTCTATGTGTGATCAGGGTGTGAACAATATGTCTAACAGGTCAAACCCTGTAAAATGATCATTTATTAGATAAACATTAAAACCTTCAGACAGGAATTATAACACACCGTACCAAAAATCCAAACAATATTCTGATACATGACACTAATCAAATATCCTTCTTGCAAAAAAGCAATCAGTGCTGACGAATTCCTCCTCTAGGCCTGACTTTA
The DNA here is from genome assembly GCF_039654945.1 of Dendrobates tinctorius. Taxonomy (NCBI): domain Eukaryota; kingdom Metazoa; phylum Chordata; class Amphibia; order Anura; family Dendrobatidae; genus Dendrobates; species Dendrobates tinctorius. The sequence continues at coordinate 75,220,560 of NW_027361728.1, read as the reverse complement.
GCATTTACCTACCAGTGGAGGTTGGCACCCTATTACAAAGAGAATGGTGCCCGCGCTCCTCGGGGGATAACCCTTGATATCCCTAAGTATACAGTGTTAAATGCCGGTATCAGAAACAAGGTGTCTATGTGCAAAGTAAAATACATAGTAATCAGATGACATCTGTTACCAACAGCCCAATCTCTATCTGATGTCCTATACTCCACACCTGCCTATCTTGCGGAGGATGGCACCCTATTTGATGATGACAGAGGCGCCCCCGCTCCTCAATGACTCACTCTCAATAGCCCTGACCACACTTAATACCCAGTCATGACAAAAAGAGGAATCAACTGTTTCATAAAGGCAGTGAGAAAAAAAACACTGTGGTTAACAATCAGAAGGTACTTAGCTTGATAAAACATTTTGCTGTTATTTAGGTAAAGCCTCAACGTGTGTTCCCCATGTCGAGGTTCCTAAGGAGGCTGATACAGCCATGAATCCATGTGATAAGCCTAGCATGGTATGTTACAGTCACGGACTTCCTCATTTAAATAAATAGATAGATACTCCTCCCCTTCCAATTGCCTCGCCGCCCCCCCATACCTTAAATCCAGTAGTAGACAACCATATCCACTTCTACTTAGATCCGAGCTTAAAATTCCAATGTACATCAAGTGGGTACATTCATTGTTAATCAGTGAAATAAGAAGTTGGACTTATTTACTTTGAAATGTCACAGTACTATTTAAAATATTAGCCAGTTTTTAAGCATAACATTACAGATTGTCAGCTGTAATTCTGATTTCAGGCACATGAGATATCAGCTCATCGGTTAATGGCTATGTTTTCAAGGATACCATGATCTGTAGGACCGCTAATTTCACAATGTCATAAAATGTTCTGTAGCTTAGCCTCATGTCTTATGTAAAACACGCATTACTGTTAATAAATCATGCACATACATACATGTTATCTCCCTTTCCATTGTCTTACCTCTTTATAGAAGTGTATTCATGCTTATTCTTTGTAAACAGCAGGTACTTAATGATGTGAGCTTGCACCACCAGCTGAATGGCTCTTGTTCCCCCCTTTAATATATAAGTTTGTAATGTTATTATTAATTAGATGATCATTATCTACACATAATTATGTTCAGCTATTAAACAGCGCCATATAAAAAATCAATATGTTTTCATATATAATAGGAAATGTTTTAATCTAGACTAAGTTCTCTGTTTATCTGCAAGTCATGTACTAAATTACAGTTTTCTTTAGAATGAATGGAGGGATGGATGGGGGATGGATGGATGAGATATGGATGAGGGAGGGATGGAGGGAGAGTTGGGGATGGATAGATGAGATATGGATGAGGGATGGATGGAGGGAGGGATGAGGGATGGATGGAGGGAGGGTTGGGGGATGGATGAGATATGGATGAGGGATGGATGAAGGCAGGGATGAGGGATGGATGGAGGGAGGGTTGGGGGATGGATGAGATATGGATGAGGGATGGATGGAGGGAGGGATGGATGGAGGGAGGGTTGGGGGATGGATGGATGAGATATGGATGGAGGGAGGGATGGATGGAGGGAGGGTTGGGGGATGGATGAGATATGGATGAAGGATAGATGGAGGGAGGGTTGGGGATGGATAGAGGGAGGGTTGGGGGATGGATGAGATATGGATGAGGGATGGATGGAGGGAGGGATGGATGGAGGGAGGGTTGGGGGATGGATGGATGAGATATGGATGGAGGGAGGGATGGATGGAGGGAGGGTTGGGGGATGGATGAGATATGGATGAAGGATAGATGGAGGGAGGGTTGGGGGATGGATAGAGGGAGGGTTGGGGGATGGATAGAGGGAGGGTTGGGGGATGGATGAGATATGGATGAGGGATGGATGGAGGGAGGGATGAGGGAGGGATGGAGGGAGAGTTGGGGATGGATGGATGAGATATGGATGAGGGATGGATGGAGGGAGAGATGAGGGATGGATGGAGGGAGGGTTGGGGGATGGATGAGATATGGATGAGGGATGGATGGAGGGAGGGATGGATGGAGGGAGGGTTGGGGGATGGATGGATGAGATATGGATGGAGGGAGGGATGGATGGAGGGAGGGTTGGGGGATGGATGGATGAGATATGGATGAAGGATAGATGGAGGGAGGGTTGGGGGATGGATAGAGGGAGGGTTGGGGGATGGATAGAGGGAGGGTTGGGGGATGGATGAGATATGGATGAGGGATGGATGGAGGGAGGGATGAGGGATGGATGGAGGGAGGGTTGGGGGATGGATGAGATATGGATGAGGGATGGATGGAGGGAGGGATGGATGGAGGGAGGGTTGGGGGATGGATGGATGAGATATGGATGGAGGGAGGGATGGATGGAGGAGATATGGATGGAGGGAGGGATGGATGGAGGGAGGGTTGGGGGATGGATGGATGAGATATGGATGAAGGATAGATGGAGGGAGGGTTGGGGGATGGATAGAGGGAGGGTTGGGGGATGGATAGAGGGAGGGTTGGGGGATGGATGAGATATGGATGAGGGATGGATGGAGGGAGGGATGAGGGATGGAGGGAGGGTTGGGGGATGGATGGAGGGAGAGATGAGGGATGGATGGATGAGATATGGATGAAGGATAGTTGGAGGGGTGGCTGGAATCCATAGTGTCCCATGCCATAATTCATCTGTGAGACATGTACTCTTCAGCCTGAACGGTGGCATCATGCTGAGAAGCAAGGAGAAATGAGCTGGATTTATCGGATTCCGTAGAACTGTAGTCCAAAGTTCGGTTCAGGTACATAAACTTAAAGGGAATCTGTCACCCCTTTTTTGAGATATCATATAATGATATCATTCAATTGTGCGTCACATAAGGATTCTCTTAGTACTTTTGCTTCCCCCTGACCCCGCACCTTTCATGCATAAATACCTTTTTTATATCGGTTCAGATGTATGTAAACTGCCGCAGTCCGGTCCGATGGTCGGGGCTTATTCACCTGCTCCCCCCTCCCTGTCTAGCTCTACGCAAGAAGAAATGCATAGAGCAAGACAGGGAGGGGGGGAGCAGGTGAATAAGCCCCGCCCAGCGGAACGGACTGCGGCAGTTTACATACATCTGAACCGATATAAAAAAGGTATTTATGCATGAAAGATGCGGGGTCAGGGGGAAGCAAAAGTACTAAGAATCCTTATGTGACACACAATTGAATGATATCATCATATGATATCGCAAAAAAGGGGTGACAGATTCCCTTTAACTCTGAACTCGAACCACATAGAAGTCAATAGGGACCCGAGTTTGGTGCTGTAAAATGGTCATAGTAAGGGCTAGAGGTCTCTGTTTCCTTGCACATTATTAATGACTGCACAATTTTGTAGAAACTGGGGGGCCATTAAATATAAGTAAGGTATTTGTAATTTATTTCTACTGATGCAGCAGAGAGCAACATTTAACGTTGCATCGCAGTACTCACACTCTTTCTTTGTGGATTGTAAGTTTGCATACAGACCCATCTGTCCTTATTTTCATATTATATCATGAACCTGACTGTATGTTACTGTTCCCTGTAACTTATTACACAGCATTGTAGGAAATGATTGCACTTTATTAACCCCTTCACGCTGCGGCCAAGTCTGTCCACGTTGACATATGAGGGCTTGTTTTTTGCAGGACGAGTTGTACTGTTGAATGACACTATTCATTTTGCCACATAGTGCACTGAAAGATGGGGAACAATATTCCAAAGGCGGTGAAATTGTGACCCCCCCACACACACAATTCTGACATTGTTTTTTGGAAATTGTTTATACAGTATACGTTTTGTGACAAAAGTGACAACGCAATTTGATTCTGCTCATCAGTGCGATTACGGCCATAGCCAACATGTCCAGTTTTTTGTCTATTATTTTAGTGGTGAAAATAAAATCAGAATTTTTCAGAAAACTATTTTTTGGGTTGTGTTGCCATTTTCCAAGACGTATAACATTTTTATTTTTCGGCAGTGTGTGTTGATGGCTTATTTTTTGCGGGGCGAGATTACATTATAATTAGTACCATTTTGGGGTAGATGTGAAATTTTAGTCGCTTGTTACAGCCTTTTTTGTGGAATTGCGGAGACCAAAAAATATACTTTTCGCGCTCTTGAATTCATTCCGTTTAAGGTGTTTACCGATCCTGTTAATTGTTTTTATAGTTTGATAGATCAGACTTTTCTGAACGCGGCGATTCCACATATGTGTATTTTTTTTTTTAAATAACTTCATTTTCAGTGGGAAAAAAGAGGAGTGATTTGTACTTTTAGTTTTTTAATTTTTTTCAACTTTTTTTTCACTTTTTATTGTTCTTGTTAGCCCCCTTAGGGGACTTGAAGGTGCGATTGTCAGATAGCTTGTGCTATATGCAGCAATGCGACAGCATGTTAAATGCCGATATCCGATACTGACAGCTGCATTTAGCAAGATAATAATCGCGGCAGAGCAGCGCTCTACCTGTAATTGTTAGAGGCGGCCTCGCTGCGTAAATACACTCCATACACCCATTTCTGACATTCGCCGTAGATGTATGGCGGATGTCCTGAAGGGTTTAAACTATCATTAATACAAGTAGCAAATTTGATGTCTTTATACATTTAACAACCCTGTTAAGCGATCTAACCTTAGAAATGTAGTATAGTTCTTCTGATTGGCTATGTGACTTACCCCATGTGCAGTAGCCTAGGTATCCATGGTTACAACCATTTGTATAGTGACATTTAGTTAAATAAATTAAAAAAACAATGTCCAGGAAAAACATTAAGGCTGTGTGCACATGCTGCGGATTAGGTGCGGATTTATCCGGGCGGATTTTGTAAAATCCGCAGGTGAAACCGCAGGTCAAAAGACCTGGCGGTTTTACCTGCGGATTGCTCTGCGGTTTTGCCCTGCGGTTTTGCCCTGCGGTTTTTCATCTCCTCAATGGAGGAGATGGCAAACCGCAGCAGAATCCGCAGAAAGAATTGACATGTCAATTCTTTCTGCGGATTGAAAACCGCAGATAATCCGCGCGGAAAATTCCGCACCGTCTGCACTGCGGTTTTTGATTCCCATAGGGAATCATGCTACTGTACACCGCAGCACCGCAGCGAACCGCAGCAAAATCCGCAGCGTGTGCACACAGCCTTAAACTGACTCATTTTTGGTAGATAAAACCCTTAATCATAGTATACACTCTACACTATCATTAAGGGTGTTTTTTTTGCCAGTTTTAAGGTTTTTACTGTACATTGTTAATTTTAATGGATTTAAATAAATATTTATTTTTTTATACTTACCAACTGGACGCGCTGCATTCCCTGTCCTTCCTTTTGTTATTGCTGTGCTGCTCCAGCTGGATCTAGCACCCTCCGCTTACAAGGTTCTTGGCTATCTGAATGATCAGCTGGTATGGTGAACTCCATTTTTGCTTTTATTCCTGACATTTAGTTAGTTGTTAGTGGACTTAATCACGAATACCTAAGCTATTGCAATGCCCTCTACATGGGGTAAGCGACATAGCTAATCAGAAGAACTATATCTTTCTAATTGAAGGTATTTGTAATATGATGATTATTATTACAGCTATTACATATTGTGAAAGGATCTTGGAGATGGGAATACCCTTTTAAGGCTGGAGTCACAGGAGCGATGATTCTCTCATGCGAGAGAATCTGCTTCAATTATGTAAATGACACTTGGCCAGGAGTTTGAACCGACTGTCACCTTAGTGTGATCTGAATCTCTCGCAAGAGAATCATATCACAGGTGAAGAAAAGATGGAGAACTTAATTTCTCCAGCTTCTCCTTTGTTAGAGTCTGTGTAAATGGGACTGCACTCAGATGACATCCGAGTGCGGTCTCATGTTTTCTTATGCCTTATGCCGAATGGGTGTTGACAGTAGAAGAGGGTGTAGATGAGCTTCTAACCCCTTCAACACTGGCGGCCCACCAGAAAGCCAAACATACCCATTCAGTGAGCCATGATAGCTTTATAGTCGGCAGAATTTCTGTATTCAAATCAATAATGCCAGGCAGGTCATTAGCAATGTGTCATGGCGATTATGTCAGCGTCACAGCATTTTCAGATATCCACTTATGTTTTCATTTTCTATTTCTGTACATTATTTGTAATAGTAAAATCTATCCTGTTTTTTTTTTTTAACAGTCACTCACCTTCTCTGCTTCAATAGCATAAGACAGTTCGGAAAAGGCCTCTCTAAACTTGAAAAATGACTTTTTCCATTCATAGTTGAATGTTTGAAATGTGTTTCCAAACAGAATTTTCCTCATTGCCTTAAAAATATATATATAAAAGATTAGTATATGAATCATATAAATAGCTGAAAACGGGGCCACCCCTTTTATTATAACTTCTGCCCCCCTTCAGTGGGTCGATGTTGTTCCATCTGCTGTAATTTTTATTATCTATAATGACCATGTGCCTAATTGGAAGTAATTACACATATCTTTTTCATATCACACCCTTGACCACTTCATGACGATCACTGAATCACGCAGACACTGAGCATAAGGCTGTGTACCCACGTAAGCGTTTTTTTTTCGTGTTTTTTAAGCGTTTTTTTCCCTGCAAAAATGCTTAAAAAACGCATACATTAAGCCTCCCATTCTTATAATGCATTCCGCAATTTTTTGTGCACATGATGCGTTTTTTTCCGCAAAAAAAACATCGCAGAAAAAAAAGCAGCATGTTCATTAATTTTGCGGAAAAAAATGCATTTCTAACTATATTCTATGAGGCTGTGGATGATCCTGAAAAAAACCCCGTAAAAAATGCAAAAAAACGCGCAAAAAAATGCAAAAAATCCCGTGCGTTTTTCCTGGGAAGGAGTCTCGTTTTTTCTGCATACGTGAGCACATAGCCTTAGACTATTGAGAGAAATAACTGTTCTGTTTTTTTTTTTAAAAAAGGACCTTCCACCAGTTTGAGCAATTTGAACTGGCCACATCACGGAATAGTGGCTGCAGAGCTGAATAAAATTTTTTAAATTCTCATCTCCATTGTGCAGATATTAGCTACTAAAGTTTAGATTATAATTTTATTAATAAGGATTCATTAGAAGAGATTTGTCTATGAGTGCATTAACCTTTTCCACTGCATGACGTTACCCAATCATAAGTACATAAGAGACATCACGCGGGAGGAAAAAAAACACGCCCCAGAGAACGTCAGATCCGGCTCTCTCTGTAAGAGACATGTAATGACACACTGATATCACTGAATGGATCCTCTGGTGAGCAAGAGAGGGACGTAGAGCAGAGCTGTGTGTCATTACAAACACTTCTTGCAGTACTCCTCTGACAGTAGTCAGTGTGGGTATAAGGGAAATAGAGCAGTGCTGACAGTGCTGTGAGAGGAGAGCTGCAAAAAGTGTTTGTAATGACTCTACTCCCCTCCCCTGCTTATAATCACAGAAGATGTTGGCAGTGATAATACTGGGAGCAGTAGGGCTGTTTGTTATTACATTTTTCACACAGAGAAATCCACTTCTATCATTTTCTGGGGGCATGTTTATTTTCCCTGGAATTATGTCTTCTGCTTTGGATTGGGCAACATCATGCAGGAATAAAAGACAATGGGCTGTGAAAAAGATCCACTAAGGGTCGAAACGCGTAGCTGATTCAGTGCCCGACACACATCCAGTTGCATATGGGGAGAAAGCTGTATATGGAATTTTATATCTATATTTTGGAATAAAAAGTTATTATCCTGGAAGCTGGAACTTTTTTTTTTTTCCTACAATAAAAGACAATGCCCTCAGAGACGAATCTCTCTCACAATGCCCACTTAGTCTTAAAAAAATATTCAGGATTGAGAGTCCTCAGTAGTTGATACCTTTTAATGGCTAACTGAAAAGATGGTAACACATTGCAAGCTTTCGAGACTACTCAGGTCTCTTCATCAGGCTAGACTAATACAAAATCTGAATCTATCCAAAATACAAAATCTATCCACTGGCTAACACGGTACAAAGATATACATCTTTCCTGTATCACTTAGTCTTAATACATTTAGAATCTAAACTTTACAAATCAATACTTCCACAACGGAAATGAAAAATGAAAAATTTAAAAGTAGGTTTTATTTATCTCTGCAGCTACTATTCCATAAAGTGGCCAATTCAACATACTCAACCTGGTTAAGGTCCTCTTTAAAGTTGCATTTACACTGCCTAATTATCGTAAGTAAGTGTTCTTAGGACCGCTTCTTTACAAAAATCACACAGTGTAAACAGGCTGCAAATCAAAACCCTCATTCTCCGGTAAAATGATTTTTTGATTTGCCCAAAAGATCATCACTCTGTGAAAACAGTACCTACCCTGCAGAGAACAATGGCAGCGTGTGTGCACTAAATAATCAATTACAGATCATTCAGTGCGCATTGTTTACCATGGTCGTCAAACATGTTGCCAACTGGCAAGGTGCAGTAATTAGACGTTTCTGCTACGTCATAAATATGCAATCTTCCACATTTACATTGCAACATCAAGAAGGAAAAGTCGTGGAATTATAAAAATCACAGAATCGATACACATGTTAATAATGTCCAAATTATTTAAAAAAAATGAAAAAATGTCAAAACATATCAAGTTATTCAGTCTCAAGTATGAGCGTCACACACGGAAATATCCGCACTTACATGCCTTGGCTGCTATCAATGAGGTTATTAATGGTTGTTTGGAGAATGAATGTCCTGGCACTCTGAATTAGGCACACAAATCATCAAAATCCGATCCGGTATTGGCAGCTCCTTTTGCAACTGCCGACTAATGATGTCGCAGATGTGTTAGTTGGGAGATAGTCTGGAAACATTACAAGTCATGGTTGCACAGTTAGGCCAGGCAGGCTGCTCACAGTAGCAGTAGCAATATGTGGCCTGGTGTTCTTGTGTTGAAAGTGTGACTAAGAGGCTACCTGATTTCCACCAGAGCTACTGATCATGAGGATAGGCTTGACCGTTAGGGTAGTCACCAGTGCCACTCCAGAGCAGTGCCTAGACCTGCAGAGGCTGACCGAAGGGTCAGCTGGCAGAACACAAGGTACAGAGATGTGATCAGACAGTACGAGGTTGGGGCAGGCGGCACAGGATCAGAATACGAAGTTGGGGTCAGGAGCGGAGAGGCCAGAGTAGATTAGTAAGCAAGCTGGGTCGGAAAAAGGAACGACTAGACAATACCCCACCAAAACAGATAACTAGAGAAGAACTGCCCACTAGGAACCTAAGTTCAACCCAGGTGTGGAGGGATGAGCTGTCTAATATATTCCCTTCTTGCAGGGGATAGACCAGGGAAACAACCGTGCAGGACACAGCAGGGTAAAATTCTGGTAGAGTCTGGCCGCACATCGCTGTAGCCAGGTGGAAACTCTCCAGCAACTGGGGAATGCAGCAGAGGCGGGAATGCCGCAGAGGCAGTTCAGCGCGATGGCATGTCACTGGATGGAGCAGCACAGTTAACGCAGTTAGTAGGATGGAGCTGAGAAGGCATGGGAATTACCCATGTGACATTGGGCTAAGAGCCAGACATCCAGCTACAGGCGTCCATTGACCTCACACCACTGCACTGAAAGCCTATCTTTAGCAAAAAATAGAATAAACGGGCACCATCCTAAATTTAAGTTTTCAATAGTTTGAAGTGGGATCACCTGATGCATACAAATGAACATGAAGCCACACAAGAGAAAAGTGTACGCACCAAAATACAGGGATCACCATCAAGCCAAATATTCATGTTTAACAAATTTCTTTATTACAATGAGCAACACAAACAAACACTTGTTTAAAAGCAGTTAAAAAGTCTGGAAACAGACATGAATCAATAGACAAAAAAATGGGTCATGATATTAAACAATAAAGAGTCAAATACTTAGAGCCCCACAGTAACTCCACAATCAGTGTGCTGTAAACCAATACAAATGATTACTGGCTAATATTGACTAAGTCCTGCTATAGCAGTAATCTATCCATATGCTGTTTGCATATGAGCCTCAAGCATGAAGTGCTATCAGTATTAAATACACAGCCAAAGATAACATAATCAAATAAATACAAAAATATGCTGTATACCTACAAATCATGAGCACTCAGTTCTAATATGGCAGAAATACAATTATGCCATGCAAACACAGCTTGTTACCAGCAAAGATGGCTAAAGAGGTACAGATTAAATCATTCCTTCCCCCAGCATGATGGCGGTTAGCCCTGAGCACAAGCACACATCTCAGTTAAAGCCTATCATGGCGCAGAGCAAGATGGCAATGAAGGCTGGAGTCGAGGACTATCATCTTCAGCGATGTGTCCTGCTTTTGTATTGGACACAGTGATAGCCAGAGATTCGTCTGGAGATCATGTGGGCAATGCCATAAAGAGGCCTTCATGAGGGAAAGTAAAAGAGTCCCATTAGCCATATATTAACATGACAATGCAAGGTTACGTTTTTTGTGCCACTGTGAGCACCCTGCATAGCCTAAACATGCTACAATGGCCTGCAGCGTCTCTGCTCTAGACTCACATCAAGCACATCTGGGATATCATTAGGCTGTGTGCACACGCTGCGGATTTTGCTGCGGTTCCGCAGCGGTTTTGGCCGCTGCGGACCCGCAGCAGTTTTTGCTGCGGTGTACAGTACAATGATTCCCTATGGGAATCAAAAACCGCAGTGCAGACGGTGCGGAATTTTCCGCGCGGATTATCTGCGGTTTTCAATCCGCAGAAAGAATTGACATGTCAATTCTTTCTGCGGATTCTCCTGCGGTTTGCCATCTCCTCCATTGAGGAGATGAAAAACCGCAGGGCAAAACCGCAGAGCAATCCGCAGGTAAAACCGCAGGTCTTTTGACCTGCGGTTTCACCTGCGGATTGTACAAAATCCGCGCGGATGAATCCGCACCTTTTCCGCAGCGTGTGCACACAGCCTTAGTGAGCACTTGCACAGGGGGCTGCCAGCGGTGGATCTTGATGATTTATGGGCCCATGTACACAATAACGTCATTGATAGCAGCCAAGGCGTGTAAGTGCGGGAACTTCTGATTTATTCGATACTGAATAATTCAAGATGTTTTGAAAATGTTGTTTCTATTTTTTCATTATTTGGATATTATTAAAATGTCAAATCACCATTTGATTTCCATAATTACACGATTCTTTCTTCTTAAGGCCCCGTTACACATAACGATGTCCCAGCGATCCCACCAACGATCCGACATGGATGGGATCGCTGGGACATCGCTAGGCTGATCGCTGGTGAGCTGTCACATAGACAGCCCCTGCAGCGATCAGGACCAGCGAGCAAGCTGGTATCTAAGGTAAACAGCGGGTTTCTAAGAGCTGCATGGCTCTTGGATACCCGCTGTTTACTCAGGAAGCCAGCATGCACACTGGTATCTAAGGTAAACAGCGGGTTTCTAAGAGCCGCACGGCTCTCAGAAGCCCGCTGTTTACCTTAGATACCAGCGTGCACGCTGGTTTCCAGGGTAAACAGTGGGTATCCAAGAGCCATGCAGCTCTTAGAAACCCGCTGTTTACCTTAGATACCAGTGTGCATGCTGGCTTCCTGAGTAAACAGCGGGTATCCAAGAGCCATGCAGCTCTTAGAAACCCGCTGTTTACCTTAGATACCAGTGTGCATGCTGGCTTCCTGAGTAAACAGCGGTTATCCAAGAGCCATGCAGCTCTTAGAAACCCGCTGTTTACCTTAGATACCAGTGTGCATGCTGGCTTCCTGAGTAAACAGCGGGTATCCAAGAGCCATGCAGCTCTTAGAAACCCGCTGTTTACCTTAGATACCAGCGTGCAGCGTCGCTGATCGTTGCTCTCCCACTGCCACACAGCAATGCGTGCTGGCCAGCGGGAGACCAACGATCAAAAAATGGCCCAGGACGATCCTGCACGATCAGCGATACCCGGCGGGGGGGCCAGTCGCTGATGTGTGTCACACACAGCGATGTCGCTGGCGAGATCGCTGATGCGTCACAAAATCTGCGATCTCACTAGCGATCTCGCTGTGTGTGACGGGGCCCTTAGTGTAGCAGTTTCTATATTGATGAGTATAATACTGCTTTATCTTCTTGTTCAACCTTCTACTGACTTACAGTATTTGCATTAATGACACTCTGCCAATTCCTACAGTGTGACAGATAGCATTTCACAGGCTCTTTCATGGTCCTGGTTTAGATTTCATCTGTTCCTTTACTGATAAGCTCTGCTTACCGTTGCCATTTCTATTGAGATGGGCTGACCACCGAGGTTGGATGCTATTATCAACTCTCTTGGAATGGAATAGAAAATACTGCCTGGAAACGTCCCATGCTTCTTGCTGCTTGTAGTCTCTGATCTCTCCTCAATGTCTTCATCTGCTTTGTGGGGATCTTGGATGGTCTTTTAACAACAACACATTACATTAATGGGTGGAGAACTAAGCTCTAGAAGGTGTGTGTTGGTGTGGAGATCTGAGCTATGTATAATGTTAGTGTTTTTAACTTTCTTTTACTAATAAGATTTTCCATGGTGATTTACCTTACTGTACATGTTAACTGCTTGAATACGTCTATTATACCGGTACTTTTCCCTTATAGATGTCTTTCACAGCAATCTCTTTTTTTGGGGGAAAAATGCTACACCATGCATTTTCCTATTCTTTCTGCAGTGGGGTGCCAGAAAGGTTAAGACTTTAAGTCTGCCACCAGTCCTATTCTACATTCTCATTATTCATTGATGTGGTGTAACCCTTTCAATGGATATCAATTTTTTTTTTAGAAAAGTTTTGGTGCTATTACAATTTGGCCACTTTCACACATTCGATTTTATTATACATGTGTTATCTCCCTTTTTTCCCCAAGACAACCCTTTCTAACCAATGGGGCTATTCAGATTTTTAAAGTATAGGCAAAAAATAAAGACACGTCCAAATTTTTGATCTTAGTCAAATCACCAATCAAGTCTACCGGTCAGTGAAAAAGTCAAATAGCACACTTTTAGCACTATTCATTTGTCACTGACTTAGCTGGGAGAAATCTCCATCAGCTATTATATTTGTGTGCCAAAAAAATGATGAAGAAGAGATGGTAATAACTGACACCGGGACCAAACACTGATGAAAATCTATCCATTTTTCACGTGTGAGAAATAAAACGTACATGTGAGACTGGCGAAAGTTATAGAGGCCAATGTTTGGACATTTGTAAATAATGTATCGCCTGATCCCTAACAAATAGGTGCTTGCCAGGGGGCTATGCTTTACGACAGAGTGGTCTTAGATTGTTGGAATTCAATATGACGGAATTCTCAGCAGTTTGGGTTTTTTTCACTGACACTTTGAGGAGATTCGCTTATTTATCATCTAGACTTCCCTTTTGCCTCTTTCCTCTTGACAGAAAAACCCAAACAATGGCAAAAGGGTAAAATCACAAAGACAAATACTATATCTTGTTTAGGACACTAAAACCGATCTGGCAGGTGGAACACCACCAATATTGATTAAATGTCATCACATTTTGTTTACAAGTGTTGCTTCTTTTACTTATTTGACAGTGATCTCACTAGATCTACAGTACAAGTTAAGAGTTTGGATACCCCTGTTCATGCAATAATTTTTCTTCTTTTTATTGGAATGTGCACATTGTTGATTCAGACTGAAGGAATCAAAATTACGAAAGAACGCATATGGAAACCAAGAGTCAAGAAACACATGTGAAACAAACCAGAATATGTATTAAACCTTAGATTCCTCAACATACCCCCTTTTACTCTGATGACCACTTTAGACCCCACTGGCATTCTCTCGAGTAGCTTCATCGGGTAGTTACCTGGAATGGCTCTCCAACAGTCTTGAAGGAGTTCTTTACTCCTTGATTCCACATTGTTCCTTCATGGTTTTGCTTCCTTCAATCTGAATCTACAATGTGCACATTCCAAAAAGGAAGAATACCAGTTCACGAACAGTTGTGTCCATCTGTATTTGCACTTTGAATCATTTTTTACATATAGTTATATACAAAAAATACTAGGACATATAACCAATGTGAAAATGCCGATCTTCACAGAATGCAGTTGCTCAATACAAAGTCTAGTAGTGATATAGTAAAGATGGGTCACTTCAGAAGAAGCTAAAGACAATATGTTTAGGTGTTTATTGCATTTTGGACACATTTACGTCATTCTGTGCTACATCACATTGCTACTGATTACTTAATTTACAAAATATTAGTTTGATAACTGAAATTACAGAGACATTAATATCAAATTTAAATGTACTTTTCCCCGAAAATATTAGATTTTCCTTAGGCTAGGTACATGTTTTCTAATCCAAAAAAGGTCCATTATGCAAATCACACTCTTATCAAACGCTGATCAGAGTATGATCCGATTCTGTTGGAAGAGGAGACGATGGATTGACTTGCATGGCCGAGTGCAATCCGAATATCAGATCCTGCTCTGCATGCTATGATTTTTTCCCTTTACGGGCTCTGTCCAAGGAAACAATTGGACATTTGTAGAGCCCCAAAGCAAAACATGGGGGCAAGGCTATCTGTCAAAACGCTGGCTAGCACTCGTCCGATTATTATGGTCGTCTGCACGAGCCCTTAGACAAACTAATTCCACCACATGAGAATATGATTTTGTAGTAAAATGTAAATTAAAGTCAGTTATAAGAAAGAAACAATTTCTGCAACATGGAAACATATTTTTGATGCCATCAACAGAAAATCGATACTCAGCACGTACTTGTATGAGGATCTTTAACAAACTAATATCATTGCATGTAATTATCTTGAAGCTGCAGTCCACAAACCTGCTCATAAAGTGAGGGGTCACTTACTATTGGTTTCTTCATGACGTCCTCCTGCAGTAATTGAATGTAATTTAGCTTTGAGGCGTCTCCAGTCACATGGATCTCTGCACAAATATTCATAATAACAATGTAACAGAAGAGGTCACCGGTGGAGGAGCTTGTGATGACTGACGCTCCGGCCTCTCTACCTGCTCCTGCCAAGTTACTGCCTTCCTGACTCTTCTCGATTACCAGATAATACGACACGTTCTACCTTGTTGAATGGATAAGATGAGTCTTGAATTTAACATGCCATGCAGAACACGAAACCCAAACAAGCAAAGGAATGTTGAAAAATCGGCCAATGCCAGAAGAAACCTAAAAAAATTTTTTATTGATGACTCAAAAATCTAATTTCTGAAGTAATATCTTATGAATTTTGTGGTACTTTAATAAAAAATTAATAATTCCTTCTGTTTTTCCTATTTGTAAAATCCATCAACTATAGATAGATACACAGCTGTTATAACCTTTGCTGCCCAAATCATTTCTGGGCTCCACAACAGGAGAATATGTGGGACCCCTCCTTATGCAGTAAGGAGCACATGTCTGCACCCCCGATGTCCCGTCAGTAGTCACTACCGGCATGTCTGGTGTCAAGTGGATTAAAAAAGGATTCTGTCTATGGTTGAGAAACAGTTAAACAGGTTATTGGGACTTTAGTTATTCTCTCCTATGGGGCTAAGAATTTACAGGCACATAGTTGCAGGGTGTGTCTTCCACATTTTTCAATTTTAATAGAAATCAAACCTTTTTTTCTATACAATTATTAATAGTAGACATGAAAAATTAAATAATTCCATATTTTCATAATTTAGACTCTGAGAAAAGCATCTGCATACATTTGCCCCCCCCCCCAAATTGTCTCAACTTGAAGTATAGTAATACGAAAGACAAAAAAGGTGGTTAGTAACAGCTGACGTCACTGCTCCCCTCCCTGGTGTTTGGAATCACACTGTGATACAATCGTGTGCACGGCGACTGATCAAGAATTAGGCCTCACTCAGATGGCCGTGATTTTTCCCATAAGTAAAAACTCGGATGGTTATTCATCAGTGTTACCAATCCGATTTTCATCGGTGTTTTGTCAGTGTCAGTTTTTACCATCAGAGTTTGATGAGTGAATTTCACTGATAAATAATTGAATAGCTTCTCTTATTCATTGCAATGATAATTACAGACAGGATTGAGCAGTGATGACAGCCATGTGCTGGCCATGGTTTTCATAGACCCATAAGCTTGTGTTTGTCATTTTGATCCATGACGCAGAACAAAAACAGACATGTCTACCGAGGGCATGCACCGTTCACAACTGATACGGCCTCAGCATAGAAGACTGGAGCCCAGTCCTTGTCTGTTTTGCCTCGTAAGTGACATTTTTGCTGTGTATAAGTGGTGTGCAGTGACGGTGACACTTATACGCTAAAAAATGGGCATTATTGATGGCGATTTTACGTTAGGCTCTGCATTTGTGTTCTCAGGCTCAGGACTGAATTCTCTAGTTCATGTTTGTGACGCCGATATCTGTTACTATACACTGTGTTCCAAATTATTATGCAAATTGGATTTAAGTGTCATAAAGATGTAATTTTTTGTTTTTCAAATAAACTCATAGATGGTATTGTGTATCAGGGCTCTTTGGATCACTGAAATCAATCTCAAATGCCTGTGATAATTAGTTTACCAGGTGAGCCCAATTAAAGGAAAACTACTTAAGAATGATGTTCCACATTATTAAGCAGGGCACAGGTTTCAAGGAATTTAGGAAAGAAAAAAGATCTCTCTGCTGCTGAAAAGCATCAAATAGTGCAATGCCTTGGTCAAGAGATGAAAACATTAGATATTTCCCAAAAATTTAAACGTGATCATCGTACTGTTAAGAGATTTATGGTTGATTCTGAGCACAGACATGTTTGTGCTGATAAAGGCAGAATGGGGAAGGTTTCTGCCAGGCAAGTTCATCGGATTAAGAGAGCGGCTGCTAAAAAGCCATTACAAACCAGCAAACAGATATTTAAAGCTGCTAGTGCCTCTGGAGTCCCTCGAACCTCAAGGTGTAGGATCCTTCAAACGCTTGCTGTGGTGCATAAACTTACTATTCAGCCACCCCTAAACAGTGTTCACAAGCAGAAATGGTAGCAGTGGGCCCAGACATACATGAAGACTAATTTTCATATAGTCTTGTTTACTGATGAGTGTCGAGCAACCTTGGATGGTCCAGATGGATGGAGTAGTGGATGGTTGGTGGATGGCCACTATGTCCCAACAAGGCTGCGACATCAGCAAGGAGGTGGAAGAGTCATGTTTTGGGCCGCAATCATGGGGAAACAGCTGGTAGGGCTCTTTAAGGTTCCTGAAGGTGTGAAAATGACCTCTGCAAAGTATATCGAGTTTCTGACTGACAGCTGTCTTCCATGGTATAAAAAGCAGAACCGTGCCTTCAGGAGCAAAATCATCTTCATGCATGACAATGCACCATCTCATGCTGCAAAGAATACCTCTGAGTCATTGGCTGCTATGGGCATAAAAGGAGATAAACTCATGGTGTGGCCACCATCTTCCCCTGACCTCAACCCTATAGAGAACCTTTGGAGTATGATCAAATCAAGCAAAAGATCTATGAGGGTGGGAGGCAGTTCACATCAAAACAGCAGCTCTGGGACGCTATTCTGACTTCATGCAAAGAAATACAAGCAGAAACTCTCCAAAAACTCCCAAGTTCAATGGATGCAAGAATTGTGAAGGTGATATCAAAGAAGGGTTCCTATGTTAACATATAACTTGGCCTGTTAGGATGTTTTGGAGTTAAATAGCTTTTTTGTTCAGTGAATGTGACCTCCTAATGCTGCAAATTCCACAAATGAACATTTTCAGTTCTTTAAAACATATCAAATGTTTAGAAATTCTACTGTGCCTAATAATTTGGAACAGTGCAATTTGAGTTTTTATTCATTTTGGAGATTATACTGTTATCATTGGGAGGTTTCTTCAATAAAATTTGATGTATACTCTAACCGGTGATGACCTTCATTAGACTGACTGTCATTTGTACCGACTATTTAGGAAAATCATAGAAAAATATCATTTGCATAATAATTTGGAGCACAGTGTAAATTATACTTCTCTGCAGAAAGTCCTGATGTGAGAATGCGACAGATTTTCAGAGTGTAAGAGCTCAGGAACGGGAATTCTCCGGTCCTCAGTTGTCACTAGTTACTCATATGCAGCCGACAACTAATGTCAAAAATATAGATGTTTCTCATATGACCAAGAGGTGGGATACTGATGTATAGAAGGAGGTGATGTAATGAAGGGAAACAATTAGTACATTATTTATTTTTATATCCAGTGCTTATTAATTGTTACTAGTAAGTTATACTAAGGAACAGAAGAGGAAGAAGGTGTGCAATTGGCATCTCTTTGTGGCAAAACGCGTGGGTATTACACCTTATCCATTCATTTTATCCCATTACGGGTAGCACCAGTTGGTCACAAGCTTTTAGGATTTTATTTGGTTTATTTTCATATATACTACAGCATTTACTTGTTCCTCTTATTTGTGTACCTTCTTGGTGCCTTATAGCCATTATATACTTTAGTAGGCTTTCATTTTGCATATTAACATTTGACTTTTTCCCATTTATCTTCATATTCCATCACTGTTTTATCAATATTTGTTAATATGGACTAAGGTCTGTTGTCCACATTTATTTTCCTTTGGGGACACAGGAATATATTGTCTTTTAAATGCGTTTAACCCTTGTTTGTTCATTACGTGTTCAATAAATATTTTCCTTTTTACCATCCTTGGTTTTTGGTGATACTGCTGGGATATCAGTGCCTGTTTCATACCCTCTCCCTCGTCGGATCCTTACAATTGTTTTTCAGAATATGGCACACTTCTCTATGTATTTGGCGGTGCCGATCCACTTCCTCACTACCTACAACTAATGATTTATGCTGTCATTGCTGCCGAACAATATGGACGAGATGTGTGGGTGCTGTAGATGAAGTTCATCCCGCAGCATCTTGGGGTAAATGCGGTAATCTGACATTTTCTTTCTACCTCTGCTGCTATGTATGCCAGTATTCTAATATTGTACAATCCATTATGCATATTAATGTGCTATAGTGCTGTAATGCTTTTCGTGGCTTATAACTTTGTGGGATATAATGGAATATATCTGATGAAATAATGATATAAATAAACAATTAAAACAACATAAAAAAAGCCTCCAGATAAAATTGGGAGCATTTTGTCATACAGTATGGGCCAATTGGCCTATTATAGATTTGCACTGCACTGGTTAGGAATATGGCTATGTTTATGAGCCTTTATACATTGTACTTATAAAATGTTATGAACTGATGTAAAAAATTAAAAATACGTTAGTGTAACATAAAATTACATTGTAACAACTGCTTATACCCAAATAAGTATATGCCATTTAGATCCTGGTAATTTCTGGGCAAAATACTTAAATTGATGTATCTAGTGTGTTCTTCTTCTACACACATTGCACATACTATTTCTACCCAACACAAAGTCTTCTTGAACACTAACTCATCATACATTTCTATGAATAATGGAGCATAAACCAAGACGTTACAAAAGTCCATTGTACTATCACGATAAATTGACGTGAATTACCTGATTTGCTGGACTTCTGATCTCCAATCTGCAATCAACAAAAGTAATAAAGGCTTTCAAATATGTTGCAAAAGCTGGAACAGGAAATCAGTACTGGCAAATTCAGTGTTATTTACCCCTATGATTGACCGCCTCACCCTTGAGAGCTGAATATTGCTCTCCATTTGTCCAGAGCAGAAATTTGGGTTGCAATTTCTTCCAGTTCCATTGTTTTGAAGCTGAGGTTTCTGTCCGAAGGTCTCTTGTCCATGTGAAGCTGGTGGGGACATAGAGAAGTGGAATAAATGGGTCCTTCTTTTATAATGGAGATAAAAGATTGATATTGCATCCCCAACAAAGGCCAGACAGAAAGTTACTGTCACAGTGTCACCATCGAGGACAGGCTGTAAGCTCACACCGACACCTCTTGATTAAAGTTTTATCAGAGATGGACGTCCTTGTCTGTTCTTTTTCCTCACTTTACAAATATAGATCATCTGCCCTTTTTATAACAAAACACATGTTAGATGTTGTCTGGGACAAACTATCTGTTTCCTCAGGGGATGAATAATTTACATGTGTGAATTGTGTTCAAAGAAGAGATTATTTAATGTCTTATTGTGTTGCCTTTCATTGCTTCAAAATGGAGATGAAAATTGATCATTTCTGACCTTCAAAAACTCAACACATTACATTGTAGTTAGGGAGGAAAGTGTTTTTATTATGTGGGTGTCTTATGTTCCTATTATACGCTATCAATTTGATATAAAATGCAAAATGCTGTGACCAGTCCAGTCTTCTGTTTGAGTTTTTAGGTTGTTAAAGGGCACGACAATGACCGTGATAGTAATATGAGTGTCAATGTATTCTTTGTTTCTAATGCTTTGTAATATATCACTTACTAATTTTCTTTATTAAAGGGAATCTGTCAGTAGGATCAGCCCTCCTAGGCCGTCTATATGGGCACGCAGGTTACAGAAAGGTGCATAAAATTATATCTTGATATCTGCGATCCAATATCTGATTTCAAAGAAATCCATATTTTTCCTATATGCAAATGAAATGTTCCAATCTACAGTCCGGACACTGATCTCTATGAGAATCTGCCTCCAGAGCTAATTATACATGAAAGGGAATGTTACCAGTGTGAGACATATAATGACTGACAGACTGCTCTCATAATCACACTTAGCTCTATGAACATATCCAGAGGACCCCACTAACCTAACTTATGCCAAATGAATATCCTTTTGGTATTTGCCAAGGAAATATGTATTAACATACTGGAAAGAAATGTTAGCAGTGGAAGGCTGGTAGCACTTACAAGGGCGTCTACAGACAAGTTTTGAGAAAGCAACTCCATATGTAGGTTCTGTAGGACCTGACCTTCACACTTTTCTTCCAATACAGGAATCTGGACTTACACAGATTCCCTTGAAGTGCGTTCCGGAGTGGCTGCTGGCTGGTGCAGCCGGCTGGCAGAGGATATTCGGACTGTGTCAGTAACAAGAAGTCAAAATTAAGTACAAAATCTTAATGCAGTAGGAAAGTCTAAACAGAGGCCGTAGCAAAGGATGGAAAAAAGTCAAAGGAGAGCAACAGGGGTGAACCAGGTTAAGTAAGACCTATAACTGACAGCTACAAGATGATGGTGTGGTTGGGGTGTTGTTAAATAAAGTATATGTTCATATGATCTTTTGCATATGTGCATATTGAAATATATCCTATATTTGTCCGGCGAGGATATTCTTTAATTGTGATGGTTTCAAATTGATATATTATATGGTTGATTCATTATGGAGATGGTGATTGCTTAGTATACTTTGCACATATACAACATGACTCCACTGAGTAATTCCAATAATAATAGTGTGGCTATTTTCTCAATGCCAAAACATATGGTGGTTTGTTGTATCTTGTAAATTTATTTCCACCTTATCTTGCACCAGCACTTTTCTTGCACCATTTTTGCACTTTTAAGTTTAAGGTTTTAATAACAATATATTAAAGGTTACGTTATATCTATCCAGACTCTCAAGATCTTACATTAAATTTTGGATAAAAAAATTACTTTTTGGGCTGTCCAAAGCAACAAATCTCACTTGCAATCAATGGCCTACATTTGTGGTAGTATTTTAGCGCATAGTATCCCATAAAAAAATGTTGATTCTGATAGCAAGGTAAAGAATTTCAGTCAAAATCTGTTGAGCACTGTATAAGCCAGAAGTGATGACAGGGACATTAACGGCTAAAATAAAAATAGGTGAATTTGTTTGGGTTAAGTGAGGGCAAACCTTTCTGCCATGGCAATGTAATAAAGGTTATCAGGAATGCATGGCTCCTTGGCATCTTGTCCTACAGTAAAAGCCTTTAGTGTTAGGAACGGCGGAACACACTAGATAAAAATGTAAATAAAGTTTGTTCGCCGCTCGGGGTCCACCGTGCGGTGGATGGAAAAAACGCAGCTAGGTGATGACAGAGCACTAAGGCGGTAGTGTGCACGGGGTTAAATATCACCCAGGTGCACTACGCAAGCTCTGTTGAAGTCACAGAGCTGCTAATTGTAAATAACAAATATAACAGTGCTGAGCCTGTTGGATACACAGGAACTCAGCAGCACACAAGCGGTAGATGGTCAAAGGAGTAGTTATATATAATGGCACTACATCCACAAAGACCTACCGTAGTTACTTGTGTGTAAAGCATCGCAACCGTGAACGCACAAATAGGCTGCAACTGCAGCGCGGCGAGGATAGTGCCGCAGAGAGACACCGCTACAACGCAGGCGCAATGTCAGACGCTAGCAGGTGTTGCTGTGAAGCGATGGTGCGCTGGCGCTAATACTGGCTCTTATTCATTCCCTCACACATTCGTAATATCATAGGAATGGGGTTTCAAATGAGTCATTCACCAGATCATGCATCCATCAACAAACACACAGCGGCAAGTATGACTATACTAGCGCATAGCGGAACAGCCATGCGCACTTTTTATAGTGAACGGGACCTTCCGGAAGTCTCCAGAACCCTGAGCAGGACCAATGGAATCAGGAGCAGGACATGAGCACCTGACTCCCGAACTCCAATGGAAGATCGTCCCACGGGCATGCTCAGGGGATGGGATGAAGGACTTGGCCTCCGGAGAGAGTTGCTGCAAAGCCATCTCCTCTGCAATCTCTTCTGCAGTGGACAGAGAGTAGGATACTGCAGAATGTGAGGGTCTAGATTCCTGCATAGTCAGGGCAGAAATCTGACTCCTAACATTACCCCCCCTCCTAGGCCCCCCCGAACCCTCCGATCCACCAGCCTGTGCCCGACAGTGGCACAGGCCTCAGAATCGTCCAAAGGCGAGCCTGATGTCCTGGTAGGTAAAAGAGACAACCGGGACACACGGAAGGTATCAGCGGAGGCCAGGTCGCCAGGTTTCAGGAGGGACACCCGGGAGATAATGGGAGCGGGAGTTACAGGGGAACGTTGCTGTGTATCGACAGCCGTCGCCACACTCCGTCTGGGAAGGCTATCCCGAGCACATGAGGTGCATGCGTGAATAAATTTTTTCACGCCCCGAGCCCTGTGCGGCCACCAGTACGATCCGGCCAGAGACTTCGTGGTCTGCATATAGCCACGATGGCCGTCCGCATTGGACGTGTGTGCCCACGCGAGAATCTTATGCCGCAAGCGAGGAGGAACAAAGAAAGGTCTCGCCGACTGACTCACAATCAGACCATTGCAGGGCGCTGTCTTCCTGAGAAGCAGCGTGTAGACGGTGACAACCGCACATGGACTCTTGAGCCAGGCGTGTCTCAAAAAGGGCACAAGACACCTCCATGGGCTCTGGGGGTAGAACCTCTGGCTCGGGCAGCTCTAGAGGCTCAAAAAAGTTGGGAGCCGGAGTACCTCTCCGTTTGGAGTGAGCACGCTCCATACCGCGCTCCGAAAAACGGAGGTCAATACGAGTGGAGATGAAAATTAACTCCTCCAGAGTAGTAGGGATCTCTCTAGTAGAGAGAGCATCCTTTACGTGCTCCGCTAAACCTCTCCAAAAGACAGGGATAAGTGCTTTGTCGGACCACTCCAGCTCGGACGTGAGTGTCCGAAAACGGACGGCGTACTGGCTAACCGAGAGGGATCCCTGGGACAAGGCAAGCAACGGCAGAGAGGTATCGTGAGTGACCCGTGGACCGAGGAAGACTTGCTTGATGCCTGTTAGCAAGTGGCGGCGGTCCGAATCTCAGGGTCACCACGCTCCCATAAAGGCGTAGCCCATTCCAACGCCTTGCCCGACAGTAGGGAAATAATAAATGCCACCTTGGCCCATTCTGTAGGGAATTACGCGGCCAGCAGCTCCAGGTGGATTGAGCACTGGCTGATGAAACCCCTGCAGGAGGCGTCATCACCAGAGTATTTATCGGGCAACGGGAGGCGGGTAACTGTCGGCGCAAGGGAGGACATGGACATACGCCCTACCGTGTCTGTGAGAGCCTGTACAGCAGCATCAGTGGCTTGCGCAGCTGCGAGAGCCCTCTCAAGAATGGCTAAGCAACCCTCGAGCTGCCGCACACACTGCAGGAGTTGCTGCTGATCTGTCATCACTAGCCAGACCTTGGCGCTAGTATAATGTTATGAACGGCGGAACACACTAAATAAAAATATAAATAAAGTGTGTTCGCCGCTCGGGGTCCACCGTGCGGTGGATGGAAAAACCGCAGCTAGGTGATGACAGAGCACTAAGGCGGTAGTGTGCGTGGGGTTAGCAGCACACAAGCGGTAGATGGTCAAAGGAGTAGCTATATATAACGGCACTACATCCACAAAGACCTACCGTAGTTACTTGTGTGTAAAGCGTCGCAACCACGAACGCACAAATAGGCTGCAACTGCAGCGCGGCGAGGATAGTGCCGCAGAGAGACACTGCTGCAACGCAGGCGCGATGTCAGACGCTAACAGGTGTTGCTGTGAAGCGCTGGCGCTAATACTGGCTCTAGCTCATTCCCTCACACATTCGTAATATCATAGGAATGGGGTTTCAAATGAGTCATTCACCAGATCATGCATCCATCAACAAACACACAGCAGCAAGTATGACTATACTAGCGCATGGCGGAACAGCCATGCACACTTTTTATTATTATTATTATTATTATTATTATTATTATTTATTGTTATAGCGCCATTTATTCCATGGCGCTTTACATGTGAGGAGGGGTATACATAAAAACAAGTACAATAATCTTAAACAATACAAGTCATAACTGGTACAGGAGGAGAGAGGACCCTGCCCGCGAGGGCTCACAATCTTCAAGGGATGGGTGATAATACAGTAGGCGAGGGTAGAGCTGGTCGTGCAGCGGTTTGGTCGATCGGTGGTTACTGCAGGTTATAGGCTTGTCGGAAGAGGTGGGTCTTCAGGCTCTTTTTGAAGGTTTCGATGGTAGGTGAGAGTCTGATATGTTGTGGTAGAGAGTTCCAGAGTAGGGGTGATGCGCGAGAGAAATCTTGTATGCGATTGTGGGAAGAGGAGATAAGAGGGGAGTAAAGAAGGAGATCTTGTGAGGATCGGAGGTTGCATGCAGGAAAGTACCGGGAGACGAGGTCACAGATGTATGGAGGAGACAGGTTGTGGATTGCTTTGTATGTCATGGTTAGGGTTTTGTAATGGAGTCTCTGGGCAATTGGGAGCCAGTGAAGGGATTGACAGAGGGGAGAAGCTGGGGAATAGCGGGGGGGACAGATAGATTAGTCGGGCAGCAGAGTTTAGAATAGATTGGAGGGGTGCGAGAGTGTTTGAGGGGAGGCCACAGAGCATGAGGTTGCAGTAGTCAAGGCGAGAGATGATGAGGGCATGGACTAGGGTTTTTGCAGATTCTTGGGTGAGGAATGAACGGATGCGTGAAATATTTTTGAGTTGAAGTCGGCAGGAAGTGGAAAGGGTTTGGATATGTGGTTTGAAGGAGAGATCAGCGTCAAGGATTACTCCAAGGCAGCGAGCTTGTGGGACTGGGGAGAGTGGGCAGTCATTTACTGTAATTGATAGGTTCGTAGGGGGGGTCACGTGAGATGGGGGAAAGATGATGAGTTCTGTTTTTTCCATGTTGAGTTTCAGATATCTAGTGGAGAAGAAGGATGAAATAGTGGACAGACATTGAGGGATTCTGGTTAGTAGGGAGGTGATATCTGGTCCAGAGATGTAGATCTGTGTGTCATCAGCATAAAGATGATACTGAAAGCCATGAGATTCTATGAGCTGTCCCAGGCCAAAGGTGTAAATAGAGAACAGCAGGGGCCCAAGGACTGAACCTTGTGGGACTCCGACAGATAGGGGGCGAGGTGAGGAGGTGGTGTGTGAGTGGGAGACGCTGAATGTCCGGTCTGTTAGGTATGATGAGATCCAGGAGAGGGCCAAGTCTGTGATGCCGAGGGATGAGAGGGTCCTTCCGGAAGTCTCCAGAACCCTGAGCT
This sequence comes from Dendrobates tinctorius, assembly GCF_039654945.1. Taxonomy (NCBI): domain Eukaryota; kingdom Metazoa; phylum Chordata; class Amphibia; order Anura; family Dendrobatidae; genus Dendrobates; species Dendrobates tinctorius. The sequence goes on along the minus strand of NW_027361728.1, from coordinate 75,194,620 downwards.
GGACCAATGGAATCAGGAGCAGGACCTGAGCACCTGACTCCCGAACTCCAATGAGAGATCGTCCCACGAGCATGCTCAGAGGATGGGATGAAGGACTTAGCCTCCGGAGAGAGTTGCTGCAAAGCCATCTCCTCTGCAATCTCTTCTGCAGTGGACAAAGAGCAGGAGACTGCAGAATGTGAGGGTCTAGATTCCTGCATAGTCATGGCAGAAATCTGACTCCTAACATTTAGTCCCGCTTTTATTTAAATCTGTCATAGTTCTGATAATGCCAGTGGAGGACAAAAGCACATTAACAAAGATCTGCATACTAATGACATCTCATATTCCACTTCCCATTCTCTATAATCTTTCAACACATTTTGAAAGCATCTGAATATTTTGTTACGTGATACCCAAACAAGTTTCACAGGGCACCGAGTGCCTTTATTTGCCTGAGTTGTAGCTCTATAAGGTTTTCTGTATATACTGCTGATCTTATATCTTCATTATACATCATTCATTACATATGATCTGGTTATATGTATGTTCTATGCTATAGGTTATGGAGGTTTAGAGAAGCACTAAGCCTGTTTCACACTTCAGTTATCTGACGTCAGTCAGAATCCGCCAGAGTGTGAAAAAACGGATCCGTTGAGAGAGAGAGATTTGTAATTCATGATGTGTCAAAAAGATTAAATACTTTCTGTTACTGACTAATAATAGATAATAAAATTATACTGTTCTATATTGGATTGAAATCTTTTTTTTTTAAGCAGAAAGGGCTCAGATTGATGACAGAATGAACATTTCATAATGAGGTAAAATCCCTGTAAACCAAATAGGATTATTGACAGTTCATTCTTGTGCAGTGAATGTTGTAAAGAATATCGACCTTTGGATGAACAAAGTAGAAATGCCTAGAATTTGTCAAGGTTCATGTGGTTATGCAACTTCTAAAAAATGTAAAAACAGATGCAAATGTGAACTAAAAGAGCAGCAATGCTCATCTGTTCTTCGATCCTGCCATCCCGCACTGATTTTGCGGCCGTGTTCCTGGCCTTTATATACCAGTGTCCAGCAAGGTGCTTTCTGTAGTATACTGGCTTCATGGGCAGCTGGGAAGGGCCTGGGTATTGCTTATGAAACACTGTCTGTTGGCCCCATACACAATAGGTAGTTGTCAGCGGAATCATTTCTCGGTGGATTGTTTGGCCAACAGTTATATTTCCCATCTGCCTCACACACAGGACTGCTTAACTGAGCGCTCCCGTATTCTCTATGAGAGCCGCTACTTAACTCCTCTTTGCGGCGTCATATCTCAGGGAGGACAAAAGGTATAGTAGTCCAAAATTGGACATACTGTATCCTTCTCTCCCCCAACATTATCCATTAGGGGCGTCAAGAGGCCTCCATGCACATTAGTGACTGATCCCGCCATGAGCACTATACAAAAGCTAAAGGCAACACTTATCTGAATGCTACATATTGGAGGCTGAGAGGAAGCTGGGGGGACAAACAAGTGCAATAGGGTGTTATCCAGACAACTCCTAGGATGGCTCAAAGTATAAATTCAGCTGTTGTTACTCCACAGGTTGGAGGATCCAACGTAGGCATCAGGTAAAAGGAGATGTGGGTATACTGTGCTACTGCTAGATATTAAATAAGGTTATCCAGGGGGGCAAAGTATTGTAGCGTAAATGTGGTTCTATAGTCATAGAAACCTTGAAATGCATTGAGAATAAAACCACATTTCTACTTCAATAACTTGGACCTTCTTGTTACCCTTTTTAAAGCACCGCAACAATATTTTCTTTTTTCACCACTGGAGTGGTACTACTAATCTAAATTCCCTGACCCCAGTATTATACTTACCCGCTGCCATCTTCACTTTCTATTGGTGCTGATCCGTTCCCGCAGCACCATCTTGTGATCGTAACTGCTGACTGACCTGAAATCAGAGGTAGTGGTCACAAGCTCTCAATGTACTGTAAGTCTGAGGGCCAGAACAAGGTGCTCATAGACTTGCACTAAAAAGTGATCTCTGGCTCTAGCAAACACTCAAAAACTGGTTGAGATTGACAGAAGCAGCAGCAATTGAAGGTGAAGACAGTGAGGGGTAATTTTGGTATAGGACTAGGTGCAAGGCCCTTAGAGTAAAAGCACCACTTCAGCACTGCAATAAAAAACTACTGGAGTGGTGCTTTATTATCTACCAGCAGCGCAGCATGCCCACATTTCCTTTTCCCTGATATATTGGAGGCTTGCATACATAGCAGTAGATGTTACATGTGGAATCAGACAGATAATAACCCTACTAATGCTCCATCCTTTGCTCTGTTGGTCCAGTTAGCATTTTTCTTACTGAGCTCCAAATCCACTGCTTTCCTTCATACTGGTAAGTTATAACATTCTGTCGTCATCAGGGTCAGACTGGCCAACTGGGGAACCAGAGAATTCTCCGGTGGGCCCAGGCACTTATACCTGCTGGCATACAGGGCTGGCAGCTGCCTAGGGCCCCCACTGCTCCAGGGCCCCCAGCCAGTGGTGTGTCGCTAATAACAGCACACCCTGCTGCTATGGGGCCCCTGAGTTAGGGGCCCGCCTGGTGCCAGCGGAGCAGCAGCTGGAGACAGGAGCCTGTCACTGCTGCTAAAGAGAAATGAATATTCACACTTCCCCATGCCCCCATGGGCATGTAGAGGAGTGAATATTTATTTTACTTTAATAGTGTGCAATGTTAGCTGCAGGCTGAGGCTAACACTGCCCACAGGAGTGGACATACTACATGTACCCCAGAGGTGGGCCCCTGCAGGGCGGCTAACCCTGAGGAAAATCGGTTGGCAGGGAGTGATCCCTGTAGCTCTGATGCCTACAGGAGAAAATGGCAGCGGAGCAGAGCTGCAGGGATCCGATGCCATCCTGCTTCCTGCTCGGCGCTTTCTCTCTGACACAGTGGCGCAGCTGGATGACATCATTCAGAGCACAGCTGCTTCAGAGAGAAAGCTGCCGGCGACGAAGATGCTGCCGGGATGTGCTGCGGCTGCGGGGAATGTGCGGAGAGGTGAGTCTTGGAGCCTGCCTGCGTGCGTGAGTGTGTGGTGCCATGCTGTGTGTGTGTGATGGAGAGCGCAGTGATGGGGGTGGTGGGGCAGAAGGCAATGTTGGTGGTGGTGGAAAGGACGATGGGGTTGTGGGAGAGGAAGCAATGACGGAGGTGGTGGAATGGGCAATGATGGGGTACTGGGGGAGAAGGCAATGATGGTTGTGGTGGAAAGGACAATGATGGCAGTGGTGGGGGGACACAATGATGGAGGTGTTGGAATGGGCAATGATGTGGGTGGTGGGGAGAAGGCAATGATGGAGGACATGGAGAGGGCAATGATGGGAGTGGTGGGGATGAAAGCAATGATAGGGGTGGTGAAAAGGGCAATGATGGGGGTGGTGGGGAGAAGGCAATGATGGAGTAGTGGGGAGAAGGCAATGATGGTTGTGGTGGAAATGACAGTGACGGTAGTGGTGGAAAGGACAATGATGGTGGTGGGGGAGGCAATGATGAAGGTGGTGGAATGGGCAATGATGGGGTGGTGGGGGAGAAAGCAATGATGGAGGTGGTGGAAAGGGCAATGACAGGGGTGGTGGATGATAAGGCAATGATGGAGGTGGTGATGAGGACAATGATGGAGGTGGGGGGCTGCATTATACCCTATGAGGGGGGCTGCATTATACTATATAAGGGGGCTGCATTATACCCTATGAGGGGGCTGCATTATACCCTATTAGGGGGCTGCATTATACTATATGAGGGGGCTGCATTATACTATATGAGGGGGCTGCATATTACTTTATGAGGGGACTACATTATATTCTCTGGGGGGCTGCATTATATTCTGTGTGGGGGCTGCATTATTCTCTCAGGGGGCTACATTATACTATATGTGGGAGGCCTGCATTATGCCCTATGCGGGGGCTACAGTATATTCTATGGGGGGCTGCATTACACCTTATGAGGGGGCTTCATTATTCTCTGAGGGGGCTACATTATTTTCTGTGGAGGAACTGCCTTATACTATATGAGGGGCGCTGCATTATACCCTATGAGGGGGCTACATTATGTTCTATGGGGGACTGCATTATACCTTACGAGGGGGTTGCATTATATTTAGTGGGGAGCTGCATTATACTGTATACTATGAGGGGGGCTGCATTATATTCTATGAGGGGGCTGCATTATATTCTATGAGTGGGGCTAAATTATAGTCAATGATGGGGAGCTGCATTATACTGTATGAGGGAGGCTACAGTATATTCTATGAGAGGGCTACCACAACCCCTGCTACATAATAAAGATGTGTACTACCTTATATTATACCCTGACAATTGGTGGTCTTGTATTTATTTCTATGTAGCTACATACAGCTCTGGCAAAAATTAAGAGACCACTGCAAAATTTTCAGCTTGTCTGATTTTTCTCTTTATAGGTATATTTTTGAGTAAAATGTAAATTGCTCTTTTATTCTATAAACTACTGATAACATTTCTTCTAATTTCCATGCACTGAATTTTGTATTTATTTTGAGAAAATGAGAAATGGTCAAAATAACAAAAAAATGCAGTGCTTGCAGACCTCAAATAATGCTAAGAAAGCAAGTTCATAATCATTTAGAAACAACAATACTAATGTTTTAACTCGGGAAGAGTTCAGAAATCAATATTTTGTCGAATAACCATGATTTTTAATCACAGCTTTCAGGCATCTTGCCATGCTTGACACCAGTCTTTCACACTGATTTTGGGTGACCTTATACCACTTCCGGTACAAAAATGTAATCAGTTCTTTATTTGATGGCTTGTGACTAGCCATCTTACTCTTGATTACATTCCATTGGTTTTCAATGGGGGTTTAGGTCTGGAGATTGGGCTGGCCATGACAGGAATTTGATGTGGTGGTCCTTCATCTACACATTGATTGACCTAGCTGTGCGGCATGGTGGATTGTCTTGCTGGATAAAACAGTCCTCAGAGATGGGGAACATTGCCTGAGCAGAAGGAATCAACTGTTTTCCAGGATAACCTTGTATGCGGCTTGTTTCATGCGTCATTCGCAAAGTTTAACCTGCCCAATTCCATCCTTGCTGAAGAATCCCCAGATCATCATTCCACCAAATTTCACAGTGGGTGCAAGACACTGTGCCTTGTATGCCTCTCCAGGTCTCCGTCTAACCATTAGACGACCAGGTGTTGGGCAAAGCTGAAAATTAGACTCATCAGAGAAGACTACCTTATGCCAATCCTTATGGTCTTTGGCAAACTTCAGCCTGGCTCTCCTTTGCTTCTCATTGATGAAAGGCTTTTTTTCTAGCTTTACATGACTTGAACCCTGCCTCTAGGAGCCTGTTGCGAACTGTTCTTGCCGTGTACTGCACTCCAGCTGCCATTTGCCATTCCTTTTGTAGGTCACTTGATGTCATCTTGCGGTTGCTGAGTGACATTCCAATAAGATTAATATTACTTTTGAGATTTTACTAGCACTTGTTTTGCCATCCAGCTTGTCCTATTGCAAGAGGAATGTGAACACCACAGCAGGGTTTTTTATACTTTCCTTCGATAAATAAGATTTGGTTTAGGTGATCACCTAATCAGAAGCACATTAAGTAGAATGAGGTGTACTCTGGTTGGAATTCAACTGACACTGGAAAGGAATGGCTGTCAGACATGTAGAGAAGCTGATTTTTATAACACTGTGCAATGGTATCTTAGTTTTTGCCATAGCTGTAGTGGGCCCCAAGAATGATTTTATCTGGTGGACCCAAGGTGCTTCCGTCCGATGCTGGTCGGCATGCAGTCATTTCTAGGGGCAAATCACTGCATACAGGCATAGAGGGTATAGTCCAAAGTGATGCTAGCAAGTGACATAACTTTGGACACATGACTCAGCTTAGTCCTCTGACCAGAAGGTGGAATATGGATGACAAGTGACAAAATGCTACTGTGTTTTACCTGCTGGTAGAGTTGAGCGAAACGGGTCGGTCATATTCAAAAATCGCCGACTTTAGCTAAAGTCGGGTTTCGCCGATCGAAACCCGACCATAGCGTGAGGTCGGCTATGAGGTCGCCGAGCACCAAAGTCGGGTTTCAAATAATGCTTCCAGCGCCTTTTCTCAGCCAATGATGGGGGACGCACTCTGTGGGCAACGCGATGACATGGGCAGCGGCCACCACCATCTTCGAGAAGGGCATTGAAGTGATTGGCTGGCTTTGTGTGGCGTCACAGTGGCTATAAAAAGCTGTGACCGCCGACCACCATCTTACTTCTGCCGATCTTAGAATAGGGAGAGGTGATGCTGCTGATTCTGAATAAGGGAGAGCATTAGGCAGGGAAGAAGAAAAAAAATTGCTTCTGCTGATAGCGCTTTTCACTGTACAGTTAGTGTGCAGTGAAAGGGGAGGATTTTTGTTGTGTGCAGCAGCGCTGGTGGTGATTAGGCTGCCTTTTAAGGCTACCTGATAGCTGCATTGCTATGTGCACACTGCTGTTCAAACTGCTTTTTTCAAAGCATTCCAACTTTTATTATTTTGTTCTGGCGAGTTACCGAGCGTTCATTTTTTCACACACCGTATAGCGGTGTACGCTCCTCACACACTACCGTGTACTAGCTGGTATCACGGACAAATACAAGCTATCTGTGTGTGACTCTGGAAAAACAAGCAGAGGAGATTTTCCATTTTTCCAGACCTACACCTTCTTGAGCTGTCCGCTTTTCAAACAGTTTCGTATATCTGCTGTTTGATTACAGCCAAAACTATACAGAGACAGCGTGTGTCACTCCGCATAAAAATAGACGGAGATTGACAATTTTCCATACAGACACCGTATAGTGGTGTACGCTCCTCACACACTACCGTGCACCGACTGGTATCACGGACAAATACAAGCTATCTGTGTGTGACTCTGGAAAAACAAACAAAGGAGATTTTCCATTTTTGCAGACCTACACCTTATAGAGCTGTCCGCTTTTCAAACAGTTTCATATATCTGCTGTTTGATGACGGTCAAAACTATACAGAGACAGCGTGTGTCTCTCCGTATAAAAATAGACGGAGACTGACAATTTTCCATACAGACACCGTATAGAGCTGTCCGATTCTCAAACAGTATTGTATATCTGCAGTTCGCATTACAGTCACATCTATACAGAGTCAGCGTCTGTGTATGACACTCTGTAAATACATATACGGAGATTTTTAGTTACACAAAAAACATATACAGCTGTACACTTCTGATACAGTTAAGTATATCTGCTTGTTGGATTACGGTCAAATACATACTGGGAGAGCGTCAGTGACTAACAAAATGTATACGTAGATTTAATTTTTTTAATACACCTTACACAGCTCCTCATACAGTACCATCTCTCTGTTGGTAATTTTGGTACATTTTCCCAAACATGAGGAAGTATGGTGGAAGAGGCCACGGACGTGGGCAGGGGGGAACAGCTGGTACTGATGGTGGTGCATCGGCTGGTTTTGGCAAAAGCACAATAGCAGCTATGGCAGGAGGTGTGGAGCCTGCACCATCATCTGGCCCAAGAAGGCCAGTAAGGTTCCCTTTTCTTGGAGTAGGAAAACCACTTTTAAAGCCGGAGCATCAGGAACAGGTTTTGTCGTACATTGCCGAAACAGCCACCAGCTCTATTGCCTCCTCTTCTGAATGTTCGAAAGCTGCAAGCATGGAGTCGTCAGTGCAGGGTTCTAGTCAGGAAAAACACCTTTCCTTGTGTCCTTCACCCCCCACCAAAAGTTAAGGATGTGGCAGCCCACACTTCAGTTACTCTATGGAGCGCTTTTCACATACCATGCCTGGGTTATCCAGTCAAATCCTGAATTCCCCAGTCCAAGATGAATCTGACATGGAGTGCACTGATGCACAGCCACTGCTAGATGATTCTGCTCGTACATTGACCCAGAGCACTACATTGCCCTCGCAGTCTACTGAGCCAGAATCTGACCCTGATGAAACCCAGGTGCCCCTTCCGGCATACTATACCACCTTACACGGTGACACAGAGGAAGGTAAAGAGGAAGATGCAGATGACTTTGAAGAGGAGGTGATGGATGACCCAGTTCTTGACCCGGATTGGCATCCATTGGGGGAGGAGGGTGGTGCTGACAATAGTTCAGATAAGGAGAAGAATCCGCAGCAGGCATTGACATCGCAGCAGCGGTTATCTGGCGAGCCTGTAGCTGTCCAAAAACATGGACCAAAAACAAAAAGAGTTGCAGGACAGACGGTCAACTTAGTACAGCGTGCAAGGCCAGAAAATGTTTACCATAGTAGGAAGAGTGCAGTGTGGCACTTCTTTGTCCAAAATCCTACTGATGAGGCAAAGGTTACCTGTAAGAAGTGAGGAAGGACCTTTAGCCTAGGTAAACAACTCAGAAATTTGAATACCAGTTCCATGCTTAGACATTTAATCAACATGCACTTGCAAGCGTGGACGGACTACAAAACCTCAGGTAGCACATGTGCACCTGCTCCGACTGAAGGTAGCCAGCAACGCTCCATCGCTTCCCCACTGTAAGACCACCGCCACTGTTAAGCACACCACCAGCACTAAATGTTGAGGTGTTGTCGCAAGGCCAAAGCACTCAGGGAATCACAATGGTTTTGCAACACAACACTGAATCTTGGCCATCACTACCAATACCATCACCAACCCCCTCTCACTCTGTCCGGTCCACCGCTACTTCCCCCATATGCAGCTCTCCAGTCCAGCTCACCCTACCAGACACTCTGAGTAGGACAAGATAGTACTCATCCTCTCATCCGCGTACACTCTGTTTGAACGCCTACATTGCCAAACTAAACTCATTAGAGATGATGCCCTACCGTTTGGTTGAAAGCAAAGCTTTCCGCGAGCTCATGGCCTACGCAGTCTCACGCTATGACCTACCCAGTCGGCACTTCTTTTCTCGAAAAGCCATCCCAGCCCTCCACCTGCATGTGAAAGACCGCATTGTCCATGCACTCAAGCAATCAGAGAGTGGAAAGGTGCACCTCACAACAGATGCGTGGTCCAGTAGGCATGGCCAGGGCCGTTAAGTGTCCATCACTGCGCACTGGGTTAATGTGGTGGATGCAGGCTCCACAGGGGACAGCTGCGGTGGAACAGTACTGCCTAGCCCACGGTATAGGAAACAGTTGGCTGTAGGCTTTCGACCCTCCTCCTCCTCCATAAGCAAAAGCTCGTCCACGGAGCGCAGTCACACGAGCACTCCATCCGCAGCTGGCAGTGTTGCACACGAGGTGTCCCACTGTTGAACAGCTAGTGGTAAGCGTCAGCAGGCTGTGTTAAAGATGATGTCTTTGGGCGACAACAGACACACCACGGAGGTACTGGCCGACTACTTGCAGTGACAAACTGAGTCATGGCTGGGCAGTCTACATCTTGAGCCAGTCAAGGTAGTCAGTGATAACGGACATAATTTTGTGGCAGCCATAGCCCGTGCAAAACTCACACACATACCTGTTGTGAGTTCATTTTTCCCTTCACCATTGAGGTCTGATGAACTCCCTCCTCTGGTGAAGGAAGGTCGTGAGGCTGATTACCAAACACCTGGGCAGCTAGATAATGACTGGGTGGCTGGAATTGAGGACTGGATATAAGGCTGCCGACGCCCTTCTTCCTGGTTGGTGATTTTCCTGCTGGATTCTTGGAGACTAGTCTGATTCCTGCATCTCAAAGCTAAGTTTTTCTGCTCTGCTTTGTAATCTTCAGTTTTGTTTTTGTTTTGGCTTGTTTTTTGGGAGTTCTGCCATCCCCGGCCAGGGGTGAGCTGAATTCCATTTTTGTCTTTGATCTGTTGATCTTTTGCTCTGTCTTCAGAATATACCTGAGTGCTGATATAGTCTTTTGAAGCCTAGCGACTTCAGGGCCTGTTTTTCCTATCAATCGGTTGGCTCATTTTGATAGGGTTTTTGCGGATGGCAGACAGCAGCTTTCCTATCCTGTCCTATGTAGTTAGCTTGGGCCCCATCATTTGCTCAACCTATCTTTCTATCTGTGCTAGTGTTTTCATCTTGCTTCACCGTCATTATATGTTGGGGGCTGCCTATTGCTTTGGGGTCTGCTCTGGGGCAGTTTAGTTTTTCCCCTTTCTGTCTTTAGGCTATGTAGTTCTCCGGCTGTGATCGAGGGGTCTAGGGCACCGTAGGAACGCCCCATGGCTACTGCTAGTTGTTGTGGATAGGTTCAGGGTCTGCAATCCGATAGCTGCCAACCTCTCTGGTTTTTCTGGACTTAGCTGGTATTTTGTTTTTTCCTCCTTCGGTGACTCATCATAACACATACCTTGCCTGGCTCACACTTTTAACCTTGTGGTGCAATGCTTCCTTAATAATTATCCAGAGTTAACATCCCTGCTCCATAAGGTGTGAAGACTGTGCTCGCACATCTGTCACTCAAACGTCCACTCCAGTCATATGCAGAAGCTGCAGCGATTGCTCCACCTCCCCAAGCACCGCCTAATCATAGACGTTGCAACAAGGTGGAACTCCACCCTGCACATGGTTGAGAGGCTGTGCGAACAGAGGCAGGCTGTAATGTATTTGTGGGAGGATACACGGGCAGGCAGTTTGAGGGAAGACATGGAATTGTCGGGTGTACAGTGGTCAAAGCTGAAAGACCTCTGTAAAGTCCTTCAGTGTTTTGAGGAATGCACACGGCGTCATCATAAGCATGAGCATCCCACTTAAGCGTCTGCTCATGCAAAGTTTGACGCACATTAATGATCTGGCGTCTGCAGCGGAGGAGGAACTGGAGGAGGAGGAGGAGGAGGGAAGCCTTGCCGACAGTCAGCCATTGTCTGGTCAGGGAACTGTCCTGGACGAGGTGGTGGAGGAAGAAGAGGAAGAGGAGGATGAGGGGGATGATTATTTTGGACAGGAGGATGCTTCTCAGGGGGCCAGAGAAAATGTTGGCATTCCAAGGTCAGGTACAGAGTTTGTGCATGACTGTAGGGATGGGGATCTGCCAGAAAGTGCTCCTCCACCCAGCAGTGGCAGTGCATTATTGACACCTGGAACATTGGCCCACATGTGCGATTATGCCTTGCGGATCTTAAAAAGGGACCCCCGCTTTGCCAAAATGATGAAGGATGATGACTACTGGCTGGCCAGCATCCTCGATCCACGCTACAAAGGCAAATTATACAACATCATGCCACAGGAGAACCTAGAGATAATATTGGATAACAAACAAGCAACTCTGGTAGACCATTTGTTTGAGGCTTTCCCAGCACACAGCAGCGGTGCTGGTTCTCCCACGAGCCATAGTGGGCACAATGGAAGAGATGTTTGTGGTACACACAGCCGAAGAGGCGTTGGAGACAGGGGTTTAATGACCATGTTGTTGAATGATTTCTCAAGTACCGCTCATGACTGCTAATACTGCATCGATTACAAGTAACCTTTTTTGCTATTTAGATTCTGGTGTAATCCATAATGAGCCTGTGAACGTCTGTCTGTTACTCCGGAAATATATTTGGAGCTTTAAGATTACCCCAACACTGTATACAGCTGTACGCTTGTGTTACATTACCCATTTACAGCTTTTCATATTCTTGTGTAATCCATACTGGACCTGAGAGCGTTTGTGTCTGCCTCCTGAAACATATACAGAGATTCATAATGTTTACACTATTCTATATATACCTTGTATCTGGTGATACTGTACCCTTTTTCAACTTTTTATTTTATTGTGTAATCCATACTGAGCCTGTGAGCGTCTGTGTATGACTCATGAAATATATACAGAGATTTACTATTATCCCTAGACTGTATAGAGGTGTACGCTTCTGATACAGTACCATATATCTGCTGGTATTTTGGGTTCATTTTCCAAAACATGAGGAAGTATAGTGGAAGAGGACACGGACGTCGGGGGTCACCTGGTACTGATGGTGGTGCATCTGCTGGTAGTGCCAAAAACACAATAGCAGCTAAGGCAGGAGGTGTTGAGCCTGCATCATGGTGTAGCTCCGGAAGGCCTGTAAGGCTCCCTTTTCTGGGAGTAGGTAGACTGCTTTTAAAGCTGGAGCATCAGGAACTTTTTTTGACTTACATTGCTGAAACAGCCTATCTCCTCCTCTTCTGAAGTTTCAAAAAATGCAAGCACTGAGTCGTCAGTGCAGGCTTCTGGTCAGGAGCAACCCCTTTCCTTGTGTCCTTCACCCACACCAAAAGTGAAGGATGCGGCAGCACACACTTCAGATTTCTCCTTGGAGCTCTTTTCACATACCATGCCTAGGTTAATTAAAAATGGGGCCCATCATATACTGGAGCATTCCAAATGGGGGACATCAGACACTGGAGCAGCATTTACGGAGCCCATTATACACTGGAGCATTAGAAATGGGGCCCATTATATATGGAGCATTATTAGGGCCCATCATACACTGGAGCATCATCCAAGCTTCAGTAATAAGAATTGATGTTTTAGGCATTGAAATGGGCACTGTAGGTGTGTTTACTGTCGTCCACTCCCTGCAGACTTTGCTTCCCCATTGACTTGCATTGGGTTTCGTGTTTCAGTCGGCCTCCTACTTTTCCCTATAGTCGGCCGATTTCGTTCGACCCGACTTTTGCGAAAGTTGGGTTTCATGAAACCCGACTCGACCCTAAAAAAGGCAAAGTCGCTCATCTCTACCTGCTGGTATTTAATGTGGCCCATAAAGCTCCTTTCAATTAAAACAGTGCAAGGGAAAAGCCTTTATCTAAAGTGCTAAGAAATCCCTGACATGTGAAGTATGGAGATTATTGTGTTAATCATACTCGGAACCAAGTGAATAGAGCGTAAAGCTCAGTCTCTGATTCTTGGACACATATTTGGCATTGCAGGGGTGAGCCAAATGTATTCGGTGTCTACAATGATTTGCGTTACTAGGAAACAAAGACGCAAGTAACGAATTATCCAGCCTGCAAATAGAGGATACTGCATTAAATAATTAATGCCCTGTGCATGTATTATTTCTCTTTGTCACAGCTGCTACAGCTAGAGTTAAGATCCAAGGTTTGCCATTGTGTGCTATGTACAGGATGTACTGTCCTTCCATTACTGTACCCCGTATCGGGCTTATGTAACTTTCTTATGTCATATGTACAAGGCCTATGTTATTAGACATTCTGCAATTTAGAGACAATGCTTTATAAATAACAGAAAAATAGGACCTAAAAAAATTGACCACATCCGACAGAAAATTATCTCCCAATCACCTCATACCATGCACTGTCCTCCCTCCCCCCTGCATCTAGTTCACTCTCTAATTTTGAACCAGTCACAGAAGAAGAAGTAAGTAGGCTCCTTGCATCTTCTTGCTCAACCACTTGCACCAGTGACCCATTTCCGTCACATCTCCTCCGGTCCCTTTCCCCTGCTGTCACCACTCACCTAACTAAAATATTTAACCTCTCTCTCTCTCTCTCGTGGTATCTTTCCCTCCTCATTTAAGCATGCCATCATACATCCACTACTTAAAAACCATCCCTCGACCAAAACTGTACCGATAACTATAGACCTGACTCTAATCTTCCCTTTATCTCTAAATTCCCAGAAACGCTTGGTCCACTCCCGTCTTATCCGCTATCTCTTTGATAACTCTCTTCTTGACCCTCTCAAATCCGGTTTCCGCTCTTTACACTCTACTGAAACTGCCATCTCTAAAGTCTCTAATGATCAACTAACAGCTAAATCAAATGGTCATTACTCCATGCTAATTCTCTTGGATCTCTCTGCAGCATTCGACACTGTGGATCATCAGCTCCTCCTCATTATGTTCTGTTCCATTGGCCTCAAGGACACTGTTCTCTCCTGGTTCTCCTCCTATCTCTCTGACCGCTCCTTTACTGTATCTTTTGCTGGTTCCTCCTCCTCTCATCTTCCCCTTACTGTTGGGGGTCCTCAAGGATCAGTCCTAGGCCCCCTCCTCTTCTCTTTGTACACTGCCCCTATTGGTCAAAGAATCAGTAGATTTGGTTTCCAGTATCATCTCTATGCTGATGACACCCAATTATACACTTCTCCTGACATCACGCCTGCCTTTCTAGAAAACATCAGCGATTGTCTAAACACTGTGCCTAACATCATGTCCTCACTATATCTGAAACTGAACCTGTCAAAGATTGAACTCCTTGTGTTTCCTCCCGCTGCTAATGTACCTATACCCGACATTGCCATTTCCGTGTGTGGTTCTGGGTCGCCCTCCCAGGGCTGTGGGGTACTCGGTACCGGGCCGGTATCTCAGAGGGAAGTGTCACAGTAGCGGTGACCCGGTCCGTGGCCCTGGGCGTCCATGTAAAAGAATAGTGTGGCTGATGATTAAAGTTTATGAGTGGATGATTCGTGATGCCACCTGTGGTGTTCGGCAATGAGGATGTTAAGCCGACGCTGCAGACAGATCCTCTGGGACAGATGGTGTGGTGCAGTAATGATGTTGTAGCCCTCCACAGGCAGGGCTGTAGTCCCAGGGCAGAGTAGATGAAGAGGGAAGGTGTTGAGGAAGAGGGTGTAGTGTTTGGCACAGAGATGTAGCAGTGCTGATGGGGTTGCAGGAAGAAGGCAAGGACACAACAGGGTGCAGTTTCTTTACCTTTACTTTGCTTGGCAAATGCAGTCCAGGGTCCAGATTGCAGATGGCACAGGAGCTGGCTAGCCTGGAAGCAACTTAGGAATCTCTCTAGGCAGATGGGTTGTGTAGTCTCCTTCCTAGTGCTTAGTTTTAGGTACTTGCAGTACTGTGTTACACTGAAGTTCCACTTGGTTATTCTCTATAGAACTCCCTCGTATGACAGACAGCTGTAGACTTCCTCTTATGGCTCACACGTCGCTGTTTTGCCTCCGAGTCTTATGTGGGAATAGAGCATTTACAGCTTCCTATTCCTCCTGTTTCTGTTGCAGGACCATCAGTGTCGATACAGCCTTGGATACCAGGCTCCAGATCATGCGCTATAGCTGGGAATGAGCCTGAACTGTCTGCTCAATCCCCCAGCTCTTCTCCTTACGCCCACACACGTTGCCCTCCTCACACGAACTCCTAATTTTCCCTTCCTAGCCCCCAGAGAGCAGCTCTTCCCCCAGTTTTGGGTTCAGAGCTCCCTTTGCTGGCCTGGAGTGGGAGCTGTGTTGTGTGTTGTAGTTAACTGCCAGAGAGATCCTTTATTGCTTCCAAACATGACATCACACTCCCTAGGAGGAAGGCAATGCCACTGTGGCGAACATACTCCTGGGGGCACCACATTCCCCCCTAGTGCAATTCAGTACTCTCGGACTGAAGGTAAAACATGTAAACATATAAACAATTATAAATATAACAAGATTTCTAAAAAATGAAAAATACAAAAAGCAAAGCTCAAAAATAGTCCTGATGACGATTAGTCCATGCGTCAATGTCCATGGTCCAATTCCTGAGCAAGTTGGTAAACTATTTACAAGTAGTTTTGACCACACATAGTCCTGTGGTCCAGCTGTCCATTGAAACAGAATAAAATATCCAAAAAGTCTTACAGAGTCTCTGTAAGCACAAAACTTGAAACATTGCATATTTACAGATTAACATTTACAAAACTTATCTATATGCGGAACCTTAGGGGTGGAATACCTTGGGTACAACGGACAGACCTAATTAGCACTGGGTAGTAACCATCTGTGAACTCTTAGACTCACTATGGGCATGACAGATTCACCACTGGCAGGGCAAAGGTTCTCTGGCTCCACTGCTGGTGTAACATCCGCTGCCTGAACTTCCTGATTTTCAGAGTTCTCTTGAGTCTCTGCTACTTCAGTTGCAGTAGGCTGGGGAAAGATTAGGACAGGAACTATGATGGCTTGATCCATTCTTGTCCTGTTTGCAGGAAATTCTCCAAGTACAGTGCTGACCTTTTCTTCTTCTTCTTCTATGAGTTGAACGTTGTTTTGTTCTTCCATTCTGTCCTTTAGTTGGTCAGGGCACAATTTCAAATGATACCTCGATACTGCTGATGAGGTTTCTCCTCCATCCTTACTGATAAGGCACACTTTGGTGTTGTCAAAGTTTGATGGTAGGACGGTGTAGGTTTCAGCTTCCCATTGGTCATCCAATTTATGCATCCTTCTTTTCCTCTTTAGGACTTATTCTCCTGGTGACAAGGGAACCGCAGGTGCATGTTGATTGTAGTTCTTTTCTACTTTTTGTCTCGCCTGAGCTAGACTCTTTTCTACACACTCTTGTACTCTACGGTACTGTTGCTGCCGCTCTGTATCCCAGTCAGCCTCTGGTGATGTCACTTCAGGTGTAAGGACTCCCATATCCAAATCAATAGGCAGCTTGCCAGGACTCGCTCTCATTAGGTAGGCTGGAGTGGAGTTGGTGGAATTCACAGGAATGTGATTGTAGAGGTCTACCAGATCTGGCAACTTCTCTGTGTAGTGAAACCTCCACCAGGGGGAGCTGATGAGGGAAGAGAGGTTATACACTAAGAGCAGCAACCCTGAGCAACAGCACAGGTGCCACAGGTAACAAGAGAGAATAGTCAGACGAACCGAGTCAGAAACTAACAGGAGCAGACGTACCAGAAGGAGCAGCAATACTCGTAGTCAAAATACCAAAGCCAAGAGTCAGAAAGCCAGAACATGAGCACGGGGTCCAAATCGTGAGACGAAATACGTGGTCGGGGTACAAGCCATGGAGTCAGATGCCAGAGAGGGAACGTAACAGCAGAGACGAATACCAAGAGACGGGGTCAGAAATCAGTCCGGGTCATACACGTGAATATCAGTCAAAGGCATGAGGATCACCAGGGTTCAAGGGTCAGTGGCTCTAAACTGCAAGCTTGAGCTATCACTAACACTGGTCAGCAGGCTGTGAGGGATTTAAATAGCCCAGCTAGCTCCAGAACGAGGCTGAGGAGATTAACCCCCGCATGACCAGTCCGGAGTGAAGACAGCAGAAGATAAACTCCGGACTGGACCATGACAGTACCCACCTCTCAATGGGGGGCCACTGGACCCCCAGGCTTCCCTGGATGATGAGCGTGAAAGGCCCGGACCAACCGATCCGCATGGACCAAACGCGCCGGCACCCATGACCGATCCTCAGGACCGTATCCTTTCCAATGGACCAAGTACTGAAGTGAACGACGGAGCATACGAGAATCCACCACCTGTTCCACCTCGTACTCGGTCTGCCCATCTACCATAACAGGCGGCGGGTGCGAGGGAGACTCGTCAGAGGAAGGCACCGAGGGCTTCAGAAGCGCTTGTGGAACACATTAGGAATCCGTAATGACGGAGGCAACCGCAGGCGAAAGACCACAGGATTAATCACCTCTAAAATCTCATACGGACCAATAAACTTGGGACCCAACTTAGCAGAGGGAATTCTCAGCCTTATGTTTTTGGTGGATAACCATACCTTATCCCCCACCTGATAAGCCGGCCCCACCGAGCGTCGTTTATCTGCGAAAAACTTATATTTGCCCTGAGCCTCCCCAATGTTTCTCTGAACTTCCCTCCAAACCTCCTCCAACCGCAAAAAGGCTGAACCAGCCCCTGGACACTCCGAATCTAGTCTGGAGAATTCACCAAAATGAGGGTGAAACCCGTAGTTGCAGAAGAAAGGAGAAGTACCAGTAGACTGATTGACACGATTATTGAAGGCGAATTCCGCCATAGGTATCATAGAGCACCAATCATCCTGTCTGGATGTGACAAGACACCGCAGGATCTGCTCTAAAGACTGATTGGTCAGACTGAAAGGACCATTGGTCTCGGGATGGTAGGCCGATGAAAAGGTCAGACTGATGCCCAGCCTTTTACAAAAAGCCTTCTAGAATTTTGACACGAATTGCACCCCTCTATCAGACACCACAATGACAGGCACACCATGCAACCGAATCACATGCTCAATGAACAGCCCAGATAGAGTCTCAGCATTAGGAAGGCCCGATAAGGGTACAAAATGTGCTTGTTTGCTGAACCTATCCACAACTACCCAGATCACGGTTTTGCCATTAGAGGGTGGGAGATCGGTGATAAAATCCATGGACAGGTGAGTCCACGGTCTATCCGGAATTGGCAGTGGCACCAATTCCCCGGCCGGCTGGTTGTGGGAGGCTTTCGCGCGGGCACAAGTTTCACAGGAGGACACAAAACCAGTGACGTCAGAAGTCAACGAGGGCCACCAGAACAGCCTAGTGATGGCTTTACGAGTGGCCGAGATTCCTGGATGCCCACTCAGAGCTGAGTCGTGGAACTCCCGAAGCACTCTTAACCGATACTGGACAGGCACAAAGAGCTTATTTTCAGGTATGGACGGGGGAGCAAGAGATTGGGCCTCACGAATCTCCTGCTCCAATCTCTGGGACACCAAAGCCACCACCACCCCACGCTGAAGAATAGAGGAAGGAGGCTCCGGAGGCGATACCGGATCTAGGCTGCGAGACAAGGCATCCGCCTTCACATTCTTGGAACCTGGTCTGAAAGTGATGGAAAACTGAAATCGGGAAAAAAAAAGTGACCACCTTGCCTGTCTCGGAGTCAGACGTTTGGCGGATTCGATGTAAGACAGATTCTTGTGATCTGTAATGACAGTGATACGATGGACAGCCCCCTCCAAAAAATGCCTCCATTCTTCAAAAGCCAATTTAATGGCCAACAACTCTCGGTTACCCACGTCATAATTCCTTTCAGCAGAGGAAAATTTTTTAGAAAAGAAGGCACAGGGTCTTAAGTTAGTTAATGTGGTGGGCCCCTGGGACAACACAGCCCCCACTCCCACGATGAATGGTTTAGACAAGTCAGGTTGCACCAGTACCGGAGCAGTCATGAAACGTTCTTTTAACAAAGAAAACGCCGCCACAGCTGGAGCTGACCAGTTTTTAAGATCCGCTCCCTTTTGGGTGAGATCAGTGAGGGGTTTGACCACTTGAGAGATCCCCTTGATGAATTTTCTATAATAATTGTCAAAACCCAGAAATCGCTGAAGACCCTTGAGATCTCTGGGTTGCACCCAATCCACAATGGCCTGTACCTTCCTAGGGTCCATACGAAACCCCTCAGCGGACAGGATGACCCCTAGAAAGGACACTTCTTGAGTAAAAAATGAACACTTCTCCAATTTGGCAAAGAGTGAGTTCTCCCTGAGCCTCTGGAGAACCACATGAAGATGACCCATATGACTTTGTCTATCAGAAGAATATATACAGTCATATGTAAAAGTTTGGGCACCCCTATTAATATTAACCTTTTTTCTTTATAACAATTTTGGTTTTTGCAACAGGTATTTCAGTTTCATATATCTAATAACTGATGGACTCAGTTATATTTCTGGATTCAAATGAGGTTTATTGTACTAACAGAAAATGTGCAATCTGCATTTAAACAAAATTTGACCGGTGCAAAAGTATGGGCACCCTTATCATTTTCTTGATTTGAACACTCCTAACTACTTTTTACTGACTTCCTGAAGCACTAAATTGGTTTTGTAACCTCATTGAGCTTTGAACTTCATAGCCAGGTGTATCAAATCATGAGAAAAGGTATTTAAAGTGGCCACTTGCAAGTAGTTCTCCTATTTGATTCTCCTATGAAGAGTGGCATCATGGGCTCCTCAAAACAACTCTCAAATGATCTGAAAACAAAGATTATTCAACATAGCTTTTCAGGGGAAGGATACAAAAAGTTGTCTCAGAGATTTAACCTGTCAGTTTCCACTGTGAGGAACATAGTAAGGAAATGGAAGAACACAGGTACAGTTCTTGTTAAGCCCAGAAGTGGCAGGCCAAGAAAAATATCAGAAAGGCAGAGAAGAAGAATGGTGAGAACAGTCAAGGACAATCCACAGACCACCTCCAAAGACCTGCAGCATCATCTTGCTGCAGATGGTGTCACTGTGCATCGGTCAACAATACAGCGCACTTTGCACAAGGAGAAGCTGTATGGGAGAGTGATGCGAAAGAAGCCGTTTCTGCAAGCACGCCACAAACAGAGTCGTCTGAGGTATGCAAAAGCACATTTGGACAAGCCAGTTACATTTTGGAAGAAGGTCCTGTGAACTGATGAAACAAAGATTGAGTTGTTTGGTCATACAAAAAGGCGTTATGCATGCGCTGTATTGTTGACCGATGCACAGTGACACCATCTGCAGCAAGATGATGCTGCAGGTCTTTGGAGGTGGTCTGTGGATTGTCCTTGACTGTTCTCACCATTCTTCTTCTCTGCCTTTCTGATATTTTTCTTGGCCTGCCACTTCTGGGCTTAACAAGAACTGTACCTGTGTTCTTCCATTTCCTTACTATGTTCCTCACAGTGGAAACTGACTGGTTAAATCTCTGAGACAACTTTTTGTATCCTTCCCCTGAAAAGCTATGTTGAATAATCTTTGTTTTCAGATCATTTGAGAGTTGTTTTGAGGAGCCCATGATGCCACTCTTCGTAGGAGAATCAAATAGGAGAACTACTTGCAAGTGGCCACCTTAAATACCTTTTCTCATGATTTGATACACCTGGCTATGAAGTTCAAAGCTCAATGAGGTTACAAAACCAATTTAGTGCTTCAGGAAGTCAGTAAAAAGTAGTTAGGAGTGTTCAAATCAAGAAAATGATAAGGGTGTCCATACTTTTGCACCGGTCAAATTTTGTTTAAATGCAGATTGCACATTTTCTGTTAGTACAATAAACCTCATTTAAATCCAGAAATATAACTGAGTCCATCAGTTATTAGATATATGAAACTGAAATACCTGTTGCAAAAACCAAAATTGTTGTAAAGAAAAAAGGTTAATATTAATAGGGGTGCCCAAACTTTTACATATGACTGTAAGTATATCGTCAAGATAAACAACTACAAAACGTCCAATAAAATCAGAAAAAACATGGTTAATGAAATTCTGGAATACCGCTGGTGCGGTAGTCAAACCGAAGGGCATAACCAAATTTTCAAACAGACCCTCAGAGGTGAGAAATGCAGTTTTCCATTCATCCCCCTCCCGCATACGGATGAGATTGTATGCTCCCCTGAGGTCCAACTTAGAGAACCACCTGGCCCCCGACAATTGATTGTACAAATCAGGTATCAGTGGGAGAGGGTAGGCGTTTCTTATGGTTATTTTATTCAGTTCTCGAAAATCGAGGCATAGGCGTAAACCACCTTCCTTCTTTTTTACAAAAAAGAACCCCGATGCCACGGGAGAGACAGATGGCCGTATATGCCCTTTACGGAGACTTTCAGAGATATACTCCTTCATAGCAGCCCGCTCAGGGCCGGAGAGATTGTACAGCCGGGCTTTGGGCAATTTGGCACCGGGAACAAGATCCACGGCACAATCGAATGGGCGGTGTGGTGGTAGAACCTCAGCCTCCTTTTCGGAGAACACATCCTTAAAACCCTTTAGGTACTCCGGAATACCCTCCAGGTTGACGGATGACATAGACACAGTAGCAAGACAATTTTCAGAACACGCAGGTCCCCATTTAACAATATCCCGGGACCCCCAGTCAATAACTGGGTTATGCCGTTGCAACCAGGGAAACCCTAACACCAGGCCAGCAGGGAGGTTATCCAAAACAAAGCATGACATGCGCTCCTGGTGTAGGGCCCCCACCCTGAGGGTAAATTCTTTAGAACTGAAATGGAGACCATCCTTAGTGAGTGGTGTAGAATCAATAGCCACAATTTTTAAGGGAGTCCCCAACCTAACTGTCCCTAATCTACAGCGAGCCACCAACTTAGAGTCAATCAGGTTCAGGGATGACCCACAGTCTACCATAGCCGAAGTATGGAAAAAGCCATTCTCAACACCAAGTTCCACCTTTAGCAGTACTCTTGAAAAGGAAGAAAAGGGTACCTGAGAGTCTGGGTGACCTCCACGATTATCACCCAGACTCAGCCGCTTGTTAGTCGGAGGACAGGAGGGGCAGTCTTTTTTCCAATGTCCAGGATCTCCGCAGTAAAAACACAATTTTCCATCACGTCGCCGTCTCCTCTCTTTCTCCTGGGGGTTGGTGGCTCCCACCTCCATAGGTTCAGATGGAAGCAAAACATCAGGGTTAGCAGGGAAAAACGGAACCCCTCGCTGAGTAACACCTCTCTCCCGCAGTCTCCGATCCATACGGATAGCCTGACTCATAGCCTCCTCCAATGAACTGGGAGGTGGATGGAGAGCCAGAGCGTCCTTCAAGCAATCCGACAGTCCCTTCCTGAACAGACATCTCAGTGCAGAGTCGTCCCAGGACACCTCAGTGGACCATCGATGGAATTCGGAGCTGTACCATTCGGCTGAGTGCTTCCCTTGCCCCAGACCCAAAATAGTGTCCTCTGCCACCCTAACACGGTCCGGTTCATCATAGATAAGTCCTAGGGCCTCAAAGAACCTATCTACCGACATCCGTTCAGGGGCAGTAGGGGGCAACGAAAAAGCCCAGGATTGGGGACCCTCCCTAAGTAAGGAGATAACAATCCCCACCCGCTGAGTCTCATCCCCAGACGATCGGGGTCTAAGAGAAAACCATAATTTACAACTCTCCTTGAATATATGAAATTTCTCTTTTTCACCAGAAAATGTGTCAGGAAGTTTAACTGAGGGTTCAGGAGAGTGCAAAATAACATCTACAGAGTCACCTGGTGGACAAACAATATGAGAGGTGTTTCCCTGCATGGTCTTAATAGTCTCAGTCAGTTCTTTCTGTAAGAGGGTCTGAGACATGACAAGGGACTGATGATTCACAGAAAAGTCCTGCGCCATCTGCGTCAAACTGGACACTTGATCTGCCAAGTTATGCAGCAGATCCATGGCCAAAGAAAAAAAAATGCAAAATCCCGTTTAAATGTGAGGTTAGTGATAATGTCGTGAAACCTCCACCAGGGGGAGCTGGTGAGGGAAGAGAGGTTATACACTAAGAGCAGCAACCCTGAGCAACAGCACAGGTGTCACAGGTAACAAGAGAGAATAGTCAGACGAACCGAGTCAGAAACTAACAGGAGCAGACGTACCAGAAGGAGCAGCAATACACGTAGTCAAAATACCAAAGCCAAGAGTCAGAAAGCCAGAACATGAGCACGGGGTCCAAATCGTGAGATGAAATACATGGTCGGGGTACAAGCCAGGGAGTCAGATGCCAGAGAGGGAACGTAACAGCAGAGACGAATACCAAGAGACGGGGTCAGAAATCAGTCCGAGTCATACACGTGAATATCAGTCAAAGGCAGGAGGATCACCAGGGTACAAGGGTCAGCGGCTCTAAACTGCAAGCTTGAGCTATCACTAACACTGGTCAGCAGGCTGTGAGGGATTTAAATAGCCCAGCTAGCTCCAGAACGAGGCTGAGGAGATTAACCCCCGCATGACCAGTCCGGAGTGAAGACAGCAGAAGATAAACTCCGGACTGGACCATGACACTCTGGCTACAGATTCCTCTCTTCCAAAGGCAAGGTCTTCAGTAGATCGATCACCACTTGATTCATATTGTCACACATGCCATTGGTCTGTGGATGGTACGGTGTTGTCCTCATCTTCTTGCAACCATACAAATTACAGAATTCCTGGAACACTTCTGCCTCAAAGGCTGGACCTTGATCTGTAAGCACTCGCTCGGGATATCTGTGTGGTCGACAAAAGTGCTGTTGGAATGCTCTGGCTGCTGTCCTAGCTGTTTGATCCTTGACAGGCACGACTACCAGGAATCTCGAGTAGTGATTAACGATAGTAAGAGCATAAACGTAGTCTGAAAGGCTTGGAACCAGCTTCACATGGTCCAGGGCGACCAACTCAAGGGGTTGTTTGGTTATTATTGGCTGCAAAGGAGCTCGTTGGCTGTTACGGTCCTTCCTGCACAGGTTGCATTGTCCACACTCCCGGCACCAATTTTCAATGGCTTTCCTCCTACCAGCCCAGTAGAATCTCTCTCGGAGCAAGGCCTCCAACTTCTTCCATCCGAAGTGTCCAGCTCCATTGTGGTATGCTTCTAAGACCATTGATGCCTCCCACTTTGGGACTACCACTTGCCAGACCAACTCATGAGTGTGGGCATTGATACTCCTCCGGCACAGCTTTCCCCCATAGATAAACAGCCGTTCTCTCTCCTTCCACAACTGCTGGGTTTCTTCAGAAGCATCTGGACCTGGGCGTCAGTCAGCTTGTGACAGTAGCTCCTTTACCAGGCGGACTGCGAGATCGCTATCCTGCATTTCTGCCCAGTCATGATGAAGCAATGGATTTAGGGTGGCCTCTTTCACGATAGACCGTCTGTTTCTAACTCCTTGGGCACGTTGGGCTGCAATTGGCCGGTGGAAGGCAGGTAACTCTACTTCTTCGAGTGCATCAGGGTCTTCTCCTGCATCTGGCAGATTGGGCATTCTGGACAGCGCATCAGCATTGGCATTCTTGTGCCCCGCTCGGTACTTGATGGTAAATTCATAATTAGACAGCCGGGCCATCCATCGCTGCTCCAGTGCGCCTAATTTTGCAGTTTACAAGTGAGTCAACGGGTTGTTGTCCGTGAAGATGGTAAACTTGGCTGAAGCTAGGTAATGCTTGAATCGTTCAGTCACAGCCCAGACTATTGCGAGGAACTCCAGTTTGAAGGAACTGTAGTTGTCAGGGTTCCTTTCAGTGGGACGAAGCTTCCTGCTGGCGTAGGAGATCACTCTTTCTTTGCCATTCTGTACCTGTGACAGTACTGCTCCCAGTAACACATTGCTGGCATCAGTATACAGAACAAATGGTTGGTCATAATCTGGGTAGGCCAGAAATTCATCTCCTGTGAGAGCCATCTTCAGTCGAGTGAAGGACCTCTCCAGTTCCTCATTCCATTCAAATGTAGGACTCTTCTTTCTGGCTTTCTTGGACTGGCCCACCAGAAGATTTTGCATAGGCGTGGCTATCTCAGTGAAGCCTTTGATGAACCTTCGGCAGTAGCCTACCAACCTGAGGAATTGACGTACTTCATGGAGGTTGCTGGGCTTCTGCCAGTCTCGGATGACAATGACTTTGTCAGGATCCGGTGCCACACCTTCTGCACTCACTACATGACCGAGTTACTGTACCTTGGGCTTCAGGAGGTGGCATTTGGAAGGCTTCACTTTCAGGCAAAGTTGGACAAGGCTTCAAACATCTCAGCCAGGTGCTTCAGATGGTCTTCATAAGTCTTGGAGAAAACAATTACATCATCAAGGTACAACAGGACTGTCTCGAAGTTCTTGTGTCCAAGACAGCACTCCATTAGCCGTTGAAATGTCCCAGGGGTGATGCAGAGCCTGAACAACATGTAATTGAACTCACAGAGACCCATTGGGGTAGTAAACGCTGTTTTCTGCTTGTCTGCCTCTGCCATGGGAACCTACCAATAAAAAAACAAGGAAGAAGAGATCATGCAAAAAAATAGGATCACCACACAGTATCAGTAAGTACAAAATTTGAATAAATTTTATTGTTAACAAGCCAAAAAACACACACATATTAAAAACAATTAGAAATCAATAGAACCATGTATGGACTCTCCAATAGATGACAAATGGTACATTTTAAACATTTAAATAGTATACCAATAGACCACAAGTCCTAAATAATACACAGAGAAAAATAACTCTGAATAAATGCTGCTAGCATACACCCAACAATCCAAGATTGTGAGACAATGTAGTCCACAGACATGAAGGATTCAGTGCAAAGATTGAGACTTGAATATCACATAGGCCAAAATGGCTAATGCCAAAAATAAAGAATTGTTAGATTGCAAAATCAATACACAATACTGTCAAATGCATCCTAAATGCCGGACTAACGAGATGAATACGTCCCCCTCTAAAAGTGTAAGTCGGGGAACCAGTCTGTCGTCCCGTCATCTAAATAGCAGCCATGCAGTCAGAGGTAATATTGGGAATCCATAGGGAAAAAAAACCCACGCGTTCCGACACTCCTGGGTGTCTTTTTCAAGGTGAGCATGCCAATACCCACTAGTGAGATCTAAGGAAGAAAAATAGTTAGCAGTTTTAAGTGCAGCTAATGTCTCTTCAATTCTGGGTAATGGGTAGGCATCCTTATGTGTAATGATGTGAATTTTTCTGTAATCAACACACATTCTCATGGTACCATCTTTCTTTTTCACAAAGACTATTGGAGCTGCCCAGGGGCTACAACTGTCCCTGATCACCCCAGCCTCCTTCATTTCCCGCAACATACTTTTGGCACATTGATATTGTGTTGGTGGTATAGGCCGGTACCTTTCTTTAATGGGTGGATGATCTCCAGTGGGGATATGGTGTTGAACCCCTTTTGCCTCCCCAAAGTCTAGAGAGTGTTTACTGAATATCCGCTTATACTCCTGAGTCAATCAGTAAACCCCACTCTTTTGGTATGAAGGGGTGGAGTCAGTCCCCACCTTCAGCTGCTGACACCACTCCAGCTGCTTTACAGAGCCATTGTCCTCCACCTGGTCGGATGAGACCAAGGGCTCTGCTGCCCATATTGCATTGTTACTGACAGTAAGCAGCTTAGCAACTGTGGCATACCGAGGTATTGTGGCCTTCTCTTCCCTACAATTCAAGAGGCGTACAGGTACTCTCCCTTTGCGGACATCAACTACCTCTCTGGCTGTCAGGACAGTCGGCCGGCTATCAGAGTACACTGGCTCTACCGATGCTTGGTAATCTTTTCCTCTGAGGCCTATGGCTGCCCGACACCAAATTAACATTTCACATCTGGGGGGTATCGCAATGGGGAAAGGATCACTCACTCTGACGCTGCCTATTTCTCCGCCAGAGAGTTCTACCTGCTGTCTTTGCATCAGGGCCTTGATCTCCTTCTGCAGGACTCATTGTTCACTGGAACCAGCAGTCTCGGCCACCTGTTGCAACAAAACAATAACCTCGGCAAGACAATTTTCAATTATATTAGAACCAAGGGTCATCATTGGGTTACATTCTCGTCGAACAATGTCTACAACTATCAGACCTTGAGATTTTAACTCTACTCGCCCCACTTTAATAGTAATCTCTTTACATCCTACTTGCGGCAAAGACTGACCATTGCTGGCAACTACTGTCAGTTCATCACTTGGGCCGCGAATAAGTTCAGAGTCAGCCCAATACCGCTTGTAAAGGATATATGGCATAGTTGTCACCTGAGAGCCAGTGTCCAGCAAAGCGTTCATGGGGATGCCGTCAATCGCCACTGGGTGGACCGGTCGCCCTCCAACATACTTGGCTCACCAGTTCTTTGGGCCTTGTGATCCTACTCCTGGGGGTTGGCCCTCTGCCCCAGGGGTTGCTCGTTTAAATAACAGAACCTTGCAATGTGGCCTGCCTTGTGACAGTGACGACAGATGGGACGTCCGTCCAGGTCATAGCGATCGTTGTCTCTCCCTCGGCGTGGCGGGATCCTCTTCTTCCATAGGCACGGGACATCCTCTGGACTGGAGGCCAGCTGGATCTTCTCCTTGGATGACACCTGCATGGACTGCACAGTTTTGGCAAGTGCAGCCATATTTTTGGTCAGCTCCTGGACCTGAAGACGCAGTTCGGCAGAAGGGTCTTTGTCCAGAGTCTGTGCATCAGCCTCCACCGGGCTGAGAGGGAAAGATGCTGCTTCTTGATGGTATGTGATCGCTGGGCGCCTAGGGGGCACTGGACGGTTGACATTTGGTTCATGCAGCACCCGAATAGCCCTGTCTTTGAAGTCTGCAAAGTCTAGGTCAGGGTTTTGTAGGGCTATGATGCGCAGCTGTGCTCTGTGGGTACTGGATAAGAGGCCCTCAATAAATTGCTCCTTTAACAGTCTGTCTCCATCTTTCACACTGTCTTGATCAATCTGCTTGATGGCTCGCAGCGCCTCCTGCAGGTTAAGAGCATAGTCCTGTATACTGTCCTGCACTCTTTGCTTACACCCAAAGAATCTCATCTTTATTTCAGCTGCAGTGCAAGTGTCAAAGGTGCTTTTTAGCTTGGCCAGAATCTTTTTAACAGTCTCTTTATCAGTGTCCTGCCAGGATTTTACTTCTCTTTGTGCTGCTCCAGTTAGCTGCCCGATAAGGATGCTCACTTTTTGGTTTTCAGACAGAGGATACACCTCAAACAAACTGCACAGTCTCTCTTTAAATTCACTCAGGGTATGTGACTCCCATGAGTACTGCAATATCCAGGCTGCTCCCGAGATATAGGGCATGGACAGCGGCATTATGGGGACCGCTGCGGTGGGTGCTGATTCTTGTGGCGCTGTGGAGGCAACGCTGGCTGCTGGAGACAGCGACGCTATGGAATCTGCATCTGCGCTGGGCCCTGCAGCTTGTGGCACTGTGGGGTTTGCGGTGGCATCCGCCGCTGCGTCTGCTCTTGCTTCAGACATTCTCTTCCCCCCTAGTTAACGTTTGGCCAGGCCCTGGGTTGCGCCGGCTTACCGGCTGGATGATCGGGGGATGCCGGGACTGGAGGCCTCCGCTTCTCACTTCCCGCGCGCTGGCCTCTTCCCACGCAGCACTTCACTTTTCGCGCTTGTCGGCTGGCTCCGCCCACGACGGCCCACCCCTGTTGCTTCCCGCGCGCACCAAGCAGCGGGGTAATGGCGGCGATGGCGCCGACAATCTGTGGCACACAACACAGTCTCTGGCACACAGGACCCAGGGACACCGGGCTCCGTAAATCCTATTTGTGACGCCAAAATGGGTCGCCCTCCCAGGGCTGTGGGGTACTCGGTACCGGACCAGTATCTCAGAGGGAAGTGTCACAGTAGCGGTGACCCGGTCCGTGGCCCTGGGCATCCATGTAAAAGAATAGTGTGGCTGATGATTAAAGTTTATGAGTGGATGATTCGTGACGCCACCTGTGGTGTTCGGCAATGAGGATGTTAAGCCGACGCTGCAGACAGATCCTCTGGGACAGATGATGTGGTGCAGTAATGATGTTGTAGCCCTCCACAGGCAGGGCTGTAGTCCCAGGGCAGAGTAGATGAAGAGGGAAGGTGTTGAGGAAGAGGGTGTAGTGTTTGGCACAGAGATGTAGCTGTGCTGACGGGGTTGCAGGAAGAAGGCAAGGACACCACAGGGTGCAGTTTCTTTACCTTTACTTTGCTTGGCAAATGCAGTCCAGGGTCCAGATTGCAGATGGCACAGGAGCTGGCTAGCCTGGAAGCAACTTAGGAATCCCTCTAGGCGATGAGTTGTGTAGTCTCCTTCCTAGCGCTTAGTTTTAGGTACTTGCAGTACAGTGTTACACTGAAGTTCCACTTGCTTATTCTCTTTAGAACTCCCTCATATGGCAGACAGCTGTAGCCTTCCTATTCTGGCTTACACGTCGCTGTTGTGCCTCCGAGTCTTATGTGGGAATAGAGCATTTACAACTTCCTATTCCTCCGGTTTCTGTTGCAGGACCATCAGTGTCCATACAGCCTTGGATACCGGGCTCCAGATCATGTGCTATAGCTGGGAATGAGCCTGAACTGTCTGCTCAATCCCCCAGCTCTTCTCCTCATGTCCACCCATGTTGCCCTCCTCACACGAACTCCTAATTTTTTTCTTCCTGGCCCCCAGAGAGCAGCTCTTCCCCCAGTTTTGGGTTCAGAGCTCCCTCTGCTGGCCTGGAGTGGGAGCTGTGTTGTGTGTTGTAGTTAACTGCCAGAGAGATCCTTTATTGCTTCCAAGCATGACATCACACTCCGTAGGAGGAAGGCAATGCCACTGTGGCGACCATACTCCTGGGGGCGCCACATTTCCACTATTATCCCCAGCAACATGCCCGCTGTCTTGGGGTCATACTTGACTCTGAGCTTTCCTTTGCCCCCAACATCCGATCACTGGCTTGCTGTTGTTATCTGCACCTCAAAAACATTTCTAGAATTTGACCTTTTCTTACTTTTGACTCCGCAAAAACTCTTACGGTTTCTCTTATTCATTCTCGTCTTGACTATTGTAACTCTCTTCTAATCGGTCTCCCTCTTACCAAACTCTCCCCCCTCCAATCTGTCTCGAATGCTGCAGCCAGGATCATATTCCTCACCAATCGTTACACCGATGCCTCTACCTTGTGACAGTCATTACACTGGCTACCCATCCTCTCCAGAATCCAGTACAAACTTATTACCCTCACCCACAAAGCTCTCCATGGCTCAGCACCACCCTACATCTCCTCCCTTGTTTCAGTATACCACTTACCCATGCCCTCCGTTCTGCTGATGACCTGAGGTTAGCATCCTTAATAATCAGAACCTCCTACTCCCGTCTCCAACACTATACACGTGCTGCGCCAATTCTTTGGAATGCACTTCCCAGGTCAATACGATTAGTCCCCAATCCCTACAATTTTAAGCGTGCCGTGAAAACGCATTTATTCAGACTAGTCTACTGCCTCAACACATTAACCTAATCTATCCCTGTGTGGCACAGTCAAAAGTTTTACCATAACCAGGTTCCCCGCATCATGTTCCCACATGCTTTATGCATCCATTAGCCCTCTGTGTCCGTACTATTAACCACTTAACATTGTGGCTGGTCCATACAATCAGGGCAATTGTTACCATCCACCTTTCGTGCCTAACTTTTTCCTCAGATTGTAAGCTTGCAAGCAGGGCCCTCATTCCTCTTGGTATCTGTTATGATGTATGTGATTATTGTTATGCTGTAATGTCTATCATCTGTACAAGTCCACTCTGAAATGTAAAGTGCTGTGGAATATGTCGGCGCTATAGAAATAAAATGTATTATTATTATTATAATTATTATTATAAGATATTATTAGTCACTTGTTAATACATTTAACCCCTTAAAGGGGGAGATCCCAAAATAAATTCCTTGAACTTTGACGGAAAAGTGATTTATTGCTTGCCCACTCTCTTGCCTTTTTCCAAATATCATTTAGCCACTAAGGTATCACTCATAACAATGAGCAAACGTGCTCGGTATTATATGAGCATGCTCAGGTGCTGAGTGACTTCGGTGTGTTCGAATAATATGATCGAGTCCCCGTGCATGAATGTCTCATGACTGCTAGACAGCCACAACACATTCTGGAATTGCCTGTCTGTTAGGCTCTCCCTGTGTTGCGACTGTCAAACAGCCACGAGAAATGCAGGCGCGGGGACTCAAACATATTTTTCGAGCACACCGAAGTCACTCAATTAGCACCCAAACATGCTCGGATATCACCTTATCTGAGCACATTCCCTCATCCAGCGTTGGCCTGGAGCACCTTGGGCCCACCAGAGAAAATCATTCTTGGGGCCCACAATGTAGCTACATAGAAATAAATACAAGTCCACCAATTGAAGGTAAAACACGTTAATATCAGGGTATAATATAAGGTAGTACATGTCTCAATTATGTAGCAGGGGTTGGGGTAGCCCCCGTCATCGAATATAAAGTAGCTCCCTCCCTCATAGAATATAATGCAGCCCTCATATAGTCTAATGCAGCCCTCTCATAGAATATAGTGTAGGCCCCATCATAGAATATAATGCAGCCCCCCATAAAATATAATGCAGCCCCCTTATAGGATATAATGCAGCCCCCCACAGAATATAATGTAGCCACCTCAGAGTATACAGTGCCTTGCGAAAGTATTCGGCCCCCTGGAACTTTTCAACCTTTTCCCACATATCATGCTTCAAACATAAAGATACCAAATATACATTTTTGGTGAAGAATCAACAACAAGTGGGACGAAATGTATTGGTTATTTTAAATTTTTGTGGAAATTCAAAAACTGAAAAGTGGGGCATGCAATATTATTCGGTCCCTTTACTTTCAGTGCAGCAAACTCACTCCAGAAGTTCATTGTGGATCTCTGAATGATCCAATGCTGTCCTAAATGACTAATGATGATAAATATAATCCACCTAATCAGTCATTGATTCAATGGTTACCGTATGTATTTTATTTGTAGTAAAACTTTCTAATTTGATGATTATTTTTATGTTTCATCTAGATAAAGGCCGTTAGGCCGAAACGTTGGGCACTGTGTGACTGATTATACTAATAAATCTGCAAATTTGAAATTTTGTAGCCTCAGGTTCTATATCATTGTTATACTTATTTTTCCTGATGGCTTTGGCTTGCTTTCCCCATTCTTACTACTAACTGTACAGTACTGGTTATCATTTTGGTCCTTAACATCTTAACATAAGACCTATTTAATATGGGCCTACGAGGGCCTGCCATCGGTGAGCAGGGCCGCCATTTTGCGTACAAGCCAGAATGCAAACCTCTGCATCAAGGCAGAGACACACTTTAGGGTATTACTAGGGTGAGATGGGTAACGGTCTAATCTTTTCGTTGGGCATAAAATCATTTGTCTCCTGTTGTATCTGTACATCATCTAACATAGAGGATTAATGGCATCTCTTAATTAGGGGGCTTCGTCTCTTACATGTACAATATCTACCATTAGCTGCATTATCTGTACTGTGCTTGGTTGGGCACATTGTTTCTAACAGCTGTTTGGGATTTTTTAATGTATTGAAATATTAAAGGTTATAATTTAAGGGTTATTTTTTTCTGATAAATTCTGTCCCAATATAGGGTCTGTTTTGTGTAATAAAGTACATAGCAAAAGATAAAAAAACACACTGAAACAATATATGGTGACATTTTATCATACTGATCTGCCAACCAGCGACTGTTATCTCCATGTAAATGTGGCAGTTTTCATAAAATCATAATGACATTGTAAATGATTAGATGTGCTATACTGCCGAATACCTTTTCTTTATAAGATTGCCTTGTAGCATGGTAAAATGTGACAGAAGTACTTATCACTCCTTAGTACAATCGCATACATGGAGGTGCAGCCAAGGGCCATATACACAGAAACTCACACTTTATCCAGGTTGTGATGTCAGATGTCCAGGTTAGGAGAGAATTGATTTTATCCTCGTCTCTTCTCCAGGACGCTTTTATCCTCTTTGTGCGTCCAGGAAGGTTTCATCTTATGTTGCTCTCATTATATGTTTCTTCCCATGGAATACACTGGGTATATATATATATATATATATATATACTGTGACTTTGGAGCAGTTGTTGCACTATACGCTTGTGAATTTTGAGTGACAAGTGAAGACCGTCCCTCCCACTGTCACTATAGAGACACGAATGCAGAAGCTGTTAGTTTTGGCTTTGTTCTCTGCTATGAATCATGAAGCATGACAAATGAGAGCATTAATGTCATTCAAGGACATGACTGAGCAGGCTTTCATATATAGAATTACCAGTTTCAAATCCTTGAAGATAAATGTTACCCAAACATTTTGTTACTATTCCGTCACATAGCTAATTGCTTAAAAAACTTCCATAATATAGCATCATAATCAAAGTGGAGAACAGAATTCCAAATAGAAAGAAAAGAAGGGAAGACATTGTGGAGCACAATCTTCCGTGTTTTGCTGGCACACTTTACTTATCTTTATCTCTCTAGATCAGGGGTGGGCAATTAATCTTCCCGTGGGGCCACATAGAGAGCCGAACCAATAGGCTGAAATTAATTCATCTCAATATTAATATCAATATATCAATTATAATTATTATATTATTGATAATTATTTTCAAAATATTTTTATTAGGCATTTTAACAGATTTTACAAAACATGCTCTTTGTTTGTGTAATAATTCGCATTGATAAGTAGGGGAAAAGGGGAAGGAAAGGGTTTGGGATAATTATTATAGTTGAGTGACTTTGGTCGGATCGGGTTTCATGAAGCAAAATTTGTTTCAGATGAAACTCGTCCGACTTGGGCAAAAAAAGTCGGAGTTTCGTCCGAAACCCGACCCCAATGCAAGTCAATGGGAAATAAAGCTCGGCATTGAGCGGATGACATTCCACCACCGCATGTATTTGGAAGTCGCCTTGCTACACTTGTAAGGAGAGCTTTAAACTAGAAAAACATGGGAAGGGAAGCAAAAGACCAGAAAAAGCCATACACCTGACAAATGCTATTGAGAACTCTGCTACTAGAAGTGGAAAGGAAGAAAAACAGACAAAAGAATCTAATTAATAAAAATATTGGAGAAAGAGAAACCTATCACAAACTAAAATGTTTCTATACTAATGCACAAAGCATGGGCAACAAACAAGGAGAATTGGAACTACTAACGCAGGAAAAGAAATATGATGTCATTGGAATCACTGAAACTTGGTGGGACAATACACATGATTGGAATACAAGACTAGGAGGATACAACTTATTTGCAAGAAACAGACTTGATAAACGAGGAGGAGGTGACGCATTGTATGTTAGAAACGTGTATATCTGCACAGAGATTGAAGCTTCAGAGACTGGGAGTTCTGTGGAAACTGTTTGGGTAAGAATATAAGGACAGAACAATGGAAAGGACACCATTGTAGGCATTTACTACAGGCCGCCTGTGCAAGCTGAAGATATGGATGAACTCTTTATGCATCAAATGGCCAAGTTCTCCAAAAAATATGACATAGTTGTCATGGGAGATTTCAACTATCCAGACATTTGTTGGGAATCTCTCTCAGGCAAAACTAACAGGTCAAGGAATTTCTTATCCTCTCTTGCTGACAACTTTATCTTCCAAAAGGTAGGGGAGAAAACAAGGGGAACTGCTACCTTGGATCTAATCCTTATAAACAGGGAGGAAATGGTTGAGGAGGTAAAAGTGGCTGGGACCCTAGGAGGTAGCGACCATGCTGTTTTAGAATTTTGGATAACTAGAGGCAGAAGACCTGTGAAGACTCAGACGACAAGGTTAGATTTCAGAAAGCAGATTTTAAGGGATTCAGAAAGAGAATTGGAGGGATCCAATGGCTGGATATCCTTAAAGACAAAAATGTCCAGGAAGGATGGGAATTCTTGAAAAATGAAATTCTCAAAGCACAGTTGTTAACAATTCCGAAAAGAGGGAAGAATAGGAAGCATTTAAGGAAACCAGGATGGATGAACACAGAACTTAAGCACATGCTAAAAAGGAAGAAAAAAATGTTTATAAAATGGAAAGAGGGAGGCTTATCTAAAGAAGAATATAATGCTGTCTGCAGAACCTGCAGGGCACAAATCAGATTACTAAAGCTGAAAATGAATTGAGGCTTGCAAGAGATGTCAAAAGCAATAATAAAGGATTTTGGGGATATGTCAAAAGTAAAAGAAAAGTCAAAGATGCTATAGGATTTTTACAGGATGAAAATGATGAAATAGTAAGACAGGATGTTGAGAAGGCTGAACTTTTAAATTCCTATTTTGCATCTGTTTTCTCTCAGAAAGGAAATGTAACATCAACTGTTCTTCACTGTCCTATTAAGGGAATAGAAGAATCCAGGATATCTATAAACAGAAAGATAGTGAGGAAACACTTAGCTAACCTAAATGAATTCAAGTCTCCAGGTCCAGATGAATTACACCCCAGAGTACTGAAGGAGATAGCAGAAGAAATTTTTGAACCCCTCTCCATAATCCTTGAAAATTCTTGGAGAACAGGAGAAGTGCCAGAAGACTGGAGAAGAGCAAATGTTGTTCCTATCTTCAAAAAGGGGAAGAAGGTGGACCCAGGCAACTATAGGCCGGTGAGTCTGACTTCTATACCAGGAAAGATCTTTGAACAAATTATTAAACAACATGTATGTCAGTACCTGGATAAGAATGAAGTGATTAAACAGAGTCAGCATGGGTCATATCAGACTAACTTAATTTCCTTCTATGACGGAATCACTGATTGGGTGGATCAAGGAAATGCTGTAGATATAGTATATCTTGACTTCAGCAAAGCATTTGACAAAGTCTCTCATACAATCCTTATTGAAAAAATGACTAAGTATGGAATGGACAAGGCAACTGTTAGGTGGATTCATAACTGGCTTAGTGATCGGACCCAAAGAGTGGTCATAAATGGCTGCAGACTAACTTAATTTCCTTCTATGACGGAATCACTGATTGGGTGGATCAAGGAAATGCTGTAGATATAGTATATCTTGACTTCAGCAAAGCATTTGACAAAGTCTCTCATACAATCCTTATTGAAAAAATGACTAAGTATGGAATGGACAAGGCAACTGTTAGGTGGATTCATAACTGGCTTAGTGATCGGACCCAAAGAGTGGTCGTAAATGGCTGCACATCCAGTTGGAAGAATGTCTCAAGTGGGGTACCACAGGGCTCTGTCCTGGGCCCTGTATTGTTCAACATCTTTATCAACGATTTAGATGAAGGAATTGAGGGTAAACTGATTAAATTTGCTGATGACACAAAGCTAGGAGGGATAGCTAATACTAGAGAGGAGAGAGAGAGGATTCAAAAAGATATAAATAAACTGGAGAAGTGGGCAGCAAATAACAGAATGGTTTTTAACAGGGAGAAATGCAAAGTACTACATCTGGGCAATAAAAATGAAAAAAGCATATACAGAATGGGAGGAATAGGGCTAAGTGACAGCACATGTGAAAAAGACTTGGGTATACTAATAGATCACAGACTGAATATGAGTCAACAGTGTGATGCAGCAGCAAAAAAGGCAAATGCAATTCTAGGATGTATTAACAGAAGCATACAGTCTAGATCACGTGAAGTCATTATTTCCCTCTACTCCTCTTTGGTCAGACCTCATCTGGAATATTGTGTCCAGTTTTGGGCACCACATTTTAAAAAAGACATCAACAAACTGGAGCAAGTTCAGAAAAGAGCGACCAGAATGGTGACCGGTCTGCAAACCCTGTCTTATGAGGAAAGGTTGCAGGATTTGGGAATGTTTAGTTTGCAAAAGAGAAGACTGAGAGGAGACTTAATAGCTGTCTACAAATATCTAAAGGGCTGTCACATTGTAGAAGGATCAACTTTATTCTCATTTGCACAAGGAAAGACTAGAAGCAATGGGATGAAACTGAATGGGAGGAGACACAGATTAGATATTAGAAAAAACTTGTTGACAGTTAGAGTGATCAATGAGTGGAACAGGCTGCCACGAGAAGTGGTGAGTTCTCCTTCAATGGAAGTCGTCAAACAGAGGCTGGACAGACATCTGACTGGGATGATTTAGCGAATCCTGCTTTGAGCAGGGGGTTGTACCAGATGGCCCAGGAGGTCCCTTCCAACTCTACGATTCTATGATTCACTGCCACCAATGATTGCAATTTATTTTGGGCTCACTTACTTAACTGTGGATCCTCTGGAATCACATACCATAAAGGCAACTCTCTCTGGGCACATTACCATTAATGTGGATCTTCAAGAATCAGAACTACCTATCATAAAGGATAATCCATTGACTCTTAAAACATTTCTCAACAGTGAAACTATTCACCTGGTGACTACAAACTCTCTTCTCTAAAAGGGCGACTATATGATTAAGGCCGTTGTGAGGCCGAAACGTCAAAAAAGTTGTTGCTTCTTCACCGTCAAATAAAAATAAAAATATTTCACTTTTGCAAAAATCCACGTGTGCAGTGACTCTACATTGGACTTTTACTGATAGATGAGCAGCAGCAGATGTGTTGGACAAAGACTCCTACAGCGCTTCCTACCTTGGCTGCACAGATTTATGGATTAGGGGCTCAACGGACAAAACCGATGACCGCCCGTTGCTGCCAGAAGCCGGACCGTGATTCCCTGGATCCACCTAAGGATGCCACGCCGGCTGTTACTGGTACTACAACCCCCATCAGACTGTATTCAAATGAGGACCAGAGAAGGCCACGATAAGTGCCAGTTACAGATCAGATGTCGTGTTAACCCTTTGTTTACTCCCCTTGTTACTATCCATTGGTTAATGTTATTAGCTCCCTGCGAGGAGACCATTGAAACCCTTTTCTATGTTAGCCAATTAAATAACCTTGTTATACAGTCTTGTTCTGCAATCCTTGCGTTACTGCACTCCCACACCTGCTTACATTTGGTGTAGTTGGCAGAATTTGTCATGGGTCCCCCGCAGTCCAGCTTGCCGCTGGGGTGATAATCTATTGTTATGGACTGGACCAAGAGGGTTAAAAGCATGTTGAGGAAGTATCCTATGACTCCTACTATGCAAGCGGAGACTGCGCTGATGGCCCTGGATGGTGAGGCTAGATGTTCTGTAATGTTTTGCCCCACCTCCTCATGAACGGGACATGTGGACTAAGGTTTTACAGATTCTGGAAGAGATGCTTGGAGACCCCACCAATGTTGGGGAATTACGGATGCGCTTGTTCAGCTGTGTCCAAAGGGAGGGGGAGTCAGTGATGCAATATGTTAATGCACTACAAGAGGTATACACGCATATTGCCCGATGGGATGATGTGGGGGTAATAGGAGTGGGGCCCCCTGACGTGATACTGAGGGACCAGTTTATGGCGGCCTCAGGGATGCATTGCTTAAGGAAGCTCTGCGGGAGCGCCTGCGCGGCAAACTGCGTATGACCCTCCTAGAAATTAGGGCAGAAGCACACGTAAGAGAGCAGGAGCAGGGGACAGCAGCCTTGGCAGGGATCGTCCAGAGTAGTGAGTTACCCGAATCACCCACGGCTGAACTAGAATGGGCCCGAGAAATCCAGAAGGAAATACGGAAAATGCGGGAAGAGTGGTCCAGCCACAGAAGACCTCCCACTGCCGTTTCGAATATGCCTGGAGACAGATGTGGGCCGGATGGGAGTCGTTTTGGTGACCTTGGCGATGGCCCTGCTGTTAGGAGTCAGATTTCTTCCCTGACTTTGCAGGAATCTAGACCCTCACATTCTGCAGTCTCCTGCTCTCTGTCCACTGCAGAAGAGATTGCAGAGGAGATTGCTTTGCAGCAGCTCTCTCCGGAGGCTAAGTCCTTCATCCCATGCTCTGAGCATACTCGTGGGACGATCGCCCATTGGAGTTCAGGAGTCAGGTGCTCAGGTCCTGCTCCTGATTCCATTGGTCCAGCTCAGGGTTCTGGAGACTTCCGGAAGGTCCCGTTTGCTATAAAAAGTGCGCATGGCTGTTCCGCCATGCGCTAGTATAGTCATACTTGCTGCTGTGTGTTTGTTGATGGATGCATGATCTGGTGAATGACTCATTTGAAACCCCATTCCTATGATATTACGAATGTGTGAGGGATTGAGTTAGAGCCAGTATTAGCGCCAGCGCGCCATAGCTTCACAGCAACACCTGCTAGCGTCTAACATCGCGCCAGCGTTACTGCGGTGTTATATTGCGGCTTCCTCTACGCCGCGCTGCTGCAGCAGCCTTTTGTTGTGCGTTGGCAGTAGCAACGCTATTCACACTAGCGGTAGGTCTTGGCTACTCCGGTGACCTTTTACCAATTGTGTGTCGCTGAGCCCCTGTGCTGCTAACAGGCTCAGCGTTGCGTTATTTATTATTTGTTATAGCAGCTCTGTGTCTTCAACAGAGATTGCTTGTGGCACCTGGGTGAAATCAAACCCTGTGCACACTATCGCCATAGTGCTCTGTCATCTCCTAGCTGCGGTTTTTCCATCTACCGCACGGTGTACCCCGAGCGGCGAACACACTTTATTTATATTTTTATTCAGTGTGTTCTGCCGTTCATAACCCCTGCAGTGACTTTGGGGATGAATATGCTGAGAGAACTCGTAACTCTTTTGATCAGCGAGTCACCAGATGTTTTTCTGGACCGATGGAGCCCACGAACCCCCCCAGAGGAAGGTATTTCAACAATTGATCTGAGTTGCCCAGGCACAAGAAACATCGAGGGAAAGTTTTAGGAAAAGTGATAGTCCCTGCCGCTGCTAAACTCGTTCTACTGCATGGTCAGACTGTGCTCACACTGCCTGTACAAGCCTGTACACCACTCGACGGGGTGGAAGTCCAGATAGATCCAACCTTGATGGACCAAATACCCTCAGGACTCCTCATTGCTAGGACACTAGCCACCGTCCGTGACGGTAACATAGTGGTGCGGTGTGTCAATCTGGGAGAGGACAATCTTACTCTCTCACCCAAGAGTGAAGTCGCACAGGTGCTGGGCATGCTGGACGAACTGATGGCCGTTACCATGACCCCGGAGCACCCGTCTGGAAGCATGAAGGAGGTGCGTCGGATCTTGGAAAAGATGCGGACTGAATTGACAGGACTCTCACCGCAACAGGTGGAGCTGTGCTGGAGCATTACCAGGATGTCTTTGCCTGTCATGAAGATGACTTTGGGTGCACAACAGCCATAACCCACAAGATACCCACAGGAAGTGCCGCACTGATCCATGGGTGATACCAGCAGATCCCGCCACAGATGTACAAGGAAGTGAAAGAAATGTTAGCACACATGCTGCCGAGTGGAGTCATACGGGAGAGTCAGAGCCCGTGGGCAGCTCCCATCGTTCTAGTACGGAAGAAGGACGGGACTCTTAGTTTCTGTGTCGACCATAGGCGACTGAATGCCTGTACAGTGCGGGACTCTTGCCCCCTACCTAGAATTGAGGAGTCATCTGCCTTGGGGAAGGCAACATACTTTTTTCCCTAGATCTGGCCAGCAGATATTGGCAGGTGCCCATGGCTGAGCATGATCGGCCGAAGACAGCATTCATACTGCCCATGGGATTATTTGAATTCAATCAGATGCACTTCGACCTTACTAACGCTCGTGGGACATTTCAGTGATTGATAGAGAGATGCTTGAGAGATCTGAACTTTGAAGTTACACTCATCTATCTGGATGATATCATGGTCTATGCATCCACCTTTAAAGAACATATTCGGTGGTTGAAGCAAGTGTTGAGACGACTACAGAAGCACTGCCTGAATGTGAAGCCCCAAAAATGTCACCTCTTCCATAAGCAAATCGAGTAACTGGGACATGTCATCTCCGCTGAATGGGTGACACCTCCACTTGAAAAGATAGCAGCAGTACAGGACTGGCCCACCCTGAAGACAGTGAAGGACGTTCGGGCCTTTCTGGGGCTTACTGGGTACTACTGAAGGTTAATGAAGAATTTCACTTGCATCGTTAATCCGCTGCTGGAACTACTAAAAGTAGTGCCGTCTGGTGCAAAGAACCGGACCATTCAGTGGGGAAATAGCCAGCAAGAAGCCTTCTGAGCCTTAAAAATGGCCTTAACTGAAGCCCCAATATTCGCCTATGCAGACTTCTCCCAGCCCTTCATCCTTCACACCGATGGAAGCCTGCATGATCTGGGGGCCATGCTGTCCCAAATGCAGAAAGGAAAGCAACATGTGATGTCCTATGCAAGCCAGTTCCTCCATGACTCAGAATGGAACCCGGAAAATTACAGTTTCTTCAAGCCGGAATTGCTGGCATTAGTGTGGGCAATGACTGAGAAATACACCGAATACTTTTTAGGGTCCGAAGTGCGCACTGATAATAGTCGACTGGTCCACCTAAAAAATGTGAAACTGGGGGTCTTGGAGCAAAGATGGGTGGTCCGCATGGCGAAGGAAAGGAGCCGAGAGTACGCCTGCTGATGCTCTGTCAAGAGTGACCTATGAGTGACCTGAACACGACCGAGACGAAGAGTTGCAGGCAGAAGAGATTCTTGGTTTTCGGAACTTAGCCAGGTCGTTGGCAGCTATGCAGGGACAGATCGGAGAGGCATCTGGAGAACAAGTGCTGGGACAACCTCAAGATGACTGGGTGCAACTCCAACAGGAAGATAGGGAACTTGCCCACTTGAGACAGTGGGTGGCTTTGAAGCGACTCCCCAGCCGGTGTGAAAGAGATGCTCTGTCCCCGGGTACTTTATAGATTTTCAGTCAGTGGGAGAGGCTCCAATTAGAAGACGACTTGTTGTATGGAAAAGTGCAGATGGTACAGGAGTTGGGGACTATCTGACAAGTAGTGCTCCCAGAGAAGTTGATCAGCATAGTGTCTACTGAGTCCCATGAGAAAGGGGCTCACTTTGGTCGGAAAAGACATTCCATTGGTTACAAAAGCTGGTCTATCACCCCCGATTGAAGACTGCAGTAGAGAAGACCTTTAATCTCATGGTCCTTTTTCTTATAGACAAGAGGTCACTTCGATGCTTAGTTCAACATGTGTCGTGATGGTGGTTACCATGCGAAAAATGAAGTGAAGGAAGGTCAAAAAGGTGAAATAACATCATTACCTTTATTGGGTAACATTAAAATCTGAAACAAGCTAAAATAGACAATGTAATAAGCCTCCAAATAGGAGCAGGATAGTCCACAGCAGAGAACAATATATATATATATATATATACATATATATACTGTGTATATATATATATATATATATATATATATATATATAGTACAGCAAATGCAGCTAAATTGCAGATAAACCCTGTAAAGTTATATTGGTATATGGAATAGATTTCCCAAACATGTGCTGAGAGCAGCCTGCCTGAAGGAAGGAGAGGCCACTTGGTTAGGACAATATATGTAATTGTTTTCTACTCCCAAGTTTTGCAAAGACAATATTAGTGCTGCTCAGAAAGGATGGGAGATAAGAATGGAGTAACAACAAAGTGTTCACTAGTGTTGGTAGCACAAGGGTTATCAATAAATACACCAAAAAGGTTCATCGAAAAGGAATATATGTGTAAACATGCAGGTATATGGTTCAGTTTAGTAAGGGATTTTTACATACTGTAAAATGGATGCCCAGGATGGTGCTGCAATTGCGGTGTGTAAGGGATTGATTGCTGCGGAGCGTTCCCCTTGCCTGGGCATTTGGTTTACAAAATGGCATTGAAAGGGCTATAGCATTTCGGTGTAGGGGGGTCTCGGGCATTTGAGGTGGTCAAACAAAGGCCCTCATTGTGGCAGTTGGGGGGGGGTCCTTGAAGTTGGTTATAAATTGGTCTGGGGGATCCATTGGGATATGGATTCCTCAATTTGGAATTTAACATGGTTCTGGATTTGGTGAAATGTGGAGGTGAGTTTTCGGCAAGGGTTTGCCGGATCCCCAGGAAGTTCAAGTGAACATTGGAACCCTTGTGATTATGGTGGTTCTGAGCCAGTGGGGTAATGGCTGGGACTAATTGATGGTATATTTTATGTTCTCTTTTTATGTTTGGTACTCACCACATCACGGACCAGGCCTGCTCTGGATGTGGAATTACATGTGGGGCAGGTCGTCGGTCCTGGGTGCCCTGCCAGAGTGGACAGCGAATTCCTGATACTGATAGACTCAGCGGGCTTGGGGGTAGTCCAGGAAGAATGGGTGGCAGAACAAAAGAGGAGCTGTACTAAGTAGGGTGGAAGTGTGAATTGCTGTGCCCAACAACCTGTATCTACTTGAAGAACTTCGACTGTTTAGTAAAAGTTTGTTACAAATAATTTGGTGTCCCATGCATTATGTGCGTTGGTTCTTGAGGACAAAGCCTGGAAGCAGAGGAGGCCTTCAGCCTACAAGTGAGTGTGATGCACCCCACACCCTACAGTACAGAGGACTGGGACACCCTTTGTGTGTACAGTAAAGTGCCAGAGCGCAACCGAACAGCAGCTTGGTTGTGGCTACCGCTCTTGAACACTTTACACTTACAAGTTCCATTGTGGAGGAGCATTGTACTCTGAGAGAAACCAGCTAAGATTGATGTAAAACTACAGAGGCTGCTATATTGTTATCGATGGCAGAAGATATCAGGAGCGGACAGTGCACAGACACATAAGGGGAATTCTACCCTCAGATTAGCTTGCTGATGACTAAGAGAGGTGGGGCTTATGAGGAGCAATGAGGAGAAACAAGTGCTGTGGGGAAATGTAGTTTTAGCAGATATGAGTAGGACTGCCCATTCAGCTATGTTTATTTTTATTTTGACACTGGATGCACCAAGTGGCAGACAGAGAAAACTGTGAAAAATATAGTGCAATTGTTGGGAAAACTCTTCCTGGAAAAAGTACCAACATAAAGAGTCCATTTGTATTTACACTGTACATGGGCACAGCTATAATAGGCGCAGAGATAGCAGTTGGGCAATGAAGCCCATGAGGTTCAATCTGGGGATCCAATTTCTGGATTCAAAGAGCTGTAACTGTTTTTCCTAGAAGGGTGCAGTAAATCACAAAATAATTACTTAAAACAATCAAAATGATCATGAAAGAATATGATGAAATATTTATTGACTTTATTAATAAATTATGATGTCATCTAATAAAAGCATTATGCAATTATCTTAGCAGGCTTATCCTCAAAATGTTTTGGCACCATCATTATCATCAGCAAGAAATGTTAAAAGTGGATTTACATTTGTCATGAAATACGTCCAGAGGCATTGTTAGTACAAATGATATGTGATAGTTTCTGTGTCCAGTTGTGTATGGGATGCAGGACCTTATAGCTTCATATCAGAATAAGGACTTATTGGGAAACTACAAGTTGCAGTGATAATTAGAACAACATGTGTCCAAGGGGCACTTCACCAACATGAAACAACTACCGTAATCCAGTATAAGTATATAATGGAAGAGGAAGAGATCCCAAACAAAATTAAAACAATACTTTATTATTCACTATTAGAAATCCATATATAAAAGCAAAATGTCATAAGAGACACCTCAGAACACCAAAAAGGCAATGTATATTAAGGGGACAGTACAATGCTACAATATAAAAAATGAATAAATAGCTGATTGGTACCACATATTATATAATGTATAATGTATCAGAGTATTATATTTAGTGCAAATGCAATATCCATATATGAATATACAACACAGATATGGCTAAAAATCAAATCAATCATAAAATCCCTGAGCAAGGTAACTCAGGAATATAAAGGGTTAAGGAATATAATAATCTATATCATGCAAAGTGCAAACTTATAGATCTCAAAATATCCTATATTATGCAGAGGAAATATCCCATTACAGTAATAGTCAATATCGCATGGCCAAAGAATCCATTAGAAAGAATCCATTAACTTACGGTGGTGGTGCTCGTGGTGTCCCCTCACCCCGATGCACGTTTCGCCTCCTGCTTCTTCCGGCGGCGTGTAGAAGCAGGAGGCACGCCTCCAGAAGAGGCGAAATGCGCGTCGGCTGAGAGGACTCCACGAACACCACCAC
This sequence comes from Dendrobates tinctorius, assembly GCF_039654945.1. NCBI lineage: Eukaryota > Metazoa > Chordata > Amphibia > Anura > Dendrobatidae > Dendrobates > Dendrobates tinctorius. The sequence goes on along the minus strand of NW_027361728.1, from coordinate 75,149,720 downwards.
AGTAAGGTAATGGATTCTTTGGTTATGTGATATTGACTATTACTGTAATGGGATATTTCCACTGCGTAATATAGGATATTTTGGGATCTATAAGTTTGCACTTTACATGATATAGATTATTATATCCATTACCCCTTTATATTCCTGAGTTACCTTGCTCAGGGATTTTATGATTGCCATCCCTGTGCCATATCGTTATCTAGTCATTGAGGGGCTGCTATTGGTTGATTTGATTTTTAGCCATATCTGTGTTGTATATTCATATATGGATATTGCATTTGCACTAAATATAATACTCTGATACATTATACAGATGTGGCATAATATGTGGTACCAATCAGCTATTTGTTCATTTTTTATATTGTAGCATTGTACTATCCCCTTATTATACATTGCCTTTTTGGTGTTCTGAGGTGTCTCTTACGGTATTTTGCTTATTTATATGGATTTTTAATAGTGAATAATAAAGTATTGTTTTAATTTTGATTGGGATCTCTTTCTTTATGTATTTATATTGGATTAGTTGTTTCAAGTTACAGTGATAGCCAGAGTTCAATAATTATTTCTATGTACCAACATATTAACAGTTTTTAAAGTTCTGATATTATATCCATTTTTGTTCCCCTCATTCTGGTGGACTCGATGGGACTCATTTATTACACCAATAGGCATTTACTTGATTGGGCACATTTAATAATTCATTTCTAATGCAGTAGCCTTAGTTATCATGGCTTTCCCAAGCAATAACAGGTGATTGCCTGGAATAGAGAAGATGATGAGTTAGTGGTCAGCCGAGCCCTGTCCCTCTATCTATATAACATTTATGGTTTTGGGAGATAAACATTTTAGCAAACATAAGTTTGGCTCCAATAGCTAAATGCACTAACATCCATCCATCTTTAAGTCTGGGCTCAACACTGTCTTTAAAGGTGTTGTACGGTCCAAAATCAATAAGTCTGCAGTCACTCTGTATGATTGCGGACTTGTGAATCCTCCCAGCACACGCACTATGCGTTGCGAAGATTCGCTGGTTTCTGAGCCGGGACCGGAGGGTATGTACAGTATGAGCTATACATACTCCCAACCAGAGCCTGAGGAGTGAGCGCATATATGGAGCAAGGCCATGCCCACTGGATAGACTCTGGCTGGGGGTATGTATAACTCACACATACCCACCGGTCAGGGCTCAGAAACCAGCGAATCCTCGCAACACACAGTGCATGTGCTGGGGGGATTCACAAGTCTGCAATCATAAAGAGTGACTGCAGACTTATTGATTTGGACCGGACAACGCCTTTAAGTATTCTTAATACATAAAGTATAATATCAAGAGCTCCACTAAGTTTTCATAGAAAAATTAAGCATGTTCATTTTTTTACCCACAAACAAGAGATGATTATATCTGATTCTTGATTATTTTACCCTTGAGCCAATATCTTTGTGCAGCTTCTGTAGTGTGCCCTGTCCTAGATTTTTGTCCTTTATGTATTCCACAAGATAATTCATAAATATATGAGTGTTGGGGGTCTGCCTGCTGAGACCTCAATGATCACAAGGGGTCCTAAAGTCCCCTGTATAAATGAAGGAGTATTTTGTATATGTGTCCACAATCCATTCACTTCTACCAGTCTATGACAGCGGTAGTGACACATGTGACAACCACTCCCATAGACAGTGAATGTAGTGTCAGTTTTGCACGCTACCATTCCATTTACACTTTGTCCACGATGGTCCCACAGTTGGTAGTCCAAAATATCATCATGTGGATAGATGATGTTTATGGGACACACTTGCAGATTAATGTTGTTGTGCTGAGCTCTTAGTTCTCACTGGCTTAAGCTTTGGTTGGGAATCTAATACGCTTCCTTCTAATGTCTTGCCCCTTCATAGTTTAAAGTCTTCCCTCCAAAGTTATTTTTATCTCTAGTATTTTCTTAATATTTTTTTTTGCAATATATTATTGATTGTACGATTTTTTCATCGAAATCGAATAAAATTCCTTATGTTTATATAACACTGAATAATCCATACCCACAATGCTTTATACATTCACTTTAAAAGCTCTACTGATCTGGAAAGTCTGAAGTTGAGGCTTCACAATGGCAACAGGGACCAGAATCGTTCTGCTTCATTTATCTATCAATGTCCTCTGCTTCTTGTGTGAGGCTAATCTCAGTACATCAGATCAATTGCTCCAGAACTTGTATCTAGGTCCTTTGATTTTGAGAAAGGAAAATCAAAACCAGCTAATCGAATTAGAAAAATGTTTGAAAAATGTATCAGAGTGCAAACCAGGACAATCCAAAATGACTTCTCAAAGTATTCTGTATGAGTCTTAAATAAAAAACCATCTCCTTTGTAATTAGCTATTTTCTCTGATAGATTATGCATCTTCACTTCCGAGGAGAAGAGGATCAGGACAAGACAGCCACAGGAACCTATAATACAAGCACATGGGCATATGTCAGTGTGCAGTACTGTAGGATAGTACTGTATTAGTACTCACACTTGAAGTGTTATCTTGCTATACATATATAACGTCTCTTCTTAGACTGAATTCAGAAATTATTTTTTTTTTCTGCAAAAAAGCACTGATTTTCATCCGTACGCAGGGTTCCATTTTTAAGAGACTGTTTCCCATGTATCCATTTTTATCATCTGTGCGACATCCATTATTCTCATCTGCAGGAAAGAACTGAAGCAGATTTCACAAAGTTCTTCTAATGTGAGTATTTAATACAACAGGATAGCCCAATACTTTATACAAAACAAATGGCAATGGCCTCAGGTAAGGGCCTGCCATAATCATAGATGGTTCTACTCCATAGATATCTATAAAAACCAAGAGAAACGGAGTACTCGAATCCAGAGTTGTGTATAAAAATATCAAATTTTATTAACACCAAAAATACAGGGAAAAAAAAAGCGTACAATAATCATAGCATAATTGCATATAAAATATGACACCAAAAACCAAGAAAAGGGATATGTGGGGGTCACACATTGAGCACCATCACGTTAAGCCCACCCATATAAATAAGCCCTAAAATTAGTACATACAGAGTGACACTGCCTATATGGGAGAACATATAATGATTAAAGCCATAGTGGATATCAAAAAATGGCAGGGGCAAACTGCACATAGCGGAAAGAAAACTGGGTGGTCATGGTCCAAGAGCCATGGTAATAAACAGTACAATAGCAATGGGAATATTTGCCTAAGAAAGCTCAAGTGCCCCAGGTTGTGAAAAAATATCCATATAGGAGTCACAACTAGGGCGCCACCGCACTAAGCCCACCTACAGTGGGTGAGCCCTTACAAAGTGCGGGCAAAAAACTGCTGCCTATGTATAAAAATAAGTATATCATAACCGGAATAAATATCACATGGCGGGAGTAAGTAGAGCATAACAAATAAGTAGTCACGGTCCCAAAAACGCTAACAATGCCATGGTCACAAAGAGTGGTCTGGCGTTAAGGACACTTACCTAATGGTGCTCAAGTGCCCCAGGCTGTGAAAACATCTCCGACGCGCGTTTCGCGCTTACAGATAGCGCTTTCTCCTTGAGTGCTGCCGCCACCGTTCTGTGTCCCCCGGTGCCTGCCGCCGCCGGGCTCTGTCCCGTGCTGCGTGGGGGGCTCTGCCGTTCCATCCATGCCCAAGATTTCAATGCTGAGATCTCCATCTGCGCTTGCATGGTGGCCATTTTCCAGGAAGCAATCCACCACACAGGCATGGATGGAACGGCAGAGCCCCCCGACGCAGCACGGGACAGAGCCCGGCGGCGGAAGGCACCGGGGGACACAGCGCGGCGGCAGCACCCGAGGGACCCAGCACGGCGGCGGCAGCACCCGGGGGACCCAGCGCGGTGGCACAATAAAAGGTACATTTGCATTGTAAGACGCACCCCTATTTTCCCCCCAAATTTGGGGGAAAAAAGTGCGTCTTACAAAGCGAAAAATACGGTATATAAATATATAAAAAAATATAAAAGTACAAATCACCCCCCTTTCGCTCCATTCAAAATAAAACAATAAAAATAAAATCAAACATACACACATTTGGTATCGCTGTGTTCAGAATCGCCCGATCTATTAAAAAAAAGAGCAGAATTAACCTGATCGCTAAATGGCGTGGCGAGAAAAAAAGTAAAAACGCCAGAATTACGTTATTTGGTTGCCACGACATTGCATTAATATGCAATAATGGTCAATCAAAAGATCATATCTGCACCAAAATGGTACCATTAAAAACATCAGCTCAGCATGCAAAAAATAAGCCCTCACCCAACCTGAAATCACGAAAAATGGAGACGCAACAGGTCTCGGAAAATGGCACAAATTTTTTTTTTTTAAGCAAACTTTGGAATTTTTTTTTACCACTTACATAAAAAAGAACCTAGACATGTTTGGTGTCTATGAACTCGTAATGACCTTGACCTTCCTGTTTATATGTAGGGTATTGGCACAATCAGGAAAAAAATTGTACAACAAACTGAGAGGTCCATTTTTTCCTATTTGCCCTCATAAAAAATAAAAGTTTGGAGCTAGAACAACTTTTTAACAGTAAAAATTTAATTATTCTTTTGTTACTGCCCATATGGCATAACTTTATGTGAGGCACATGTGGTGTCAACGTGCTCACTGCACTCATAGATGAATTTATTGTGAGGTGTAGTTTGTAAAATTGGGTCACTTATTGGGGGGGTTTCTGCTGTTCTAGCACCTAAGGGGCTCTACCAAGGTGACATAGCACTTTCACACCATTCCAGCAAAATCTGAACTTCAATATGGCGTGTCTTCCTTTCTGTGCCAAAACTAAAAAGTAGGGTTTTTTTTTACTACATATGGGGTAATTTCGTACTCAGGAGAAATTGCACAAAAAATTGCGCAGTGTATTTTCTTCTGTTATACTTGTGAAAACATAAAAATTTTGGGTTGAAAAAACATATATGTGGGAAAAATGTGATTTTTTTATTTTCACGTCTTTATGTTATAAACTTCTGTGAAGCACCTGAGGGTTCAAGGTGCTCACCACACATCTAAATACGTTCCTTGAAGGGTTTAGTTTCCAAAATACGGTCATTTGTGGGGGTTTCCACTATTTAGGCACATCAGGGGTTCTCCAAATGGGACATGATGTCCGCTAATGATTCCTGGAAATTTTACATGCAAAAAGCCAAATAACGCTGATTCCCTTCTGAGCCCTGCCATACACCCAAACAGTAGTTTTCTCCCTTATATTGGATATCGGTGTACTCAGGAGGAATTGCACTTCAAAGTGTATAGTACAATTTCTTCTGTTACCCTTATGAAAATTTCAAAATTTGCTGCTAAAATAACATTTTTGTGAGGAAAATATGATTTTATTATCTTCATGGTTCAGTATTATAAATTTCTGTGAAGCACCTGGGGGTTCAAGGTGCTCACCACACATCTAAATACATTCTTGTGGGGTCGAGTTTCCGTAATGGGGTCACTTGTAGGAGGTTTCCACTGTTTAGGCACATAAGTGCTCTCTAAATGCTACATAGGGTCCACTCTAAATTCCAGCCATTTTTGAGTTCAAAAAGTCAAACAGTTATCCTTCCCTTCTGACCCTGTCATGCACCCAAACAGTAGTTTTCCTCCACATAAGGTGTATTGGCATACTCGAGAGAAATTTTAAAATTTTAAATCCATTTCCTACTGAAACCCTTGTAAATATAAAAAATTTGGGGCTAAAAGAACATTTTTGTGGGAAAAATTGGATTTTTTAGTTTTACGGCTCTATATTCTAAGCTTCTGTGAAGCACCTGGGGGTTAAACGTGCTTGCAATACATCTAGAAACATTCTTTGCGAGGTCTAATTTCCAAACTGAGGTTAGTTTCCACTGTTTAGGCACATCGGGGGCTCTCCAAACGTGACATGGCGTCTGCTCTGGATTCCAGCCATTTTTTAGTTCAAAAGGTCAAACTGTGCTCCTTCCCTTCCTAGCCCTGCCATCAGGGTTGTGGAGTTGGAGTCGTGGAGTCTGAGTCAGTGTCTATTTTGGTGGAGTCGGTATAAAATGGATCGACTTCAACTCCTAAAATATATAATAAATTGGCTACAGTAGTTCAATGAAGTATGTGCTGTAAATTTTTTCAGAAGAATTTGGGAATGTTATGAAATGTCCTATAAATTTCTGTTCTAGTCATCTAAGAATCTAGGCTTTTAGTTGCAATTAATCTGTGCTGCACTTTATGTACATGCTCAGTAGTAAGGCAGAGCGGTGGAGTGGGAGTCAGAGTTGTGGAGTCAGCGTCAGAGTTGAGAAATTGAGTAGACAGAGGTTGGGCTTACCAACTCCACAGCCCAACTTCCCTTTCATGAACCCCCAACAGTAGTTTTCCCCCACATATTGGTTGTTTGCGGACTGATCTGATTGACAGAGGCTTGCCACCTGATAATGAGGAAGACGATTGGAGATCTGGGGTTTCTGATTGGGATTTAAGACAGCTGACTCCCTCTATCCCTGCTGGTGATTTTTTTCCTGTGCCTCCTGAGGTTTGATGTCTCCAGCTCTTTCCCTGCATGTTCAGCTAAGTGGTTCATTTGCTATTCTGTTTGCATTTGATCTGGTTTTGTTTATCTCTGCTTTGTGCGGGTCAGCTAGCTCCGGCTGGGGCTGTGCTGAATCACCACCCATATGTTACTGCATGTGCCAGTTTGTTTTGTCCCCTTTTATATTGGTCTCTTTTTGCTTTGCTTTCAGAATATACCAGAGTGCTGATATAGTGGGGGGGCGAAGTCGTGTGACTTCAGTGCTTTTGTGCATCAGACGTGTTGGACTTTTTGCAGGGTTTTTTCCGTGATTGCAGACAGTATCTTTCCTTGCCTGTCCTGTCTAGTCAGTGTGGGCCCCATCGTTTGCTCAGTCTATTTTTCTGCCTGCGTTGGTGTTTTCATATTTTCTCACCAACAATATATGTTTGGGGGCTATCTATTCCTTTGGTGTCTGCTCCGGGGCAGTTTAGATTTCCCCTTTCTTGCTTTAGGCTTAGTTAGCTCTCAAGCTGTGCGGAGGCATCTAGTGTTGTGAATTTGCTTTCTGGCCTACCTCTGGTTACTAGTGAAGGTAGTGGAGCTGGTTATATTGACAGAGGAGTCGCGAGTTCCCTTTCCGGGCTCCCTCTGGTGGTTACTGGAGGTAATGGAGCTGATCTAATTATCAGAGGCCTGCCACCTGATAATGAGGAGGATGCCTGGAGATCTGGAGTTTCTGACTGGATTTAAGACAGCCGACTCCCTCCATCCCTGCTGGTGATTTTTTCCTGCCTCTTGAGGTCTTAGTTTCCAGCTCAGTCCCTGCATGCTCAGCTAAGTGTTCTTTTGCTATTGTTCACATTTGATCTGGTTTTGTCTATTTCAGTTTTGTGTGGTCAGCCAGCTCCGAATTTCCTGAATTTTCCTTTGCTGAATTTCCATCCTTATGTTACTGCTTGTGCCAGTTTGTTTTTGTCCCTTATTAGATTGGCCTCTTTTTGCTCTGCTTTCAGAATGTAACAGAGTGCTGATATAGTGGGCGAAGTCTAGTGACTTCAGTATTTTTCTATCAGACATGTTGGGCATTTTTTGCAGGGTTTTTTGCGTGATTGCAGACAGAGTCTTTCCTTTCCTGTCCTGTCTAGTTAGTGTGGGCCCCATCGTTTGCTCAGTCTATTTTCCTACCTGCGTTTGTGTTTTCATCTTGTCTCACCGACAATATATGTTTGGAGGCTATCTATTCCTTTGGGGTCTGCTCTGGGGCAGTTTAGATTTCCCCTTTCTTGCTTTAGGCTTATTTAGTTCTCCGGCTGTGTCGAGGCATCTAGGGTCATCGTAGGTACGCTCCACGGCTACTGCTAGTTGTGTGGATAGGATCAGGGGTCTGCAATCCGCTTAGTTACCAACTTCTCTGGTTTTCTGTGGCTTAGCTTGGTCTTGCTTTCCTCCTCGGTGATCCAATCATAACAGTCTAGGATCATCGTAGGTACGCTCCACGGTTACTGCTAGTTGTGTGGATAGGATCAGGGGTCTGCAATCAGCTTAGTTACCAACCTCTCTGGTTTTCTGTGGCTTAGCCTGGGCCTGCTATCCTCCTCGGTGATTCATTCATAACAGAATGACCAGCCTAACTGTAGACTCTAGGGTACTCTAAAGAAGGAAAGAATTTAAAAAAAAAAAAAAAAAAGTGTAAGAATTTTTTTTTTGTATATTTTTTTCCTCTTTTTTTTCTGGGGCCATAGGAGGATATTTTTTGTCTAAATGGAGACAAAGAAATTGTCTGATCGTGTTGAGCAGCTCGCTGCTGAAGTGCGGGGAATTTCTGCCTATCTCGCTCAATCATCTACTGTTGAACCAAAAAATCCCTACTCCTGATGTGTTTTCTGGGGATCGGTCTAAATTTTTTAATGTTAAGAATAATTGTAAATTATTTTTTGCTCTGAAACCTAACTCATCAGGGAGCTCTGTGCACCAGGTTAAAATTGTCATCTCCCTGCTACGCGGCGATCCCCAGGATTGGGCCTTTTCTTGGACACCCGGAGGTCCTATTCTGGCTAATGTGGACGCATTTTTTCAAGTCTTGAGGTTGTTGTATGATGAACCTAATGCTATTGATCAAGCTGAGAAAACTTTATTGGCATTGAACCAGGGTCAGGATTCTGCAGAGTTATATTGTCAAAGATTCCAAAAGTGGGCGGTCCTTACTAAATGGAATGACGATGCCCTAGCAGCTCTCTTTCGGAAGGGTTTGTCAGAAACCGTAAAAGATGTTATGGTGGGATTTCCTGTTCCCTCTGGTCTTCACGACTATGTCATTGGTCATTCAATTTGATCGGCGTTTACGTGAATGTAAAACTACACTAGAGACATTGCTGCCTTTCGAACGAACTTCTGAACCCATGCAATGTGATAGGGTTTTGTCTAGGGTGCAACGTCAGGAGTTTAGAACGTGAAATAAGTTGTGTTTTTTCTGCGGGGATACCTCTCATACTATTGCTGTCTGCCCTAAATGAGAAAATCGTTTTGCTCATACATTTGAGGTGGGCAGTGTACAGCCTAAGTTTCTTTTGGCGATTACCCTGATCTGCTCCTTGTCTACTTTTTCTGCTAAGGCTTTTGTTGATTCAGGAGCAGCATTGAATCTGATGGATTTGGACTTTGCTAAACGTTGTGATTTTCCCATGATACCCTTGCGGACTCCTATCCCTTTGAGGGGTATTGATGCTACTCCCTTGGGGGAGAATAAACCCCAGTTTTGGACCCAGGTGATAATGCGGGTCGCCCCGAACCACCAAGAAAATTGTAAATTTTTGGTGTTGCACAATTTGCTTGATACTATTGTTCTGGGTTTCCCTTGGTTGCAAACTCATAATCCTGTTTTAGATTGGAAATCTGTGTCTGTGGTGAGTTGGGGTTGTCAATGTGGCCAAGAAAGATGGTTCATTAAGGCCATGTATTGACCATCGTTCCCTTAATAAAATCACTGTTAAATATCAGTACCCGTTACCCCTGATTTCTGATTTATTTTCCATAGTTAAAAGTGCCTGTTGGTTTACCAAGCTTGACCTCAGGGGGACGTATAATCTTATTCACATCAAGCACGGGGATGAATGGAAGATGGCGTTTAATACTCCGGAGGGACATTTTGAGTACCTGGTGATGCCTTTTGGGCTCACTAATGCCCCTTTTGTCTTCCAGTCTTTTATGAACGATATTTTCCAGGACTTTGTGGATAAGTTTTTGATCATTTATCTGGAAGATATTTTGATCTTTTCCAGTGATTGGGATTCTCATGTGGAACATGTCCGGACTGTGTTCCAGATTTTGAGGGAAAATTCCCTGTATGTTAAGGGATCGAAGTGCCTCTTTGGTGTACAGAGGATTTCATTTTTGGGATTCATTTTGTCCCCGTCGGCTATTGAAATGGACCCGGCCAAGATACAGGCCATTTATGATTGGGTTCAGCCCACCTCTTTGAAGGCTTTCCAGAAGTTTTGGGGTTTTGCTAATTTCTACTGTAAATTTATAAGTAATTTTTCTGGTATTGTTAAACCACTGACTGATTTGACCAAAAAGGGCGCTGATGTGGTGAATTGGTCTCCAGAGGCTGTTTCGGCATTTCAGGAGCTTAAGCGGAGATTCACTTCTGCTACGGTTTTATGGCAACTTGATGCCTCACTCCCATTTCAGGTTGAGGTAGATGCTTCTGAGATTGGTGCAGGAGCTGTTTTGTCCCAAAGAGATCAGTGACTTCTAAGATGAATCCCTGTGCCTTCTTTTCTGGAAAATTCTCCCCATCTGAATGTAACTATGATGTGGGGAATCGGGACTTGTTGGCCATGAAATGGGCACTTGAAAAGTGGAGACATTGGTTGGAGGGAGCGAGACATCAAGTTGTGGTCCTCACCGACCACAAGAATTTGATTTATGTTGAATCAGCCAAATGCTTGAATCCTAGACAGGTTAGGTGGGCCTTGTTTTTCACGCGTTTTAATTTTGTGGTCTCTTTTCTTCCGGGCACTAAGAATGTTAAAGCGGACGCCCTTTCTAGGAGTTTCTCTGCGGATTCTCTTGATGTGACCGAGCCTACTACCATTCTAAATGAGGGTGTAGTTCTTTCCACCATCTCACCCGATTTGAGACCTGCCCTGGAGGAATTTCATGAGGACAAACCTGAACGTTACCCTATGGGAAAATTGTATGTCCCTGACCAGTGGAGGAAAAGAGTAATGTCTGAAATTCATTGCTCCGCGTTGGCTAGTCATCCAGGTATTTTTGGTACCAGAGATTTGGTGAGTCGGTCTTTTTGGTGGTCTGCCTTATCTCGTGATGTCAGGAATTTTGTGCAGTTTGTGGGACTTGTTCTCGGTCCAAGCCCTGTTCTAGTTCTATTGGGTTGTTGATGCCCCTTCCGGTGCCCAGGAGGCTATGGACTCATATCTCAATGGATTTTATTTATGATCTTCCTGTCTCTCAGAGAATGACTGTTATCTGGGGGATCTGTGATAGATTTTCTAAGATGGTCCATCTTGTACCACTCCCAAAGTTGCCATCTTCTTCTGAGTTGGTGCCCTTGTTTTTACAACAGGTGGTTCGGTTGCACGGGATTCCTGAGAACATTGTGTCGGACAGAGGAGTCCAGTTTGTTTCCAGATTTTGGAGAGCTTTTTGTTCCAAACTGGGAATTCAGTTATCTTTCTCCTCTGCATTTCATCCTCAGACCAATGGGCAGACTGAGAGAACAAACCAGACTTTGGAATCCTATTTGAGATGTTTCATATCTGCTGATCTGGACGACTGGGTCTCATTTTTGCCCTTGGTCGAATTTGCGCTAAACAATAGGGCTAGTTCTGCCACTTTGAGGTTGTCCTTTTTCTGTAACTTTGGGCTTCATCCTCGATTTTCTTCAGGGTAGGTGGAATCTTCGGCCTGCCCAAGTGTGGATTCTGTGGTAGAGAGAATGCAGCAGATTTGGGACCAAGTGGTGGAGAAGTTGTCCCACTCTCAGGAAAAGGCCCAAAGGTTTTCCAACCGGCATGGGACCACGGGTCCCCGATTTAAAGTCGGTGATATGGTTTGGTGGTCTTCAAAGAAAATTCTTATGAAGGTTGCATTTCCAAAATTCATGCCAAGATTCATTGGACCTTATAAGATTTTGGAAGTCCTTAATCCCGTTTCTTTCCGTTTGGCTCTTCCAGTTACGTTTAAGATTCATAACGTGCTCCATAAATCCTTGTTGAAGAGGCTTGTAGAGCCTGTAGTTCCCATGGTGGTGCCTCCTGACCCTGTATTGGTTAAAGGTAATTTGGAGTATGAGGTAGAGAAAATATTGGATTCTCATTTGGCTAGATGGAGACTCCAGTACCTGGTCAAATGGAAGGGTTTTGGCCAGGAGGATAATTCTTGGATCTCTGCTTCTGACATTCTTCCTGAAAGATTGGTTCGTGCTTTTCACCGGGCCCATCCTGACCGGCCTGGTGGCGTGGATGAGGGTTCGGTGACCCCTCCTCTAGGGGGGTACTGTTGTGAATTCTCTCTCTGGCTTCCCTCTGGTGATTACTGAAGATAGTGGAGCTGGTCATATTGAGAGTTCTCTTTCTTTCTAGGCTCCCTCTGGTGGTTACTGGAGGTAGTGGAGCTGATCTGATTGACAGAGGCTTGCCACCTGATAATGAGGAAGACGATTGGAGATCTGGGGTTTCTGATTGGGATTTAAGACAGCTGACTCCCTCTATCCCTGCTGGTGATTTTTTTCCTGTGCCTCCTGAGGTCTGATGTCTCCTGCTCTTTCCCTGCATGTTCAGCTAAGTGGTTCATTTGCTATTCTGTTTGCATTTGATCTGGTTTTGTTTATCTCTGCTCTGTGCGGGTCAGCTAGCTCCGGCTGGGGCTGTGCTGAATCACCACCCATATGTTACTGCATGTGCCAGTTTGTTTTGTCCCCTTTTATATTGGTCTCTTTTTGCTTTGCTTTCAGAATATACCAGAATGCTGATATAGTGGGGGGCGAAGTCGTGTGACGTCAGTGTTTTTGTGCATCAGACGTGTTGGACTTTTTGCAGGGTTTTTTCCGTGATTGCAGACAGTGTCTTTCCTTTCCTGTCCTGTCTAGTCAGTGTGGGCCCCATCATTTGCTCAGTCTATTTTTCACCTGCATTTGTGTTTTCATCTTGTCTCACCGACAATATATGTTTAGGGGCTATCTATTCCTTTGGGGTCTGCTCCGGGGCAGTTTAGATTTCCCCTTTCTTGCTTTAGGCTTAGTTAGCTCTCCGGCTGTGCTGAGGTATCTAGGATCATCGTAGGTACGCTCCACGGCTACTGCTAGTTGTGTGGATAGGATCAGGGGTCTGCAATCCACTTAGTTACCAACCTCTCTAGTTTTCTGTGGCTTAGCCTGGGCCTGCTATCCTCCTCAGTGACCCATTCATAACAAGAAACTGCACAACAAATTTTGAAGTCCATTTTTTAATGTTACCCTTGTGAAAAAAAGAATTTGGCCGCTAAGGTAAAGTCTTTGGGAAAAAAAGTAAAATGTTCATTTTTACCTTCTATATTGCATTAATTCATGTGAAGCACCTGAAGGGTTAATACAATTCTTGAATGTGGATTTTAGGACTTTGAGGGGTGTAGTTTTTAAATTGATGTCACTTTGGGGTATTTTCCGAAATATAGGCCCCCCAAAGTGACTTCAAATGTGATGTGGTCCCAGAAAAAAATGGTTTTATAAATTTTGTTGTAAAAATGAGAAATTGCTGATCAACTTTTAACTCTTCTAACTTCCTAACAAAAAAAAAATTATGTTTCAAAAATTGTGCTGTTGTAAAGTCGACAATGTTATTTATTAAATATTTCATGTGGCATAACTATTTGGTTTAAGGGCATAAGAGTTAAAAGTTTGAAAATTGTTAAATTTTCAATATTTCCACCAAATTTCTGATATGTTCACAAATAAATCATGTCGAACAAATTTTTTACCACTATCATGAGTATATCATGTGAAAATATTCTCAGAAACACTGGGATCTGTCGAAGTGTTCTAGAGGTTTTGTCATTAACCCCGTCAGTCCGAAGCCTGTTTTCACCTCCATGACCATGTCAAATTTTACAATTCTGACCACTGTCAATTTATATGGTAATAACTCAGCGGATTCCACTGATTTTGAGATTTTGTTTTTTCGTGACATATTCTACTTAATGATAGTTGTAAAATTTCTTCAATATGACGTGTTTATTTGTGAAAAAAAAGAAAACTTGGTAAAAATGTTGAAAATGTAGCATCTTTCAAACTTTTAATCTTTATGCCCTTAAATAAGAGAGCTATATCACATAAAATAGCTAATAAATAGCATTTCCCAAATGTCAACTTTAGACCAGCACAATTTTGGAAACGTTTTTTTTTTTTTTGTTAGGAAGTAATAAGGGTTAATAGTTGACCAGCGATTTCTCATTTTTCCAAAAAAATTTACAAAACCGTTCTTTAAGGTATCACATCACAATTGAAGTCACTTTGAGGGACATATATGATAGAAAATCCCCAAAAGGGACACCATTCTAAAACCTGCAACCCTCAAGGTGCTCAAAATCACATTCAAGAAGTTTATTAACGCTTTAAGTGCTTCACAGGAATTTTTGGAATGTGGAAGGAAAAAAAGAACTTTTTTTGTCACAAAAATTTTACTTTAGACCCATTTTTTTTTATTTTTGCAAGGGTAACAAAAGAGAATTGACACCAAACTTTCTTGTGAAGTTTCTCCTGAACATGCTGACATTTCATATGTGGGGGAAAACCATTGTTTTGGGATGCGGCAGGGCTTGGAATGAAAGGAACACCATTTGACTTTTTGAATGCAAAATTTGCTGGAATAATTAGAAGATGGCATGTTGCATTTGAAGAGCCTCAGATGTGCCGAAGCAGCAGAAACTCCCACAAGTGAGATGTGTGGTGAGCACCTTTAACCCCCACCTTGAAAAAAATCTAATCTTTCCCACAAATATATTATTTAGCCCCCTTTTTTATTTTCATAAGGATAGCAGGAGAAAATAGACCCCAAAATTTGTTGTGCAATTTCTCCTGAGTTTACAGATACCCCTTATGTGGGCTAAACTACTGTTTAGGCTCACAGCAGGGGTCAGAAAAAGAGTGACATTATGGAACACAGACTTTGATGGAATGGTCTGTTGGTGTCATGTCTCGTTTCGTGAGCCCATGATGTGCCTAAACAGTGGAAAACCCCCACAAGGGACATCATTTTGGAAGGTAGAACCCTTAAGGAATGTTTCTAGATGTGTGCAAATTGCCTCTTCAGAAAGAAAGAGGACTTTTACTCTACATCGCCACCTATTGGTAGTAGCGATCCTACAAGTCACAATCAACCCTTTAACGAGTCTTGTAATATGACTTAGGATAAAAGCCAAATCAGAATCTCTATTTGCAGACACGGTGTTTCGAGCTGTTGGCTCTCGTCAGTGCAAAGTATGAGATCTGATTTGGCTAGGTGAGAGGCTCTGGACTAAGGTCTAAGATGTGTGGTGAGCATCTTGAACCCCCATCTGCGTCACAGACGTTTATAATGTAGAGCCATGAAAATAAAAAAAAAAAAATCAAATTTTTCATACAAAAATGTTATTTTAGCCCCAATTTTTTTTATTTTCACAAGGATAGCAGGAGAAAATGGACCCCAAAATGTGTTGTGCCATTTCTCCTGAGTACGCTCATACCCCACATGTGGTCCAAAACTTCTTTTGAGGCACAGAAGGGAAGAAGCGCTATATCGGAGTTCACATTTTGTTAGCCTGGTTTGAGGGTGCCATGTCACATTGGCAGAGCCCCTGATGTGCCAGAACAGCAGAACACCCATAATAGACCTCATATTATGAACTACACCTCCCTTTGAATTCATCTAGGGGTGCAGTGATCATATTCACACCATGGGTATGTCACAGAATTTTATACCATTGGGCAGTGAAGAATAAATAATTACATTTTTACCATCAAAATTTAGCTTTAGCCTCAAATTTCACATTTTCAAACGAGGAAATGGGTTAAAATGGCATCAAAATTTGTGCTACAAGTTCTGCTGAATCTATAACTACCCCATATATGGCTGTACAGTACTGCTTAGCCATATGGCGTGACTCGGGAGGGACGGAGCGCTATTGGCAAGTCATAATCTAACTAAATTGCCAGTGTCTGGTGACCCGGATGTCATCATGACAACATCGGGTCACCATGGCAATGATCGGGACTTCATGATGTCGCGGACTCACCGATTGAAGGGCAGATCACCATGATGTACAGTACAGACCAAAAGTTTGGACACACCTCATTCAAAGAGTTTTCTTTATTTTCATGACTATGAAAATTGTAGATTCACTCTGAAGGCATCAAAACTATGAAATAACACATGTGGAATTATATAGTTAACAAAAAAGTGTGAAACAACTGAAAATATATTTTATATTCTATCTTGATGAGCTTCAACAGGTTGTCACCAGAATAGGTTTTCACTTCACAGGTGTGTCCTCTCATGTTTAATTTTTTTTTCCATAAATGTGTTTATTAAACTCTTCAACATAAGGTACAACAATCCAGAAAGATGATATACATATGAATACATCAGAATATACAGACAGGTAAGATACAACATTGTGAGGGACAAAACAAGCTTGTAATCCTAGATATCTCAAATCAGACACGTCACGTCCATTCACATTTTAGTAACCTTTGGACTAATCATTCTGAGATTGTGTAGGAAAAAGGCAGATATAGAGAAATAAAGTCAAGAAGAGGGAAAGAGAATAGAGAAAGTGGGTAAGAAATGGGGGAAGGGGAGGGGGAAATAAACCAACCTTGGTCCCTGCTACCCTACGAAAACTATGGAAACTCATTGGATCCAAACAAATACCCCACCAACACAACATAATACCAGAGGCAACTCGGAGGTGATGAGGATCCCTTCAGACTATTTTTCTAGTTATAGTAAACCACTATAATGCATAATAAGGCTCCACCCCAGGGACACAAGGCCCCCCGTTAAAAAACCACCAATATTCCCTGACCCAAGGAAAAGGACAGTGGAGAGAGGAAGTGATTAATATAGGACAAACTCCTCAGTGCTCTGGCGTCACCCGAGGGACCACCGGAATCACGGCGTAGATTTCTTCTCCTCTTCTTCCCATGTTCCGATGGTACTCTCCCACCTCCTCGAACTCCCCCGAACCCAAAAGAGAAAAAACGGGGCCACTCCCCCAGGGTGACCGGTGGCAACCCCAGAGCCGATGAGAAATCCAGGAGATCCGACGGGGATCTCAGGGTCACCGTGCCACTGTTCCCCCGAGCTTGTAGCTGAAAAGGGTATCCCCACGTATAGGCAATGTTTTTCGCGCGCAGAGCCTCCAGGAGAGGTCGCAGGGCCCTTCTCTTAGCCAGAGTTATAGGGGAGAGGTCCGCTAGAAGTTGAATATTTATGCCATGAAAGTCTATAGCGTCTTTCTCCCTAGCTTTACGCATAATATCCTCCTTAATTTGGAAAAAATGGATCCTGCAAATTACATCTCTCGATCTAGATGGGTCAGGGTGCCTTGGGCTCAGGGATCGATGAGCTCTGTCCAATTCAATACGTTCATCCGTGGATCTACTCAGCAATGAATTAAAAACATGCTGTAGGGCTGAATTCAGGTCCTGTGGGGCCACCGACTCTGGGAGACCACGCAGTCTAATGTTGTTTCTCCTATTTCTGTTTTCAGAGTCTTCTAGCATGTCCATAACTAGATCAAAATTCTGTGAATGCTGATCTAAGAGTTGCTGCTGAGTATGAAGCTGGGAAGATAGCTCATCTACGTTAGCCTCTAACACAGTGATGGCAGAATTTATGTTGTAAACGTCCTCTTTGAGGGAGCCAATTTCCCCCTTGCAGACTGCCTCCAAATGCTGGATGTAGCCTTGCATGTCAGTCTTGGTGGGGATGGCACTTAAATGGGCACGTAGTTCCCCTACATTCATAGTCAGGGACGAGGAATCCCCAGAACCCGTAAGGGTCTCAGGACCGTCCTGGGTAGCCTCACCGCTGATCCCCACTATGCCAGTGTCAAATGTAAAGGATCCATTAAGTGTGCTGTCTGCAGTCCCTGCTCTCCTCAGAGATTCGTCTGGAGCAGAGGAATGAGTTAATTGTTTAGCAGCAGGAGCTGGCCTGGAGGGGGAGGGGAGGGACAGGGAGTCTTCCACTCTCTGGATGCCTGTAATGCTACCGACCTTATCTCCAGTTTTGTTCTGTCCAGCTTCACACTTTCTGTGTGTTTGTTTTTCCTGTGTGCTTGTTTTTCCTGTGTGCGTCCTCCATGTGATGATCCAGCTGCAGCAGCAGCAGCAGACAAGCGTGCACCCTTCGGGCCTCGCACATCAGATCTCTCTTCAGCGGCTGCCATAGCTGCACGTGTGGTCTGTTTTCCCGCGCTACTTGGGGCTGTTAGATACCGAGTAATTCCAGGGTCAGCAGGAAGGCTCCCGTGGTGCCTGAGAGCAAAGACGGGCTTTATCTCTCATGTAGAGGCCGGGGGACTGCCTGTGCTTGCTAAATCTTTACTGTAGGGGCTCTGGGAAGCAAGAGCTCTCTCTAAGTGTGTGTGCCCTGCTCCATGACCAGGCCATGCCCCCCTGTCATGTTTAATAAGTGGGATTTCTTGCCTTATAAATGGGGTTGGGACCATCATAGAATCATAGAATCATAGAGTTGGAAGGGACCTCCTGGGCCATCTGGTCCAACCCCCTGCTCAAAGCAGGATTCGCTAAATCATCCCAGTCAGATGTCTGTCCAGCCTCAAAAAATGGCTCTCGAGTCCTGGGGTGGATTAGAACTTGCCTCAGAGGATATAACTCATGGTATTAGTCCACTATGCTACATGTGTTGTGCAGAAGTCTGGTGGATACACAGCTGATAGTCCTACTGAATAGACTGTTATAATTTGTATTATGGCAAGAGAAAAGCAGCTAAGTAAAAAAAAATGAGTGGCCATCATTACTTTAAGAAATGAAGGTCAGTCAGTCCGAAAAATTGGGAAAACTTTGAAAGTGTCCCCAAGTGCAGTGGCAAAAACCATTAAGTGCTACAAAGACACTGGCTCACATGAGGACCACCCCAGGAAAGGAAGACCAAGAGTCACCTCTGCTGCGGAGGATAAGTTCATCCGAGTCACCAGCCTCAGAAATTGCAGGTTAACAGCAGCTCAGATTAGAGACCAGGACAATGCCACAAAGAGTTCTAGCAGCAGACACATCTCTACAACAACTGTTAAGAGGAGACTTTGTGTAGCAGGCTTTCATGGTAAAACAGCTGCAAGGAAACCACTGCTAAGGACAGGCAACAAGCAGAAGATACTTGTTTGGGCTAAAGAACACAAGGAATGGACATTAGACCAGTGGAAATCTGTGCTTTGATCTGATGAATACAAATTTGAGATCTTTGGTTCCAACCACCGTGTCTTTGTGCGACGCAGAAAAGGTGAACGGATGGACTCTACATGCCTGGTTCCCACCGTGAAACATGGAGGAGGAGGTGTGATGGTGTGGGGGTGCTTTGCTGGTGACACTGTTGGGATTTATTCAAAATTGAAGGCATATTGAACCAGCATGGCTACCACAGCATCTTGCAGCGGCATGCTATTCCATCCAGTTCGCGTTTAGTTGGACCATCATTAATTTTTCAACAGGACAATGACCCCAAACACACCTCCAGGCTGTGTAAGGGCTATTTGACCAAGAAGGAGAGTGATGGGGTGCTACGCCAGATGACCTGGCCTCCACAGTCACCAGACCTGAACCCAATCGGGATGGTTTGGGGTGAGCTGGACTGCAGAGTGAAGCCAAAAGGGCCAACAAGTGCTAAGCATCTCTGGGAACTCCTTCAAGACTGTTGGAAGACCATTTCCGGTGCCTACCTCTTGAAGCTCATCAAGAGAATGCCAAGAGTGTGCAAAGCAGTAATCAAAGCAAAAGGTGGCTACTTTGAAGAACCTAGAATATAAGACATATTTTCAGTTGTTTCACACTTTTTTTGTTAATTATATAATTCCACATGTGTTAATTCATAGTTTTGATGTCTTCAGAGTGAATCTACAATTTTCATAGTCATGAAAATAAAGAAAACTCTTTGAATGAGAAGGTGTGTCTAAACTTTTGGTCTGTACTGTATATATATTGTATTGGTTGGGAAGTCCTTTCCGATCATGACATATATTGCATATACTGCAAATGTCAAGAAGGAGTTAATGTACAAAGTGGCTCGGTCCTTAAGGGGTGAATACTGTTCTGAAGCCGTGTGGCCGCCGCATGGGTGCCCCGCTGCCAAGAGGAAATTAATTTTATTACTACCTGCAGCTTTGGGCCTTCAGTCAGAGGGGTGCTGCCGGTGCAGCTTCAATCACCATTGTTTGCATAGTGAGCAGCGGCTGCGGTTACAGCAGCTCTGGCACTGACTGATAGCTGACAATAAGGGTAAGTGCAGGGCGGCGACTATATATTCTCTCATAAGACAGAATCAAATCATTTATGCGAATCATACTCTGATCAAACTTTGGTCAGCCTTTGATTAGAGTGTTCTCTCGGATGAGGAGAAGATGGAGAAAAAAAATTCTTCATCTTCTCCATTCTGACAGTATGTGGAAATGGGCCTGCACTCAGATGCAATCCGAATTGAATTGAATCTAACTTGGGCATACAGCGATTCTTTTCTTCTGACCGGGGAAAAAAATCTTACATGTGCATGGCCCCACAGAATAACATTGGTCTGAGTGCGACCTGAGGAAAAAAGTTGATTTCCTCCTGGCAGCAGGGCTTTCAGCACGGCGGCAGTTTGGGTTCAGAATCCTATTAATGTGCAGATTAACCCCATATCTGCATTTTAGTAGGTTTTTATTTACATGACAGGTTCCCTTTAAACAAGAACGTGTGAATGATGCCTCAGATGCAAAAAACAGACATCTGAATGAGGCTTTATTAGCATTCTAAAATTAACACATGAGGTGTGCATTAATAATAGATTTCCAGTATCTATACTCAAAGCATATGTGAATAATTTACGGTAAGTCATCAGTAAGTATCAGGTCACAATCCTTGTAGGCATGCAATGTATAAAACGAATCAAATATGTCCAAAAATTACCAGATGGCACTTCAAAATACCAATACACACTTAAGGGCAATTAAAAATTATTATATTACCCACATGAAGCGAACCATACATATGTTTAAAACAATTTTTTATTTTCATTAAAGAATCAAAAGTATAAAAATAGTAGCCACATATCCATATTCATCAAAACATACCCCAAGAGGAGCAAAACCAGACCAGAGCTTAAAGGGTAAAGTATTTCAATACATGTATATCCAAGAAAATATTCACATATATGTGCACAAAGCATCAATCATAATAATAAATCTTGAACATAACTCATTAAGGTTACCACAGAGCTAGCCAAATACCCACTACCTCTAACTCAATATTCAAGAGAAATCTCAAGTAGAAAGGACACACAAAAGAGAAGTTTTTTCTAAAGTGCAAGTGCATAGGTAAAACCCAGTGGTTTAAATATACATCCAATATGCCCATAAAATGATCTCTAAACGAATAAAGAGACTTATCAAAAGAGTGCAACCGGTAATTACCTATAAAGCTGAGGTAGTGCTTGTGGTCTGCTCATGACCCCCACGCCCCGATGCGCGTTTTGCTCTCTTGCTTCTCACGGGGGCGAATATGGATATGTATCTATTTTTAAACTTTTGATTCTTTAATAAAAATAAAAAATTGCTTTAAACATAAGTATGGTTCGCTTCATGTGGATGATATAATAATTTTTATTGCCCTTAAGTGTGCAATGTATAAAATGTAGGCTTTATTCCCTAGTACTTATCTCCATCTTTACCATAATGCAGAATTGTAGGATGGTATGTTGTACATCTATGGTGTCTACAGCCTACGTGTTCACTGAATAGCTGGAATGTGGAAATGAAGATTACTTACATGATATGAAGCACCAGAGATATAATCCCACTGGACCATGTAGAGATTCGTATGGTTTTCCGAAGGCGTTGAACATGAAGAAGCCAGTCCCCACCAGAGCAAACACAATAAGTGCTGTACTGAATATCACCACACTGACATGCATGCTGGCAGGAATAACATTCAGCAAGTTGGGAAAAACTAAAAAAAAAGAAGTACATGTGATGTGCCAGTTGGAAAGTAAAATACTATTTTTTTTCAGCTACATGTTGTTACTCCTATATGATAATATTATACATACAGCTGGATAAAGTGATAAAACTGTCATAGTTTGGCCCAGCACTGCCAACTTGACTTTATTTTTTCTCAACAGCTTATCAAAAAATCACAGACAAAACTTTTTGTGGACACATTGAAAAATCATAATTAATCATTATGATCATAAGTGATCCATGTCAATCATTTTGATGTGAAGACATCAGCTGATTTCAATGTAAACTGTATTTTGACTAACATCATCATTTTAATCTTCAGCACAAAAAAAAAAAAAACATCACAGACGCCTTAAATTTATTTTTACGGGCAGGACAAAAAAGTTCCCTATTTTTATGGACTGCCTTGAAATTTCTGGAGGGTTGTCAACCCTGGTTTAGCCTCTAGTCTACACCAGTATAATGAATCTGATATACAGCTAATACTGTATAAATCCTTTGGCCTCTCATTCTAGACCAGGACTTCCAGGTTTAATAGGCCTCGGATGTGCGCTGTGACCTTAGTGATCCAAAGATGTGACGTGGACCAGATGAGTGGCAGTTAGGAGAAGAAGGGTTAAAGAGATGAGCATAAGGATTTTTTTCAGTCTTTAACATTTTGATGTCCTTTTATGATTGAAAAAAATGATGACCGAAAGTGGCCATTTTGCTGTTATAGCACGGATGTGAATGACAAAAACTACGAAATGCAGCAACTTCAAATTTTTGCAAAATTTAATTCCACTCAAATGTATTCGCTTATCTCTACTGTTTATCATTACATTTAACAGGCGAACCCATGTTCTTCAGACCTTCTTGGGGCGTGTTCTTTTCTACCCTGCATGACACCTCCTGCCTTTGATTGGTCAAATTCATGCAGGGGAAGCAATCTGAGTGCAAATTCCATTTCTTCTGTAATTACCAGGCAGACAAAAACCATAAATGAGAAAAGCGGTCAACCACCAGTTCATTTCTTTTATTGGATGTATGTCATGAGTATTATTACCCATTGCATTCTATTACAGTAAAGGAGGAACAACGAGTATATGTAGCCAAAAATGCAATGAAATCTTTGTATTTATCAAAAGATTAGACTTTAATAAATATTTGTAATACAAACATCATATATTAAACAACATACATGGGCATATATCAATGTCATGTGACTAACTCCATGGGTCAATATAATGACCAAGAGAAGCGGGACCCAAAATATGAATAACACATGTACTATTCAAAAAAGATCATTTAAGAGAGTTAAAGTATGTTTAGAAACACATGTTATCCAATAATAGGGATTTAAATAATAATAACTTCCCTAAAGCTCATAATTCCTATACCGCTAGGTAAATAACCTCCCATAGACACAAAAGAGCGCCTTTAAAATCAAGTGCACGGTAGAGAAAAAATATGTAATGAGATTAGTGCAAAATAATTACCCATAGTGGTGTATATGGAGTCCCGTCTGGACCTTGGTCTTTTGTGTCTATGGGAGGTTATTTACCTAGCGGTATAGGAATTATGAGCTTTAGGGAAGTTATTATTATTTAAATCCCTATTATTGGATAACATGTGTTTCTAAACATACTTTAACTCTCTTAAATGATCTTTTTTGAATAGTACATGTGTTATTCATATTTTGGGTCCCGCTTCTCTTGGTCATTATATTGACCCATGGAGTTAGTCACATGACATTGATATATGCCCATGTATGTTGTTTAATATATGATGTTTGTATTACAAATATTTATTAAAGTCTAATCTTTTGATAAATACAATGATTTCATTGCATTTTTGGCTACATATACTCGTTGTTCCTCCTTTACTGTAGTATTATATTGAGTCGCCTTGTAGCATGGGCATTTGTTGTTTTTTTGCTGGTATTTTCCATTTGCCATTGCATTCTATTGTTGAAAAGAAAGCATTACCTCAGTCTGTGTGCAATTGTGTGTGCTTGCTCGCATAGCGGACATGTGCAGAAGCTGCAGACTATTTAAAGTGCAATAGTCTGCTACGTAAATCGGGCCAGACTAAACATACTGCAATTTCACTAGTACATAGAATAACATTGGTCAGTGTGTGGACTGTTGCCTTCATAGACCTGTAGACTGATCATGTGATAGGTGACGCAGTTCTGGCGTACAAGATGCACAGAGAGGCAGTCACGTGATAGTCATGCAGCTACCACATCACATGACGCGCTCGCCAGAGTAGAGATCACATGTGACTGACGTGGTTATGTACTACTAGATTATGGCCCGATGCTATCGCATCGGGAGGATGCGATAGCATCACACCTCTTGCCATGTTAACCCTCAACACACACACTCCTCAACACACACTCCTCTCACCTTTCACCATCTCCACTCACTCTTTCACTCCACATACGACCCCTGCTCTCACTCCGTCTCTCATACTCACGCCGTCATCGCCGCTGCTCCACGATCCCCGACATCTTCTTCCGCCGGCGCCATCCTGGATCCAGACGTTGTCCACGCCGGCGACATGTTCTTGCGGCGACGCCATCTTGAGTATCGTGAAAACCCGCGATAGTCAAGATAGCGTCGCCGGAAGAACATGTCGCCGGCGTGGACGACGTCGGGATCCAAAATGGCGTCGGCGAAATCTCGCGAGTTTTCGCCGACGCCATTTTGGATCGCGACATCGTCCTCGCCGGCGACATGTTCTTGCGGCGACGCCATCTTGACTATCGCGGGATTTCGCCGATCCAAAATGGCGTCGCCGCAAGAACATGTCGCCGGCGTGGATGACATCGGGATCCAAAATGGCGTCGGCGTAATCTCGCGAGATTTCGCTGACGCCATCTTTTTGGATCCCGAGTCGTCCACGCCAGCGACATGTTCTTGCGGCGACGCCATCTTGAATCTCGTGGGATTTCACGAAATCCAAGATGGCGTCGCCGCAAGAACATGTCGGCGGCCTGGAGAACGTCTGGATCCAGGTTCGTGGCGGCGGAGGAAGATGTCAGGGCAGCGACGATGACGGTGTGAGTATGAGAAACGGAGTGAGAGAAAGGAACGTATGTGGAGTGAAAGAGTGAGTGGACGTGAGTGGAGGTGAAAGGTGAGAGGAGTGTGTGTTGAGGCGGTGTGGTGTGTTGAGGGTTAACATGTGCGTGTGTGTGGTGACGTCATCGGTTACAACTGGACGGAAGTTGTTACAACCGGAAGCTGCTTAGGGCATTTATTATTATAGATGATGAGGAAGAAGCCGTCTGTTGTTGGCGGTGATGGCGTGTAGAGGCTTCTTCAGCCAATGTAATAGATTTAGAGTTAGGGGATTCGTGTGTGAGACGACGGCGTTTATAAGCCTTAATCTTGTCAAGTCGATGCTGTTTTTCCTCAGGAGTCTCATTAGCACGGCGTTATTTTTGTCGTAGTGCTGAAGCTGCTTTCCTTTCACTGGCATTGGCATACTGTGCATCGGTATTGAATGGTGGTATTGATAGGGCAGAAACAGATTGCTGATTAGTTATGTCAGTGAACGGCATATGGGATGAAGTGTAGCAGTAAATTGTTCCACATGCTGATGTGGAAGCATCCTGTTGTGAGTCTAATAATAATGATGAGGAAAAGGCCGTCTGTTGTCGCCGGTGACGGCGTGCAGAGGCTTCTTCAGCCAATCTTATGGATTTAGAGTTAGGGGATTCGTGTGTGAGGCGACGGCGTTTATAAGCCTTAATCTTCTCAAGGCGATGGTGTTTTTCCTCAGGAGTCTCATTAGCACGGCGTTGTTTTTGTTGTAGTGCTAAAGCTGCTTTCCTTTCACTGGCATTGGCATACTTTTTGTTATGACTCATGTTGGCACAGGTAAAGGAGTCTATTTGGCAGTTATCTGGCAGTGAAGAAGGCGTCCTGGAGTATTGTAGAGTAAACAGATACTAATTGACCCTGTAATTGCCCAGCAGTAGTTATGAAGTGGTAGTGGCAAATTGGCCCTGTAGTTAGACACCGGCAGACGAGCAAGGCAGCAGTAGTTATGGCGGTAGAGGCAAATTGGCCCTGTAATTAGACACCGGCAGAGGAGCAAGGCAGCAGTAGTTATGGCGGTAGAGGCAAATTGGCCCTGTAATTAGACACCGGCAGAGGAGCAAGGCAGCAGTAGTTATGGCGGTAGAGGCAAATTGGCCCTGTAATTAGACACAGGCAGTGAACAGTCAGAGGAGCAAGGCAGCAGTACTTATGGCGGTAGAGGCAAATTGGCCCTGTAATTAGACACCGGCAGAGGAGCAAGGCAGCAGTAGTTATGGCGGTATAGGCAAATTGGCCCTGTAATTAGACACCAGCAGAGGAGCAATGCAGCAGTAGTTATGGCGGTAGAGGCAAATTAGCCCTGTAATTAGACACCGGCAGAGGAGCAAGGCAGCAGTAGTTATGGCGGTATAGGCAAATTGGCCCTGTAATTAGACACCGGCAGAGGAGCAATGCAGCAGTAGTTATGGCGGTAGAGGCAAATTAGCCCTGTAATTAGACACCGGCAGAGGAGCAATGCAGCAGTAGTTATGGCGGTATAGGCAAATTGGCCCTGTAATTAGACACCGGCAGAGGAGCAAGGCAGCAGTAGTTATGGCGGTATAGGCAAATTAGCCCTGTAATTAGACACCGGCAGAGGAGCAAGGCAGCAGTAGTTATGGCGGTAGAGGCAAATTAGCCCTGTAATTAGACACCGGCAGAGGAGCAAGGCAGCAGTAGTTATGGCGGTATAGGCAAATTAGCCCTGTAATTAGACACCGGCAGAGGAGCAAGGCAGCAGTAGTTATGGCGGTAGAGGCAAATTGGCCCTGTAATTAGACACCGGCAGAGGAGCAAGGCAGCAGTAGTTATGGCGGTAGAGGCAAATTGGCCCTGTAATTAGACACAGGCAGTGAACAGTCAGAGGAGCAAGGCAGCACTACTTATGGCGGTAGAGGCAAATTGGCCCTGTAATTAGACACCGGCAGAGGAGCAAGGCAGCAGTAGTTATGGCGGTATAGGCAAATTGGCCCTGTAATTAGACACCAGCAGAGGAGCAATGCAGCAGTAGTTATGGCGGTAGAGGCAAATTGATCCTGTAATTAGACACCGGCAGAGGAGCAATGCAGCAGTAGTTATGGCGGTAGAGGCAAATTAGCCCTGTAATTAGACACCGGCAGAGGAGCAAGGCAGCAGTAGTTATGGCGGTATAGGCAAATTGGCCCTGTAATTAGACACCGGCAGAGGAGCAATGCAGCAGTAGTTATGGCGGTAGAGGCAAATTAGCCCTGTAATTAGACACCGGCAGAGGAGCAATGCAGCAGTAGTTATGGCGGTATAGGCAAATTGGCCCTGTAATTAGACACCGGCAGAGGAGCAAGGCAGCAGTAGTTATGGCGGTATAGGCAAATTAGCCCTGTAATTAGACACCGGCAGAGGAGCAAGGCAGCAGTAGTTATGGCGGTAGAGGCAAATTAGCCCTGTAATTAGACACCGGCAGAGGAGCAAGGCAGCAGTAGTTATGGCGGTAGAGGCAAATTAGCCCTGTAATTAGACACAGGCAGAGGAGAAAGGCAGCAGTAGTTATGGCGGTAGAGGCAAATTAGCCCTGTAATTAGACACCGGCAGAGTAGCAAGGTAGCAATAGTTATGGCAGTAGAGGCAAATTGGCCCTGTAATTAGACATCGGCAGTAAACAGGCATAGGACCAAGGCAGCAGTAGTTATGGTGGTACAGGCAATGCCAAGCGTCCGCACAGCAAGTCGGCGTGAGGTAAATGACGCAATTTCACGAATGCAAGATGGCGTTGGTGAAATCTCGCGAGATTTCGCCGACGTCGTTAAGGCTGTGTGCACACGCTGCGGATTAGGTGCGGATTCATCCGCGTGGATTTTGTAAAATCCGCAGGTGAAACCGCAGGTCAAAAGACCTGCGGTTTTACCTGCGGATTGCTCTGCGGTTTTGCCCTGCGGTTTTTCATCTCCTCAATAGAGGAGATGGCAAACCGCAGGAGAATCCGCAGAAAGAATTGACATGTCAATTCTTTCTGCGGATTGAAAACCGCAGATAATCCGCGCGGAAAACTCCGCACCGTCTGCACTGCGGTTTTTGATTCCCATAGGGAATCATGGTACTGTACACCGCAGCAAAAACTGCTGCGGGTCCGCAGCGGCCAAAACCGCTGCGGAACCGCAGCAAAATCCGCAGTGTGTGCACACAGCCTCACACCTCTTGCCATGTTAACCCTCAACACACCACACCGCCTCAACACACACTCCTCTCACCTTTCACCTCCACTCATGTCCACTCACTCTTTCACTCCACATACGTTCCTTTCTCTCACTCCGTTTCTCATACTCACACCGTCATCGTCGCTGCCCCGACATCTTCCTCCGCCGCCGCGATCCAGGATCCAGACGTTCTCCAGGCCGCCGACATGTTCTTGCAGGACGCCATCTTGGATTTCGTGAAGTCCCGCGATATTCAAGATGGCGTCGCCGCAACAACATGTCGCTGGCATGGGCGACATCGGGATCCAAAATGGCGTCGGCGTAATCTCGCGAGATTTCGCCGACGCCATCTTTTTGGATCCCGATGTCGGCGGCCTGGAGAACGTCTGGATCCTGGATCGCGGCGGCGGAGGAAGATGTCGGGGCAGCGACGATGACGGTGTGAGTATGAGAAACGGAGTGAGAGAAAGGAACGTATGTGGAGTGAAAGAGTGAGTGGACATGAGTGGAGGTGAAAGGTGAGAGGAGTGTGTGTTGAGGCGGTGTGGTGTGTTGAGGGTTAACGTGCGTGTGTGTGTGGTGACGTCACCGGTTACAACTGGACGGAAGTTGTTACAACCGGAAGCTGGTTAGGGCATTTATTATTATAGATATCCTGTATTCACTTATCCTTTTTTAATTGATCTGTCCTATACATGGTAGGTGCGGATGGTGTTATTGCCCACCAATTTATAGTACTTTTCATGTCCAAACCTTGAATGTCTCTTACATTGTTTTCAATACTGGTTAATCTAATATATAAAGCTCAATATGTGTATGTATGTATGTGTGTGTATGTGTGTATGTCCGGGATTGGCATCCGCACCGTCGCAGCTACAGCCACAAAATTTGGCACAGTCACACGTCTGGACCCAGAGAGTGTCCTAAGCTATGTTGTGAGGCAAAATTTTAACCCCGCGCGTTCCAATGCAACAAACAATTTTGTCCCTGTCTACATAATGGGGAAAAGGTGTGTGTGTATCAAGCCCTGCCCCTCATTATGATGTCATAATGGTTGCCATGGCGACGCTGATGTCATCATAGGTTGCAAGCCCCGCCGCTCATTATGATGTCATAATGGTTGACTATGGGATGGAGGATGTGTGATGGGTATATGGGCACTGGACTATGGGATGGAGGATATGTATGACGGGTATATGGGCACGGGACTATGGGATGGCGGATATGTATGATGGGTATATGGGCACGGGACTATGGGATGGAGGATATGTATGATGGGTATATGGGCATGGGACTATGAGATGAACGATGTGTGATGGGTATATGGGCACTCGACTATAGGATGGCGAATATGTATGATGGGTATATGGGCATGGGACTATGGGATGGAGAATATGTATGATTGGTATATGGGCATGGGACTATGGGATGGAGGATGTGTGATGGGTATATGGGCACTCGACCATGGGATGGAGGATATGTATGATGGGTATATGGGCACGGGACTATGGGATGGAGGATAATTATAATTTGTTATAACTAACCACAGTTAGTTACTATGCTCGGGCAGCACCGGGCTCTTCAGCTAGTGTCTTAATAAAAGATATATTTTCTCTTGAAATGGTTAGCCTGACACATTCTTTATATAGGTCTTCTTGTAATTATTGTGTTTATTGACCTGTCACTATCAGCTCAAAATACCAACATAGGTTTGTTTATTAGTATAACTGACTGGTTTAATGGTAAAAAGATAGCTGGCATTCCGTGAGTGGACTAAAATCTTCAAATTTATTTCAGGAACATAAATATACACAGGACAGCTCAGTCAGCAAAATTGTCGCGTTTCGTCCAGAACGCCTTAATCATGGTTCTGGTGGAAACGCGTTAATTTTGCTGTCTATATTTATGTTCCTGAAATAAATTTGAAGATTTTAGTCCAATCACGGCGTGCCAGATATCTTTTCACTGTTAACGTCTGACAAGCTCATTTGCACATGTAGTTGGTTTATTCTGTAAGACTGGTGAGCTGGAATCCCTATTTTCTGCATAACTGGTTTAAGGGTATAAATATACAAAATTGGAAAATTGCTAATATATAGAATTCCAATATTTTTATAAACGCAAAATATATTGACTTATTTTTACCTTTACCATAAAGTACAATGAGTCCTGAAAAAACCAAAGTCAAGACCACTGAGATATACAGAAACATTTCAGTGTTATTATTTATTACATAAAGTGACACATGTTGGATTTGAAAAATGTGTCTTAGTCATTTAAGGGAATCTGTCAGCAGGCTTTTGCTATGTAATCTGAAGACAGCAGGAGATAGGGACTGAGAGAGCTTTCCAGGATGTGTGACTTGGCAAAGTGCGTGCTGTTTACTAACTGTGAAGGATTTATCACTAAGAGATTAACATGGACGGAAATGCCCCTCCCCCTGTGGAAAGTACCTCACTGTCTATGGACTTTGCACTTGCAGAGCCTACTGGGGGTGGAGTTAGCTTTCTCAGCTCTACTTCATTCTAAATCTAAAAGCTCTGATTGTATCAGAACGGACCCACCCAGTAATCTAAGGCTATGTGCACACGGTGCGGATTCTGCTGCGGATCCGCAGCGTTTCAGGCTCTGCGGGTCCGCAGCAGGTTTAGGTGCGTTGTACAGTACCATTGTTTTCAATGGTAAACTGAAAAACGCTGTGCACATGCTGCGGATTTTTCCGCGCGGATTTGCTGCAGGTTCAAATCCTCAGCATGTCAATTCTTTGTGCGGCTTCCTCTGCGGTTTCACACCTTCTCCATTGTAGAGGTGTGAAACCGCAGGGCTAAACCACAGGCTAATCCACAGGTAAACTGCAGGTCTTTTGACCTGAGATTTTACCTGCAGATTTTTCCAAATCCGCGTGGAAAACCTAAATCTACGTGTGCACATAGCCTAAGTGACACATTGTTGGATTCACAGTCTCTTTACCTACATTATGCTGCGCTCAGATGAAATAGAAAAAGCCTGCTGTCATGTTCCCTTTAACCCCTTTCTGACATCCGACGTAATATTCTGTCCATGTGACCTGGGCCTATTTGACCATGGACGGAATATTACGTCATTTCTTTAATGTGACAATGCGACTGAAGTCACGGTGATCGCATTAGAATTTCGGCACCATCTTTCCTGTGGGTAGATGGTTCCGTCATCCTGGGGGGTGTCGCCGCCATCCCGGATGCTCGATTGCTGCGATTGGCTGTTCAATTCTGAACAGTCAATCACAGCGTTTCTCAGTGTTTTAGCCAATCAGATTGACTGAAACACTGAGGTTGGGACCGAGCACCGACCCTAGGCTGGTGCCTGGCAATGCCAGTCATGGCCGGAAAGGACCCCGATTGGCGTGATCGCCAATCACATCGATCGCGCCAATCACAGGGCACAGCCACGATGTGACCATGCTGCGCCCTGCCAGTGACCTGCCTAGGATCGGAGCTGTGAGCTCCGATCCTAGACTGTTGCCAGGGTCACCAGGGCCAGCTCTGATTGGTGTGATCGATGTCATCATCGACCACACCAATGACAGGTCAGAGCACCGTTATGACCACTCTGTGACCTGTCTGTGACGGCGCTGCAGATACTCACACTTGCTGAGGATTCCTGCAGAGCGGTCATGCTACAGAATCTTCTGCTGTGCTGGGCCTTGTAGTGCCACAGAAGCCTGTGACACCACAATCCCTGCTGAACACAGAACAGAGAAGAAAGAAAAGACAGAAGAAAGAAGAGGGACAACTATAAGTGTTTTGTGATCCCTGCCCTATCTCTCTTCATCCACCCCTATCTCCCTCTTCCCCCTTCTCCCTCTACCCCCTTCCTCTTTTTACCCCCACCACCCCTCTTTGCACCGCCTCCATGCGCACATTTAGCAGCCGCCAAGCGTTGATTGGTGACACAGTTCACCGATCAACACTTGTGCTCGATGTTTTCCACTTTTCTTTTTCACCCCCCTTTGCGTCACCTCTGTGCGCACATCCAGCAGCCGCCGAACTTTGATTAGTGATGCAATTCACTCACTAGAGCTCGTGCCTGCTGTTTTCCATTTTTGTTTCTCATCGACCTTGCGCCACCACCGTCCCCACATCCAGCAGCCGCTGAGCTTTGATTAGTGATGCAGTTCACTCATCAGAGCTCGTGCCTGCTGATTTCCACTTTTATTTACCACCCTCTTTTTGCGCCACCCCCGTGCGCACATCCAGCAGCCGCTGAGCTTTGATTAGTGATGCAGTTCACACATCAGGGCTTGTGCCTGCTGTTTTAGACACTTTTCTTTTTCGCCACCTCCGTGCGCACATCCAGCAGCTGCCAAACTTTGGTAAGTGACGCAGTTCAATCGTCAGAGCTCGTGCCTGCTGTTTTACACTTTTCTTTTCACAGACATTTTTTTTATCCCTGGTTGCTCTTTTTCTTTTCAGACAACTAAGTTTGCACCAAGCACTATTTCCCCCATACACAAACAGTTAAAAATAAAATGCTGACACAATCACCAAATTCATAAAATGTTGTCTCGCCCATCCCAATATTGCTATTCTGTGGAGGAGACTTATGCTTTCCTTGCATCCCACACTGATATCAAGAGAGAGAATCCCACATTTTTTTATTTCTCAGATTCGTCGTCCTCTTCCTCGCCTTCCTCCTCAGGTCCTGCTGAACTGCCACGCAGATGTCCCAGGACAGAAGATGAAGCATCGTCCACCATTCCAGAAGATGAACCAGCGCACCCCATTACAAACCTCGTATGGACCTCGCCCCCCAAAAATTATGAGCCACTGATTCCTGATTTTGTGGCAGAATCAGGAATCAAGTTTGACACCACCGGCCTCACAGAACTAGACTTTTTCAACGTCTTTTTCTCTGAGGATTTTGTTAACCTCATGGTGGGCCAAACTAATTCATATGCTCAGCAATTTTTTTGCACAAAGCCCATCATTTTCTAACTGGTCTCCTGTAGACAAAGTTGAAATGATGCAGTTTTGGGGCCTGGTCCTTCACATGGGAGTCCTGAAGAAGCCAAAACTTCCCCAAAATGTTTTTTTCACGGCCGAGCATTATAAACTTTAGTGAAACACTTGGGGGTTCAAAGTTCCCACCACACATCTAGATAAATTCCTTAGGGGGTCTAGTTTCCAAAATGGGGTCACTTGTGGGGGTTTCTACTGTTTAGGCACATCAGGGGCTCTGCAAACAAAACATGACACCCGCAGACCATTCCATCAAAGTCTGCATTCCAAAACGTCACTGCTAACCTTCCGAGCCCCGACGTGTGCCCAAACAGTAGTTTTCTCACACATGTAGGGTACCATCGTACTCAGGACAAATTGGACAACAACGTTTGGGGTCCAATTTCTCCTGTTACCCTTGAAAAAATAAGAAATTGGGGACTAAAAGATCATGTTTGTGGAAAAAAATATGATTTTTTCTTTTCATGCCCAGGCATTATAACATTTAATGAAACACTTGGGATTCAAAATGCTCACCACACATCTAGATAAGTTCCTTGGGGGGTATAGTTTCCAAAATAGGGTCACTTGTGGGGAGTTTCCACTGTTTAGGCACATAAGGGGCCCTCCAAACGCGACATGGCGTCCGATCTCAATTCCAGACAATTTTGGTTTGAAAAAGTCAAACGGTGCTGCTTCCCTTCCGAGCCCTGCCTGCACTCAAACAGTGGTTTTCCCCCACATATCAGGTATCGGTGTACTCAGGAGAAATTGCACAACAACTTTAGGGTACGTTTCCATGTACCGTAATGCCTGCACTTTGGAAAGAGTGGAAACCCGGCTCCACCCAAAGCCCTGCCCCCTTCTGTACGCACGCCACAGCGTTTTCATAGAGTAGGCTATTTACCTTGCAGAGGCTGAGCGTCTCCGCAAGGTAAACAGACATGCTGTGGTCTAAGAAGACGCGCGCATGTCCGGTTAAGCTGGTGTGTCACCCGCATATTCGGACGCCTAGTCGATCCAGAATTTCATAAAATCCCCTCCACTATGCTGTAACATCTGGCCGCTGCGGATTAAACGCTGCGGCTGTACGCAGCGTTCAATCCACAGCAAATACTGAATGTTTCCGCTACGTGGAAACATGCCCTTATCTGTCCATTTTCTCCTTTTACCCTTGTGAAAACAATAAAATTGTTGCTAAAATATCAGTTTTGTAACTAAAAAGTTAAATGTTCATTTTTTCCTTCCACGTTGCTTCTGCTCCTGTGAAACACCTGAAGGGTTAATGAACTTCTTGAAAGTGGTTTTGCGCACCTTGAGGGGTGCAGTTTTTTGAATGGTGTCACTTTTGGGTATTTTCTGCCATATAGACCCCTCAAAGTGACTTCAAATGTGATGTGGTCCCTAAAAAAAATGGTGTTGTAAAAATGAGAAATCGCTGGTCAACCTTTAACACTTATAACTTCCTAACAAAAAAAAAAATTGTTTCCAAAATTGTGCTGCTGTAAAGTAAACATGTGAGAAATGTTATTTATTAACTATTTTGTGTTACATATTTCTCTGTTTTAAGGGCATAAAAATTCAAAGTTTGAAAAATGCAAAAGTTTTCAAATTTTTGCCAAATTTCATTTTTTTACACAAATTAAAGTCATATTGAAGAAATTTTACCACTAACGTGAAGTACAATATGTCACGAAAGAATGCTAAGAACCATGGAAGCGTTCCAGAGTTATTACCTCATAAAGGGACAGTGGTCAGAATTCTAAAAATTGGCTCGGTCATTAATGTGCAAACTACCCTCTGGGGTAAAGGGGTTAAGGGGATTTTACACACAGTGGGCATAAATGTCAATAATAATAAACATTTTACTTTTAATGTACATAGGTTTATTGAGCTAACAACATTTACATTGTTTAATATGCTGTTGTGAGATTATCAGAGTATATTGAGCAAAACTGTTACAGCAATGAATTACCGTATACCACAATACAGAAACTCACTGCATTGGTAAATCCGCCCCACTATGTCGCTAAACATATATGTGTTACACTAAAGGATAATTCTACTCTCGTTTTTACAGTAGGCAGTAATCAGATTGAAAATTGGATTCCTTTATTTATGTGGCCCAATGTGACATTTTATTGGCAGTTCAGCAAAGACATCATTAAAATTTTACATGGCACTCCAATGATCCATTGGGAAAAAATACAGGCGCCAGGGAAAATAATGAATAATTGTCCTGGAAGATGGATGACAATGACCTTTGTTAAAATAAACTGATGACCCCCGAAATTGGTGGCAATTAGCAAGAGTAGCTGAGGCAGATGAGCTTTCCCACAATCAAGCTTACTGGACCAGCAGACTCCTATATAATTAAAAAGAGATAGATTGATTTGCAGAAAAAAATGTAATGGCTTCTCTTCTCTGGAGTTATTCCATGTAACATGAGGGCATCTATCGCTATATGTAAATCTATAAAAATAATACGTCTAAACTATTCATCTACTGTATAATAAAATCAGCATATTTAACACATTGCTCATCTGGTAGAAAGATGTAGCCAAACAGTCCTTAGTGTATCTGCAGGTCTGCTTCAGTAAGTACCAAGCAGAAGATGTACAAGCGATTGATATTTCATGAATTGTGAAATTGACTCACTGCCATTTACCAACAAGTAGAAATGGCTGCCACGCTGGAGCCCACTATTCAGATGATTGATGTAACTGTACAGAATATGAATGCACTTAGCAGGACGTCAATCTGCTCAACAGTGGGCATGATTAAAAAACAGATGTCAGCACTGCAAGAACAGAGCACGGCACAGTTACAATGTTGTTTTATCCGTTCAATGATGACTGCTTCATATGACATGATCTGGAGGCTATTTGTTTACTTTTATTGCGCCAATAATTTCCACCGCACTTTACAGACATAATGCCCATTGGGGCTCACAGTCTAGATTCTCTGTCTTTGTCTATGTCTTTGGAGTGTGGCAGGAAACTGGAGAACCCAGAGGAAACTCATGCAAGCATGCGAACACCTTGCAGACATGGGCGGACACACCGCATGTGCAGCTGGTGCGGTTGCACAGGGGCCCAGAGGCTCCAGAGGGCACCTGCAGGGTGGCTAATAATGAGGGCAATCTGGCCTATTTATCTGGCCCTGAGGCTCTGGTGGGGCTCTGGCAAGATTGCCCTCATGTGCGGCAGGCAGGGAGAGATCCCTGCAGCTCCAATGCCTACAAGAGAAAATGGCAGCGTAGCGGAGCTGCAGCGATCTGTACTGCTCCCTGCCCAGCCGTGCTTCCTGTTTCTGTCACAGCAGTCAGTGGCGTGGATGGCACGTCCCAGATGGCCTCTCATCATCCTCCCTGTTTAGTGTCCCCTCAGTAAAGCGCTCCCCAGCCTGTTTCGCCCCGGCCAGGAGAGATTCAGCCCAGGAAGTGATACGCCACACTGGGAGTGACCTGCCCGGACACTTTAGCTGTGACCTCTCTGCGTTTCCCCGCTTCCTTCCTTTATGTTGCTGCTCTGTCTGTAGAGCTGCTGCCATTCGCTCTTTCCCCTTAAGCCCTGGATAGCTGGGCACGCACTTCAATGTTGTGGGGTATCTACTCTGCTCGGGCCATAAGGCCATCTGAGCTCTGTGGGCGTTGTTGCCCTTCTCCTAACTGACCCCTCCTATCATTAACTATTTACTTTGTCCTAAGTTTATATCCTGTCTATGCTCCCTATCTCCATCTAGTGATCTAATTACTAACTGCATTCTCCCTAATATATACATATCATAATAAAATACACATTACACAAGCACAATAACACGTAGCGCAACGACATATATATGTATATACATTATCAGACTTAAAGGGGCAGGCTCTACACCCCCCTACCCAAGCAATTATCTTCATAAGTCACATGCTTAGTGAAAGGAAGACCATCTGTGTGCAATCTAAGTGTTACATGGTCTCTCAGTATATATACACCTTTTCTGAAAGGCCAGAGAGGCTGCAACACCATTAAGCGAGATGAACCACTAACCCAGTGGTCCCCAACCTTTCTGACTTGAGAGCCACATTCACCACAGAGATGTTCGAGAGCCACATCCAGCTCCCACCCCTTTCAAAGTAGTCAACCAAAGCCCCCATTACAGGTATAATGATAACCAACGATTTTCCACAGAAAACACTTCAAAGCAGTACACTGAGATCCAGGGGTTCCCAGAATACCCCCATTCAGTATTTTTCAATCAAGGACTCCCAACATACTGTCACATCCAGCTTTGAGCACCTCCAATAACAGGTAGTACCATCCTCCAGCGTACCATACCTAAAACATCTCTAAACCCCTAAGACCAGTAAATGTGCATCCAGATTTGCACTTCTGTGCAGGGCTACTCACAAGATTCACCATTTTGAGATGTACTCTTCATACCTGTTTACTAGACATGAACCTAATGCACCAAGCTGGCAGACAGTCGCGAGTCACAATTCATGGGATTGCGAACCACATGTGGCTCCCGAGCTACAGGTTGGAGATATCTGCACTAACCAAACAATACCATGAAGACCAAGGAGATCTCCAAACTAGTCAGGGACAAAGTTTTTAAGAAGTACAAGTCAGGGTTGGGTTATAAAAAAAAAAAATCCCAATCTCTGATGATCCACTGGAGCACCATCAAATCCATTATCATCAAATGGAAAGAACATGGTACCACAACAAACCTGCTAAGAGAAGGCTGCCCACAAAAACTCTCAGCCCTGGCAAGGAAAGCATTAATCAGAGAAGCAGCACAGAGACTAAAGTTAACCATGAAGGAGCTGCAGAGTTCCCAAGCAGAGACTGGAGTATCTGTCCACACAACCACAACAAGCCGTACACTCCATAAAGGTGGCTTTTATTGAAGAGGGGGCAGAAAAAAGCCTTTACACAACATTTTAAGGCTCGTTTTGAGTTTGTCAAAATACATGTGGGAGACTCCCCAAATGTATGGAGGAAGGTGCTGTGGTCAGATGAGACCAATATTTTACTTTTTGGCCACCAAAGTAAAGGCTATGTCTGGTGCCAAATGAACACAGCTCACCACCCTAAGAACACTATTCCTACAGTGAAACATGGTAGTGGCATTATCATGCTGTGAGGATGTTTTTCAGCAGTAGGGACAAGGAAAATGGTCTTAGTCAAGGGGAAGATGGACTGTGCTGAATAGAGGGATATTCTTGAGCAAAACCTGTCTCAGTCTGTCAGTAATTTGAGACTGGGATGGAGGTTCACCTTCCAACAAAACAAGGACCCAAATGATACTGGTAAAGCAACACTCGAGTGGTTTAATGAGAAATGTGTAAATGTTTTAGAATGGCCTAGTTAAAGCCAAGACCTTAATCCAATTGAGAATCTGTGGTCAGACTTGAAGATTGCCTTTAGGAATGGGCAAAAATTCCAGTGGTCAGATGTGGAAAGATCATAGAAACTTAACCAAAGTGACTTGTACACTTACATGAATAAATAAACAATGTGCTTCTTCTCTTGTGATCTGGTTTCCCAGAAAATCAACCACACAACATCAGTCTTTACAGACAGATGCTAAAGCTATGAGCCACAGCCTAAACTGATAAAGATAGGAGAATTTTGTGAACTTGAAGCTGCATTGCAGGCTTTGAACCCAGAGGCAGATTATACTGGTACATTGAAATACATCTATACATAGCGATGTATTTCTTTGTCCCTGTATTCTACAGATGAAGAAAAAGTCAGATATTTCTATAAAACTGCAAAAAATAAGGAAAAACTATTACAAAAATGCAATGTTTTTCTGTTATGTGAGATCTTTTTTTTCTTTTATGTTAGATCACAAATTAACAAACAATATGGATATTTTTGGTATCCCTGTAATCCTAATGACCCGCACAACACAGCAATCAGATTCTTTATGGTGATCAGTAAATGGGCATGATTGATTTTTTTCCCTATTAACCCCTTACCTACAAAGGACGTAATATTCCGTCCATGTGACCCTGGACCTAACTACCATGGACGGAATATTACGTCCCAGCAATCAGCGGCGCCCACGTGGTGAGCGCCGCTGATCGCGGACGGGTGTCAGCTAATTATCATAGCTGACACCCGGCACAATGTGTCAGGGGCCGTCACGGACCGCCCCCGACATGTTAACCCCTTGCACACCGCGATCAAACGCGATCGCGGTGTACCGGGGGTTAAAGGGAAGCATCGGCAGGGAGGGGGCTCCCTCCGTGCTTCCCTGAGCCCCCCACGGCAGCGCAATGTGCAGCGCTGCTGCGGGGGGCTCTTTCCCTACAGGCCCCCGGATCCAAGATGGCGACGGGGGCCTGCAGGGAGCTGACTTCCTCACTGCCTGCAAAGCGCAGGCATGAGGAAGTCTGCAGCAGTGCCTGTGACAGATCGCTGATCTGTCACAGTGATCTGTGATGTGACAGATCAGCGATCTGTCACAGGACAGTGATGTCCCACCTGGGACAAGGTAATAAAGTAAAAAAAAAAAAAGTGTTAAAAATAATAAAAAAAAAAATCGCTAAATAAATTAGTAAAAAAAAAAAAAATATTCCCCAATAAATCCATTTTTTCAAAATAAAAAAAAACAAAAACAACAAAAGTACACATATTTGGTATCGCCGCGTCCGTAATGACCTGCCCTATAAAACTGTCCCATTAGTTAACCCCTTTAGCGAAAAAATAATGATTTATTATCATACCACTGAACAAAAAGTGCAATAACGCGCGATCAAAAAGACGCATATAAATATCCATGGTACCGCTGAAAACGTCATCTTATCCCGCAAAAAACGAGCTGCCATACAGCATCATCCGCAAAAAAATAAAAAAGTTATAGCTTGCAGAATAAAGCGATGCAAAAATAATTATTTTTTATATAAAATTGTTTTCATTGCAAAAAACCGACAAAACATAAAAAAAGACCTAAATGAGGTATCACTGTAACCGTACTGACCCGAAGAATAAAAACGCTTTATCAATTTTACCGCACGCGGAACGGTGTAAACGCACCCCCCAAAAGAAATTCATGAAACGCTGGTTTTTGTTTATTCTGCATCCCAAAAATCGGAATAAAAAGCGATCAAAAAATGTCACGTGCCCGAAAATGGTACCAATAAAAACGTCAACTCGTCCCGCAAAAAATAAGACCTCACATGACTTGGTGGGTCAAAATACGGAAAAATTATAGCTTACAATATGTGGTGATGCAAAAACTATTTTTACAATAAAAAGCGTCTTTTAGCGTGCGACAGCTGCCAAACATAAAAACCGCCATAAATCGTAAATCAAACCCCCCGTTATCACCCCCTTAGTTAGGGAAAAATAATAAAACTAAAAGAAAATGTAATTATTTCCATTTTCCCGCTAGGGTTAGGGTTAGGGTAGGGTTAGGGTTAGGGCTAGGGTTAGGGTTAGGGCTAGGGTTAGGGCTAGGGTTAGGGCTAGGGCTCAGATTAGGGTTAGGGGTGTGTTGAGGTTAGGGTTGGAGTTATAATTGGGGGGTTTCCACTGTTTGGGCACATCAGGTGCTCTCCAAAGGCAACATGGCGTCTGATCTCAATTCCAGCCAATTCTGCGTTGAAAAAGTCAAATGGTGCTCCTTCCCTTCCAAGCTCTGCCATGCGCCCAAACAGTGTTTTACCCCCACATGTAGGGTATCAGCCTACTCAGGACAAATTACAAAACAACTTTTGGGGTCCAATTTCTCCTGTTACCCTTAGGAAAATAAAAAATTGGGGGCAAAAATATAATTTTGCGGAAATTTTTTTTTTTTTTATTTTCACGCCCAGGCGTTATAAACTTCTGTGAAGCACTTGGGGGTTCAAAGTGCTCTCCACACATCTAGATAAGCTCAGTGGGGGGTCTAGTTTCCAAAATGGGGACACTTGTGGGGAGTTTCAATAGTTTAGGTACATCAGGGGCTCTCCAAACGCACATGACACCCGCAGACCAATCCATCAAAGTCTGCATTCCAAAACGTCACTACTTCCCTTCCGAGCCCCGACGTGTGCCCATACAGTAGTTTTCTCCCACATATGAGGTATCAGCGTACTCAGGACAAATTGGACAACAACTTTTGGGGTCCAATTTCTCCTGTTACCCTTGGGAAAATAAAAAAAATGGGGACTAAAAGATGATGTTTGTTGAAAAAATACGATATTTTTATTTTCACACCCGGTCGTTATAAACTTCTGTGAAGCACTGGGGGGTTCAAAGTGCTCACCACACATCTAGATAAGTTCATTAGGGGGTCTAGTTTCCAAAATGGGGTCACTTGTGGGGGGTTTCCACTGTTTAGGTACATCAGGAGCTCTCCAAACGCACATGACACCCGCATACCAATCCATCAAAGTCTGCATTCCAAAACGTCACTACTTCCCTTCCGAGCCCCGACGTGTGCCCATACAGTAGTTTTCTCCCACATATGAGGTATCAGCGTACTCAGGACAAATTGGACAACACTTTTGGGGTCCAATTTCTCCTGTTACCCTTGGCAAAATAAAAAAATTGGGGACTAATTGATCATGTTTGTGGAAAAAATACGATTTTTTTATTTTCATGCCCGGGCATTATAAACTTCTGTGAAGCCCTTGGGGGTTCAAAGTGCTCACCACACATCTAAATAAGTTCCTCAGGGGGTCTAGTTTCCAAAATGGGATCATTTGTGGGGGGTTTCCACTGTTTAGGTACATTAGGGGCTCTCCAAAGGCAACATGACACCCACAGACCATTCCATCAAAGTCTGCATTCCAAAATGTCACTACTTCCCTTCCGAGCCCCGACGTGTCCCCATACAGTAGTTTTCTCCCACATATGGGGTGTCAGCGTACTCAGGACAAATTGGACAACAACTTTTGGGGTCCAATTTCTCCTGTTACCCTTGGGAAAATAAAAAAATGGGGACTAAAAGATCATGTTTGTGGAAAAAATAAGATTTTTTTATTTTCACGCCCGGACGTTATAAACTTCAGTGAAGCACTGGGGGGTTCAAAGTGCTCACCACACATCTAGATAAGTTCCTTGGGGGGTCTAGTTTCCAAAATGGTGTCATTTGTGGGGGTTTCTACTGTTTTGGTACATCAGGGGCTTTCCTAACGCGACATGGTGTCCGATCTCAATTCCAGCCAAAAACGTCAAATGGCGCTGCTTCCCTTCCGAGCTCTGCCATGCGCCCAAATAGTGGTTTACACCCACATGTGGGGTATCAGCGTACTCAGGATGAATTGCACAATATCTTTTAGGGTCCTGTTACTTTTGGAAAAATAAGAATTGAGGGTGAAAAGATCATTTTTGTGGAAAAAATATGATTTTTTAATTGTACTGCTGTACGTTATAAACTTCTGTGAAGCCCGTGGGGGTTCAAAGTTCTCACCACACATCTAGATAAGTTCCTTGGGGGGTCTAGATTCCAAAATGGTGTCATTTGTGGGGGGTTTCCACTGTTTTGGTACATCAGGGGTTTTCCAATCGCGACATGGTGTCCGATCTCAATTCTAGCCAAAAACGTCAAATGGCGCTTCTTCCCTTCCGAGCTCTGCTATGCGCCCAAATAGTCATTTACACCCACATGTGGGGTATCAGCGTACTCAGGACAAATTGCACAATAACTTTTAGGGTCCTGTTACCCTTGGAAAAATAAAAATTGGGGGTGAAAAGATCATTTTTGTGGAAAAAATATGATTTTTTAATTGTACCGCTGTACGTTATAAACTTCTGTGAAGCCCTTGTGGGTTCAAAGTTCTCACCACATATCTAGATAAGTTCCTTGGGGGGTCTAGTTTCCAAAATGGGGTCACTTGGGGGGGTTTCCACTGTTTAGGTACATCAGGGGCTCTCCAAACGCGACATGGCGTCCGATCTGAATTCCAGCCAATTTTGCATTGAAAAAGTCAAACGGTGCTCCTTCCCTACTGAGGTCTGCCATGCGCCGAAACAGTGGTTCCCCCCCACATATCAGGTATCAGCGTACTCAGGACAAATTGCACAATAACTTTTGCAGTCCAATTTCTCCTGTTACCCTTGGTAAAATAAAGAAAATTGAACCTGAAGTATTTTTTTTTGTGAAAAAAAGTTAAATGTTCATTTTTTTTTTAATATTCAAAAAATTCCTGTGACGCACCTAAAGGGTTAATAAACTTCTTGAATGTGGTTTTAAGCACCTTAAGGGGTGCAGTTTTTAGAATGGTGTCACTTTTGGGTATTTTCTATCATATAGACCCCTCAAAGTGGCTTCAAATGTGAAGTGGTCCCTAAAAATAAAATGGTGTTGCAAAAATGAGAAATCGCTGGTCAATTTTTAACCCTTATAACTTCCTAACAAAAAAAAATTTTGGTTCCAAAATTGTGCTGATGTAAAGTAAACATGTGGGAAATGTTATGTATTAAGTTTTTTGTGTGCCGTATCGCTGTGATTTAAGGGCATAAAAATTCAAAGTTGGAAAATTGCGAAATTTTCAAAATTTTCGCCAAATTTCTGTTTTTTTCACAAATAAACGCAAGTTATTTGAATGCAATTTTACCACTAACATGAAGTACAATATGTCACGAGAAAACAATGTCAGAATCACCGGGATCCATGGAAGCGTTCCAGAGTTATGACCTCATAAAGGTACAGTGGTCAGAATTGTAAAAATTGGCCCGGGAGTTAACGTGCAAACCACCCTTGGTAGTGAAGGGGTTAAACCCATAAAAAATGTAATAAAAATGTAATGATGAGGCACATGTAGCATAAATGCTGCGTTTTTTCTACTGCTTCTTTTCTGCTGGTGTCTTCACTACACAACGCAATAACAATCTTCTCTGATTATCGCATGTTTGTTGGATTTTTTAAAAATTCTGTGGAAGCATGGTTGAAAAGCAATGTTCGACTTTCATTTGTTCATTATCATAGATTTTTTTTTTTAGTTATTATTACTTTTGTCAGATTCAAGTTATTTCTGTGACCATTGTGGGTTTTTATGTCATTAAACAAGGGGTACCAACAATTTTGACCATGTGTGCATATACTCGAGTATAAGCCAACCCAAGTATAAGCCGAGGCACCTAATTTGGCCACGAAAAACTGTGAAAACGTATTGACT
This sequence comes from Dendrobates tinctorius, assembly GCF_039654945.1. NCBI lineage: Eukaryota > Metazoa > Chordata > Amphibia > Anura > Dendrobatidae > Dendrobates > Dendrobates tinctorius. The sequence goes on along the minus strand of NW_027361728.1, from coordinate 75,105,678 downwards.
TAAGTATAAGCCGGGTATGCATTGTCCCCTCATCCCTATCATTGTCTACATGGCTCCTCATCCCTGTCTTGGTATGCATGGCTCCTCATCCCTAGCCATCCTTGTATGCATGGCTCATCATTACTGTCCTGGTATGCATGACTCCTCATCCTTATCCCTGTATGAATGGTTCCTCATCCCTATCCTTGAATGCATGGCCCCCCATGAGAAAGTCATAAAAAAACCCATCCTACTTACCTTCCCTGCGCTCCCTTGCAGCATCCTGTTTCGGCTTCCAGCAGGTCCGGCGGCCAAGCGATCATGTGTCTCCGCTCATTAAGGTAATGAATATTCATCTCTCTACACTCACCAGAGACGTGATAGCTTAGCCGCAGGAGCTGCTGGAAGCCGAAACAGGATGCTGCGAGGGCGCGCAGGGAAGGTAAGTAGAAGGTTTTTTGCTTTACAGCTGCAGGAAGCCGGCGGCTGCGGCTGTAACTATGCACGCTTTAAGATAAATTAACTGCCCTATAAGGATATTCACTGCTTATAAATAAGCAGGAAAATCTCCTGACATACTCCAACATACCCAATGACTGTATAGTTAAATGTATGGCAGAAAATTGATCTATCTACTATATAATTGTCTAATTCTGTCTGTCTGTCTGTCTGTCATGGAAATCCCACCTCGCTGATTGGTCGCGACAGGCCGCGACCAATCAGCGACAGTTGCTTAGTCGTCGCGGCAACACTGCCGCATTGCTTATTGTACAGGCACATTACAGCCATTAAAGGCATCACTGCTGCGTTGCTCATTACACAGGCACAGTCCTGTACATATTCTGGAGTACAATACATTAGGTAATTAGGTAACAGTAGAACAGTGACTGCAGCTCTGGGTGTAACTTGCGTACAATACATTAGGTGACAGCAGAAAAGTGAATGCAGCTCTGGGTGTAACTGGAGTACAATATATAAGGTAAGATCTGAACAGTGACTGCAGCTCTGGGTGTAACTGGAGTACAATACATTAGGTAAGATATGAACAGTGACTGCAGCTCTGGCTGTAACAGGAGTATAATACATTAGGTAAGAGCAGAACGGTGACTGCAGCTCTGGGTGTAACTGGACTACAATACATTAGGTAAAAGCAGAACAGTGACTGCAGCTCTGGGAGTAACTGGAGTACAATACCTTAGATAACAGCAGAACAGTGACTGCAGATCTGGGTGTAACTGGAGTACACTACATTAGGTAACAGCAGAACAGTGACTGCAGCTCTGGGTGTAATAGGAGTACATTAGGTAACAGCAGAACAGTGACTGCAGCTCTGGGAGTAACTGGAGTACAATACATTAGATAACAGCAGAACAGTGACTGCAGATATCGGTGTAACTGGAGTACACTACATTAGGTAACAGCAGAACGAGAAAGAGTCCGGGGGCTGTCGGGAGGCGAGTATATCACTATTTTTTATTTTAACAGAGACTCTAGAATACCCGATGCGATAGAATCGGGCCACCATCTAGTTGATATATAAAGTCAGAGACATATCTGGAGGGGGGCAGGTGGGGCATGTGCTCCGAGCACAGTTGTAAAGGGGCGCAGTCGGGTTGCCTAATGCGGCGGTCCAAGGTTTCTACCGGCGGCTGCATTTTGCAGCCCCGACACTGGGATTTGGCCGTTCTCTAAGCCGGCTGTCATCAGAGAAGGTACAGCGTGCTGGCTCCCAATGAACAATTAGGAAACATTTCAGATATGAGTACAACTGACAACTAAAACGTTATATTTGGGAAAGCACCAGATGTGGTAGAACAAGTCCTATGGATTGTAAGAAATGTTGCCGATGGAAGCAAACATTGTTTCTGTACATACACAGCTGTGATAATGAATAACATAAAACACAGCATTCCTAATTCCTAAAGTAATATAAACATTTTGGCTTTGTCCTGATGAAGAAGTCTGTGAAGTTTGAAATGCGTTGACTAAGACTATAAGACAGAAAAATCAAAATATTTTCCAACATTTATAAATTAAAAAAAAAAGTACGTTTACAACACCGACTGTACTTACATGAAAAAGTAGTAGGTCTGCCTCCAAGTCCGCACTGTTTCACTCTCTGCCCATAGAACAGGCCATACTGGATCTCCCCAATAAACTTTTGCAGTTCATCCCCTGTAGCATTGACCAGCAGGGCTCCAGTTTTGCACAATACTGTTCCCTTTACCCATAGCTGAATGCCTAACGCAGCTGCGATTGCCAGGGCACAGCCAAAGCTCAGTATACCAGCCAGACAAAAGAGAACTTTCTTCTGCAGTTTAGGCATGACTGCACCAAAAGTCTTCAGTTATCCTACATACAGCTAGCACTTCAGTGCATAGAGGAATTTACCCCAGAGTGAGCCATAGGTAGCTGACCGAAGAAAGCAGTATATTCTCAGTAGGATTTATCCGCAGAGGCATACATAACAAGTGCTATTTCTTATTTCTTCCCTTCGACTTGATAACTCAGGCAGCAGATGGAACCCTGGTGTAACCTGATAGATGCTTCTTCTCTAAGTAGATGCATTCTGCCTGATTGGTGGAGATGAAATTCCAGAAACGGGCAACATTCCCATGGGGGGGGGGTCCGTAAATCTTTATGGAAATTACCCTGGACACACTCATCTCAGGTTTACAATATATGCAGCCTCAGTCATGTCTACAGTGTAATGGTGTCTTCCTAGACACAATATATCTGGGCTTAGTTATCATGTTTCATATGGACATCAATAACCTTTTCATTCCGCAGACATTTATTTTCAGTCTATTTACTTATAGCTTGTAGACTGCATTGAAGGAGCCCGTTTATTTCACATACGAACAAAGAGAATATCAGATCATAATGGAAACAAAAGTGTGTGAGTAAATGGGTTCTGCAAATTATAATAAACTGCTGTAAACTAACACCTGATAATCAAAAAGGGTCACCCTACAGCAAGTGTTATAGCAAATAACCTATCCTTAAAGGGAACCTGTCAACAGGATTGAGCACAGTAACCTACAGACAGTGTCAGGTCAGCACCATTATACTGATAACAATTATACCTGGTGATGAAATACTTCTTGTCATTGTTTAATCTTTATTATGAGTTTTGTGTTAATGATATGTTTGTGCTCCGGTGCGGCCTGCGAGGGAGGAGTTATTTATTAGGTATTTATAATGCAGACTGCTGACAGATCACTGATCCCTCAGTGACCGCCCTCTAGTTTACATAATGAATACCTGCACATACTGAAGAAAAAAAAACCTTCTGCAGGCAGGTGCCAGCCGTGGCACCTGTGGTGCAGCATAATTGCATGTTTAGTGTCCAAGTAATCACTGTTCTTGGTGTTATTGAGCAAGTAAAAAAAAAAAATCAATTTGAAAATGGTGCCTGCCGCGCCTGAGCAGTAGCAGCTATCAGTGTGTATAGAGATTCGATAGCTGCTATTGCGCAGGCGCTGGTGGCGTCATCTTGGCAGAGGAAAATTTTTCCCTCTCCAGCAAGATGGTGCCATACAGTACCTGAACTCTGCAGCTGCAGCAGCAATACCTGAACTCTGGAGCCACACTGGCGGTATCTGTACCCTAAAGCCGTAACTTTTTGATGATTCCAAATCGTCTGATCAGGTTCTGAATCCAGTCCTGCCTGTGACTCCGAGTCTGTGACCGTGACTGCTTTTAGGGTCAGCAACTGCAGTATCAAGTACTGCCTAGGAGTGGTACTTGGAGGCAGGGCCGGTTTTAGACAAAGTTTAAAGTGGGGCCCCAAATGTTCACATATTCTACCATCACACAGAAACATTTCTGCTGTATTTATATGCGCTGAGTTCAGGCCACTAAACAAGCTCAATCAACAATATTGAAGACATTCGACGCTTGTTTCCCGGCCTCATTACTCCTGCTGAGGAAGAATGATGGGTACAGAAAGTCCCTGATACAGAATAATGCAGGTCCCATATAGTACTTATAGTATAATGCACTCCCCATGGTCCTTGATAGAGTATAATGCAGCCCCCCACAGAGTATACTGCAGCTCCCCTAAGAGTATACTGCAGCGCCCACAGAGTACAGTGAAGCCCCCTCAGAGTATAATGCAGCCCCCTTCCCAGTATACTGCAGCCCCCCTCAGGGCTATTTTGAGTATGGTAACACTATGAACTAATATTAAGAACCAGTCGGTTTGAAACGCGTAAGGCCATGAGTTTTCTGGCTTAGTTGCCTTTTTTTAAAAAAAACTAATGGTTTTATACCATAATTTTAACCATATTATACATTAAAGATTTTTGTTTTTAAAAAATTTCTCACCAATGGATCGGTTGCTGGATACCTTTCCTTCTTTGATGCAGCACCCCTCAGAGAGTACTGCAGCTCCCAACATAGAGTATAATATAGTCCCCTCATAGAGCATAATGCAGCCCCCCTCAGAGTATAATGCAGCCCCCTCAGTGTATAATGCAGCCCCCCACACACAGTATAATGCAGCCCCCCCTGGTGTAACCTGATAGATGCTTCTTCTCTAAGTAGATGCATTCTGCCTGATTGGTGGAGATGAAATTCCAGAAACGGGCAACATTCCCATTGTACAGTCTATTGAAGAATGGACAACTCATTCCATAACATCACGGGGGGGGGGGGTCCGTAAATCTTTATGGAAATTACCCTGGACACACTCATCTCAGGTTTACAATATATGCAGCCTCAATCATGTCTACAGTGTAATGGTGTCTTCCTAGACACAATATATCTGGGCTTAGTTATCATGTTTCATATGGACATCAATAACCTTTTCATTCCGCAGACATTTATTTTCAGTCTATTTACTTATAGCTTGTAGACTGCATTGAAGGAGCCCGTTTATATCACATACGAACAAAGAGAATATCAGATCATAATGGAAACAAAAGTGTGTGAGTAAATGGGTTCTGCAAATTATAATAAACTGCTGTAAACTAACACCTGATAATCAAAAAGGGTCACCCTACAGCAAGTGTTATAGCAAATAACCTATCCTTAAAGGGAACCTGTCAACAGGATTGAGCACAGTAACCTACAGACAGTGTCAGGTCGGCACCATTATACTGATAACAATTATACCTGGTGATGAAATACGTCTTGTCATTGTTTAATCTTTATTATGAGTTTTGTGTTAATGATATGTTTGTGCTCCGGTGCGGCCTGCGAGGGAGGAGTTATTTATTAGGTATTTATAATGCAGACTGCTGACAGATCACTGATCCCTCAGTGACCGCCCTCTAGTTTACATAATGAATACCTGCACATACTGAAGAAAAAAAAACCTTCTGCAGGCAGGTGCCAGCCGTGGCACCTGTGGTGCAGCATAATTGCATGTTTAGTGTCCAAGTAATCACTGTTCTTGGTGTTATTGAGCAAGTAAAAAAAAAAAATCAATTTGAAAATGGTGCCTGCCGCGCCTGAGCAGTAGCAGCTATCAGTGTGTATAGAGATTCGATAGCTGCTATTGCGCAGGCGCTGGTGGCGTCATCTTGGCAGAGGAAAATTTTTCCCTCTCCAGCAAGATGGTGCCATACAGTACCTGAACTCTGCAGCTGCAGCAGCAATACCTGAACTCTGGAGCCACACTGGCGGTATCTGTACCCTAAAGCCGTAACTTTTTGATGATTCCAAATCGTCTGATCAGGTTCTGAATCCAGTCCTGCCTGTGACTCCGAGTCTGTGACCGTGACTGCTTTTAGGGTCAGCAACTGCAGTATCAAGTACTGCCTAGGAGTGGTACTTGGAGGCAGGGCCGGTTTTAGACAAAGTTTAAAGTGGGGCCCCAAATGTTCACATATTCTACCATCACACAGAAACATTTCTGCTGTATTTATATGCGCTGAGTTCAGGCCACTAAACAAGCTCAATCAACAATATTGAAGACATTCGACGCTTGTTTCCCGGCCTCATTACTCCTGCTGAGGAAGAATGATGGGTACAGAAAGTCCCTGATACAGAATAATGCAGGTCCCATATAGTACTTATAGTATAATGCACTCCCCATGGTCCTTGATAGAGTATAATGCAGCCCCCCACAGAGTATACTGCAGCTCCCCTAAGAGTATACTGCAGCGCCCACAGAGTACAGTGAAGCCCCCTCAGAGTATAATGCAGCCCCCTTCCCAGTATACTGCAGCCCCCCTCAGGGCTATTTTGAGTATGGTAACACTATGAACTAATATTAAGAACCAGTCGGTTTGAAACGCGTAAGGCCATGAGTTTTCTGGCTTAGTTGCCTTTTTTTAAAAAAAACTAATAGTTTTATACCATAATTTTAACCATATTATACATTAAAGATTTTTGTTTTTAAAAAATTTCTCACCAATGGATCGGTTGCTGGATACCTTTCCTTCTTTGATGCAGCACCCCTCAGAGAGTACTGCAGCTCCCAACATAGAGTATAATATAGTCCCCTCATAGAGCATAATGCAGCCCCCCTCAGAGTATAATGCAGCCCCCTCAGTGTATAATGCAGCCCCCCACACACAGTATAATGCAGCCCCCCCTGGTGTAACCTGATAGATGCTTCTTCTCTAAGTAGATGCATTCTGCCTGATTGGTGGAGATGAAATTCCAGAAACGGGCAACATTCCCATTGTACAGTCTATTGAAGAATGGACAACTCATTCCATAACATCACGGGGGGGGGGTCCGTAAATCTTTATGGAAATTACCCTGGACACACTCATCTCAGGTTTACAATATATGCAGCCTCAATCATGTCTACAGTGTAATGGTGTCTTCCTAGACACAATATATCTGGGCTTAGTTATCATGTTTCATATGGACATCAATAACCTTTTCATTCCGCAGACATTTATTTTCAGTCTATTTACTTATAGCTTGTAGACTGCATTGAAGGAGCCCGTTTATATCACATACGAACAAAGAGAATATCAGATCATAATGGAAACAAAAGTGTGTGAGTAAATGGGTTCTGCAAATTATAATAAACTGCTGTAAACTAACACCTGATAATCAAAAAGGGTCACCCTACAGCAAGTGTTATAGCAAATAACCTATCCTTAAAGGGAACCTGTCAACAGGATTGAGCACAGTAACCTACAGACAGTGTCAGGTCGGCACCATTATACTGATAACAATTATACCTGGTGATGAAATACGTCTTGTCATTGTTTAATCTTTATTATGAGTTTTGTGTTAATGATATGTTTGTGCTCCGGTGCGGCCTGCGAGGGAGGAGTTATTTATTAGGTATTTATAATGCAGACTGCTGACAGATCACTGATCCCTCAGTGACCGCCCTCTAGTTTACATAATGAATACCTGCACATACTGAAGAAAAAAAAACCTTCTGCAGGCAGGTGCCAGCCGTGGCACCTGTGGTGCAGCATAATTGCATGTTTAGTGTCCAAGTAATCACTGTTCTTGGTGTTATTGAGCAAGTAAAAAAAAAAAATCAATTTGAAAATGGTGCCTGCCACGCCTGAGCAGTAGCAGCTATCAGTGTGTATAGAGATTCGATAGCTGCTATTGCGCAGGCGCTGGTGGCGCCATCTTGGCAGAGGAAAATTTTTCCCTCTCCAGCAAGATGGTGCCATACAGTACCTGAACTCTGCAGCTGCAGCAGCAATACCTGAACTCTGGAGCCACACTGGCGGTATCTGTACCCTAAAGCCGTAACTTTTTGATGATTCCAAATCGTCTGATCAGGTTCTGAATCCAGTCCTGCCTGTGACTCCGAGTCTGTGACCGTGACTGCTTTTAGGGTCAGCAACTGCAGTATCAAGTACTGCCTAGGAGTGGTACTTGGAGGCAGGGCCGGTTTTAGACAAAGTTTAAAGTGGGGCCCCAAATGTTCACATATTCTACCATCACACAGAAACATTTCTGCTGTATTTATATGCGCTGAGTTCAGGCCACTAAACAAGCTCAATCAACAATATTGAAGACATTCGACGCTTGTTTCCCGGCCTCATTACTCCTGCTGAGGAAGAATGATGGGTACAGAAAGTCCCTGATACAGAATAATGCAGGTCCCATATAGTACTTATAGTATAATGCACTCCCCATGGTCCTTGATAGAGTATAATGCAGCCCCCCACAGAGTATACTGCAGCTCCCCTAAGAGTATACTGCAGTGCCCACAGAGTACAGTGAAGCCCCCTCAGAGTATAATGCAGCCCCCTTCCCAGTATACTGCAGCCCCCCTCAGGGCTATTTTGAGTATGGTAACACTATGAACTAATATTAAGAACCAGTCGGTTTGAAACGCGTAAGGCCATGAGTTTTCTGGCTTAGTTGCCTTTTTTTTAAAAAAAACTAATGGTTTTATACCATAATTTTAACCATATTATACATTAAAGATTTTTGTTTTTAAATAATTTCTCACCAATGGATCGGTTGCTGGATACCTTTCCTTCTTTGATGCAGCACCCCTCAGAGAGTACTGCAGCTCCCAACATAGAGTATAATATAGTCCCCTCATAGAGCATAATGCAGCCCCCCTCAGAGTATAATGCAGCCCCCTCAGTGTATAATGCAGCCCCCCACACACAGTATAATGCAGCCCCCCCTGGTGTAACCCGATAGATGCTTCTTCCCTAAGTAGATGCATTCTGCCTGATTGGTGGAGATGAAATTCCAGAAACGGGCAACATTCCCATTGTACAGTCTATTGAAGAAAGGACAACTCATTCCATAACATCACGGGGGGGGGGGGGGTCCGTAAATCTTTATGGAAATTACCCTGGACACACTCATCACAGGTTTACAATATATGCAGCCTCAATCATGTCTACAGTGTAATGGTGTCTTCCTAGACACAATATATCTGGGCTTAGTTATCATGTTTCATATGGACATCAATAACCTTTTCATTCCGCAGACATTTATTTTCAGTCTATTTACTTATAGCTTGTAGACTGCATTGAAGGAGCCCGTTTATATCACATACGAACAAAGAGAATATCAGATCATAATGGAAACAAAAGTGTGTGAGTAAATGGGTTCTGCAAATTATAATAAACTGCTGTAAACTAACACCTGATAATCAAAAAGGGTCACCCTACAGCAAGTGTTATAGCAAATAGCCTATCCTTAAAGGGAACCTGTCAACAGGATTGAGCACAGTAACCTACAGACAGTGTCAGGTCGGCACCATTATACTGATAACAATTATACCTGGTGATGAAATACGTCTTGTCATTGTTTAATCTTTATTATGAGTTTTGTGTTAATGATATGTTTGTGCTCCGGTGCGGCCTGCGAGGGAGGAGTTATTTATTAGGTATTTATAATGCAGACTGCTGACAGATCACTGATCCCTCAGTGACCGCCCTCTAGTTTACATAATGAATACCTGCACATACTGAAGAAAAAAAAACCTTCTGCAGGCAGGTGCCAGCCGTGGCACCTGTGGTGCAGCATAATTGCATGTTTAGTGTCCAAGTAATCACTGTTCTTGGTGTTATTGAGCAAGTAAAAAAAAAAAATCAATTTGAAAATGGTGCCTGCCGCGCCTGAGCAGTAGCAGCTATCAGTGTGTATAGAGATTCGATAGCTGCTATTGCGCAGGCGCTGGTGGCGCCATCTTGGCAGAGGAAAATTTTTCCCTCTCCAGCAAGATGGTGCCATACAGTACCTGAACTCTGCAGCTGCAGCAGCAATACCTGAACTCTGGAGCCACACTGGCGGTATCTGTACCCTAAAGCCGTAACTTTTTGATGATTCCAAATCGTCTGATCAGGTTCTGAATCCAGTCCTGCCTGTGACTCCGAGTCTGTGACCGTGACTGCTTTTAGGGTCAGCAACTGCAGTATCAAGTACTGCCTAGGAGTGGTACTTGGAGGCAGGGCCGGTTTTAGACAAAGTTTAAAGTGGGGCCCCAAATGTTCACATATTCTACCATCACACAGAAACATTTCTGCTGTATTTATATGCGCTGAGTTCAGGCCACTAAACAAGCTCAATCAACAATATTGAAGACATTCGACGCTTGTTTCCCGGCCTCATTACTCCTGCTGAGGAAGAATGATGGGTACAGAAAGTCCCTGATACAGAATAATGCAGGTCCCATATAGTACTTATAGTATAATGCACTCCCCATGGTCCTTGATAGAGTATAATGCAGCCCCCCACAGAGTATACTGCAGCTCCCCTAAGAGTATACTGCAGCGCCCACAGAGTACAGTGAAGCCCCCTCAGAGTATAATGCAGCCCCCTTCCCAGTATACTGCAGCCCCCCTCAGGGCTATTTTGAGTATGGTAACACTATGAACTAATATTAAGAACCAGTCGGTTTGAAACGCGTAAGGCCATGAGTTTTCTGGCTTAGTTGCCTTTTTTTAAAAAAAACTAATGGTTTTATACCATAATTTTAACCATATTATACATTAAAGATTTTTGTTTTTAAATAATTTCTCACCAATGGATCGGTTGCTGGATACCTTTCCTTCTTTGATGCAGCACCCCTCAGAGAGTACTGCAGCTCCCAACATAGAGTATAATATAGTCCCCTCATAGAGCATAATGCAGCCCCCCTCAGAGTATAATGCAGCCCCCTCAGTGTATAATGCAGCCCCCCACACACAGTATAATGCAGCCCCCTCAGAGTATAATGCAGCCCCACACACATACAGTATAATGCAGCCCCCAGACCCCCAGGAGTATAAAGCAGCCCCACTGTCACACTGCTCTCCTCCATGCCTCCTCATACTTCCTGGTCTGCGGCGTCCCTGCACAACTCCGGAGCTGGAGCGCACTGCCCGACATCCTCACTTCTGGTCTCGCGGCTGGTGCTGGGGTCCCGTCAGGTGTGCACGTGTGCCTTGCGCTCTTGACTCTGCGGCGGCTCGCCTGGCTCCGGGTCCCATTGGGCACACTTGTGCACATCCCGCAGCTCTTACTGCGGCCGCGCTAACTCTGACCTCTCTATGGTCCTGGAGGACCCTAACCCAGAAGTCCTCCGGCGCGCATTCCCTATATGAGGCAGCCTCTTCCTGTAGGCTGCGCCTGATTATCGTTTTGCTTCCTTGCTAGGCCAGCTTGATGCCTGCATGGTCGCTCTCTGTACTCAGGTCCACTACCTTGTACTCTGGCGTGCATCCAAGTACGTGCTCTCCACTGTCTTGTACCCAGGCGTGCTTCCCAGCATGCGCTCTGCACTGTCTTGTACCCAGGCGTGCTTCCCAGTATGCGCTCTGCACTATCCTGTACCCTGCGTGCCCCCGTGTACACGCTCTATGCACCCCTGTACCCAGCGTGCCCCTGTGTACACACTTTATGTAATCCTGTACCCTGCATGTCCCTGTCTTCACCCTGCTAGACATGGTCTCTCGCGCCTCCTTTGAGCCAGCCACCTGGTTCCAGCAGTCGTGGTACTTTATGCCCCTGGGTTTGCCCCTGATGCTCCCTGTATAGGGGGTGGTCCTCACTAGGTCAGCTTGCCCAGGGTGGGTTGGTATCACGGCCCAGAGGGTCCAATCCAGGAGTCGTTATACCCACACACAGTATAATGCAGCCCCCTCAGAGTATACTGCAGCCCCCTCAGAGTGTACTGCAGCCCCCTCATAGAGTATAATAAAGTACCCTATTAGAGTATAATGTAGTCCCCTCAGAGCATAATGCAGCCCTCTCAGAGTATAATGACCCCACACATAATGCAGCCCCACCAGAAGATAAAGCAGCCCCACAGTATAAAGCAGACCCATACTGCAGCCCCCCTTCAGAGTATACTGCAGCCCCCTTCATAGACTATAATGTAGTCCCCTCATAGAGCATAATGCATCTCCAATCAGAGTATAATGCAGCCTTCCTCAGAGTGTAATGTAGTCCCCTCATAGAATATAATGTAATCCCCTCATAGAGCATAATGAAGCCCTCCTCAGAGAATAATGCAGCCCCCTCAGAGTATATTGCAGCCCCAGCAGAGTATAATGCAGCCTCCCAAGAGTATAAAGCAGCCCCACACACAGTATAATGCAGCCTCCTCAGAGTACACTGCAGCCCCCCTCAAAGCATATAATGAAGTCCCCTCATAGTGTTAAATGTAGTCCCCTCATAGAGCATAATGCAGCCCCCTCAGAGTATAAAGCATCCCTACACATACAGTATAATACAGCCCCCAAGAGTATAAACCAGTCCCACACACAGTATAATGCAGCCCCCTCAGAGTATAAAGCAGCCCCTCACATACAGTATAATACAGCCCCCAAGAGTATAAACCAGCCCCACGCACAGTATAATGCAGCCCCCTCAGAGTATACTGCAGCCCCCTCATAGAGTATAATGTAGTCCCCTCATAGAGCATAATGAAGCCCCTCAGAGTATAATGTAGCCCTGTCAGAGTATAATGCAGCCCAGTCAGAGTATAATGCAGCTCCCTCAGTGTATAATGCAGCCCCCAAGTATAACGCAGCCCCCAAGTAAAATGCAGCACCCTCAGAGTATAATGCAGCACCACATACATACAGTATAATACATCCTCTCCACAAACACAGTATAATGCAGATGCTTCACAGTATAATGCAGCCCCCTCTATGTACAATGCAGTCCCTCCAAATACACAGTATAATGCAGCCCCCAGAGAATAAAGCAGCCCCCTCAGTAAAATGCTGCCCCCTCAAAGTATAATGCATCTTCACATACACAATATAATGCAACCCCTCACACACGCAGTATATAGCCCCATTCTGGATCTGCCCCCATCCACCTTTCCTACAGCCCCTACCCAACATCCCTACAGTCCCTATCCCTATTCCCTTTTGCACACTTGCTTTGGCAAAACTAATGTGTATTTAGTCCTGTCAATAAAGCTTCTTTGAATTTGAAATAAAGCAGTACCCTCAGTGTAATGCAGCCCCACACACATTATAATGCACCCCCCCACAAAGACACACAATATAATTCATCCCCCACACACACAGTATAGTGCAGTCCCCCCAAACACAGTATAGTGCAGTCTCCACACACAGTATAATGCAGCCCCCAGAGTATAATGCAGTCCCACACGCACAGTATAATACAGTCCCCCCCACACACAGTCACTGCAATTTGTGGTTGTGGGTATTAGCCTTATTTTTAGAGTGCACACTTCATAGTATAAAGCAGGAGCTTATGGCCACAAAACAGGTCGTGCAACAAAAATTGCTGTATGCTGCTGCTTCACGAAGCTTAATGCAAATGACATTGTGATCCTTAGGAAACTGCATTGCAACAAGCAAGTCACAAAATATCCAACTTGTTCCAACTTTTTGCCACTTGCTTGTTGTGGTTTCGGTACCCTGAGTTGTCCCAGTGTCACCCCATTCACCCGCATCTACACTGCAATGTAGTAGCTGCACAACACAAAGCAATCACTGTCTTCTCAACTTGTAATGTGCAGGAGTCACCATGTAGCCCCTGCCTAATGAAAATTAAAAAAAATCAATTTGCAGAGTTCATATTAAGTTAATAAAAGCAATCTACAATAACAAGAGGGCATCAAATGGTTACGTTTTTGCAGCTCTTTCCACCACCTGTCAGACAATAACTACTGCAAAATATGATGAATTGTAGGATGTTACAGAGCCACCTGCTGTCTACTTTCAGCATTACATCAACAGCAGAACTTGAGACTTTGGTTACATAAAAGTTGATATATCAGTATCATTTGAGATATTTTCCCCTAGGGAATCGTAGAGAATGCACTGAAACAAAACTGTACATTGTGTAAGGCATGACCGGCTGCAGCAATCACTGTATCTCATGTAATCGCTGCAGCAATGGATTCAAAAACTGGTGCGTTATTATCATTGGAGCCAATTCCGCAATAAGGCCAGTTTCCAACTTTTAGGCCGGGGTCACACTAACCGACGCAAAATACGGTCCGTAATTTACATGCGTAATACGCATGAATGACCCCTAAATTGTGCTCTGTATGTCATCCGTAAGCAAGGTGTGGTCGCGTATTTTGCGCATGTCAGCATCCGTATGGAATCCGTATTGCGAGATTTTCTCGCAGCCTTGCAAAATGGACATTTAACGGTTTTGAGGCCTGCTAACTATTTAAATCATTAGCCTGCACCCTATTTATTGGCTCAGGAACAGGTGGCTGCCTCCATTCTGTCCATTTGTGACCTTGTCTTCACTAGGTGTGTTGCTGTTGTATGTGCAACATGGCAGACAGTCTGACTTTCAACACAACTGAGCAGGTTCTCTTCAACTGGCTTTTGTCACGGCGCTTTGGCCAACCATACCCAGTGATAGTGGATCCGCGGAGGAGGAGACGCATGTGGGTCCATCCACTTTTGAGGCAATGACTCACAAGAGGTCATTTTCACCGCCTCTATTCTTCTCTGCGGGAGCATCCTGCAAAATTCTACCAATACTGTCACATGAGCCTTGCAACATTTGATCGACTCTTGGAGACAGTGCGCCCTGGGAAAACCTTTCAGGACACAAGGATGCGCAAAGCTATATCTGCAGAGGAGCGACTTCTACTCACATTACGGTATGTACTACACAACCACATTCTCTATGTTCATGATGTGTTGCCCAGAGTATGTATTTATTGCTTCATTGACTAATTTTAATGCCCTTATCTTATTCCAGATATGTTGAAACTTACAGACCAGAATGTTATGTGTAATATGTACTGAATATGACTTTGTCATTGTGCGACCAAATATGTGTGTGTTAGTAGATCTGAAATCCTAACAAGTTTGGTATGTATGGACCTGTTTTTTGTTTAATTTGTGCATTCTAAAATGTCCCTTTTCTGTTGTTCTTCAGCTTCCTGTCCACTGGCCTGTCTTATGCCGCCCTCCACCATGAGTTTCTGATTGGAAGATCTACCATTTCTGGCATAGTCAGGTCGACATGTAGTGAAATATGGTCAAGACTACATCAACTCGTCATGCCCGAGCCCAGGATGGAAGACTGGTTGAGGATATCAAGGGACTTTGAGGAGGAATGCCACTTTCCTAATTGTATTGGGGCCCTTGATGGCAAACATATCCGGGTGTGTAAGCCGCCGAACTCTGGCTCCCAATTCTTCAATTATAAACAATACTTTTCTGTTGTATTGTTGGCTCTGGTCGACCCTCAATACAAGTTTATAATTGTTGACATTGGGGCCTATGGAAGGACGGGAGACTCTCGAGTCTTCAATACTTCCATTATGGCTCGGCGGCTACGCACCAACCAGTTGGATCTACCACCACCACACCAGCTACCAGGCTCCACTGAAGAATCTGTCCCTTATTTCCTTGTGGCAGATGAGGCGTTTCAGTTAACGCGCAATGTCATGAGGCCTTATCCCCGGAACAACCTTTAGCACCGGCGCAGAATTTTTAACTTGCGCCTATCACATGCTCGGCGACTGGTGGAGTGTTCCTTTGACATTCTTTGTGCCAAATGGCGGGTACTCCAGTCTGCCATTCAGCTGAGTGAACAAAATGTTAGTGAAGTAGTTAAAGCCTGTGTGGTTCTTCATAACTTCACCAGGATACATGATTGTTCCTCCTCTGCTGGTGTTGTGCGTGGGTTGGACAATGTGCGTAGGGCGAGACCACCTATCAACCCTCAACGTAGACCGCTCTCTGGCCTCAAAGTGCGTGATATTTTCACAAATTACTATATGTCACCTGAGGGGGAAACTTCTTGGCAAGAGCATGCTGTGTCTATGTTATAATTTTTATGTGTGTCTAAATATATATATTTTTACCCCTTATGATTCTTTGAGTGTTTTTTTTGCATTGGTAAGCGTATGTTAGTATGCTGACACTGTTTTTTATAATTGACATAGAGACGTTAAATGTAGTAGACAAATGTTTACTTTTGCCTTTTTTTTTTTTTTTTTTTTTTTTTTAACCAAAACATATTATTGCCATATGAGAACTGTGGCAATGGGCCAAATTGGCCTTTTTGCAGGTGTCAACATTTGTTCAAAATAACATTTGCACACATAGAGACAAAAAAAAACAAACATTATGCACTACCAATATGGCTACATTATAAATTGTGGAAAGTTGGGGAAGGAGAAGGCGGAAGACCAGCCTGTGGTTGCTGCTGGCTACTTTGCCCAACATCGCCCTGTGTGGAGGCATACTGTTGCCCATGATGTGGGTAATGTACTGCCTCCTGGGATTGTTGTCGGTACTGGCCAGAGTTATACTGAAGAGGGGCATCTTGTTGGGTCTGGTAGGCCCGTGTCTCATACCCACCAATATATCCATGTTGTCCCCAACCAGCTTGGGACCAGCCTCCAACACTGGGTGGGAACAAGTGGCCATATTGGTGAGGTTGGCTAGAGCCAGACATATGTGGCTGCTGTTGGGAAGGTTGGGTAGAGGGAGGAAGGGGGTGAGGTGTAGGCCCACATATTTGAGGATCCTCAGAGCCTGCTTGAGCAAGCATGTGTGTGGGGTGTCTAAGGCGCATTAGATTTCTGGGTGAAAGCTGCCACCTCTCCAGATATTCAAATAATTCATATGGGGTATAGGGGTGTGTGCAAGCATCAAGCAGGATCTGAAAACATCCTCGAATACGGAGCCTCACCTCACGGGAATGGGCACGAAGGTAAAGGGCCAGGCTGCGCGAGTATGCCTCCTCGCCATCATCAGAATTGACTCTAGCCAAATAGTTGAGGACCCCAGTGTCCACATTTGTACGTGTATCCTGGGCAGGGATCTGGCGCCTTCTTCTTCCTAGCCGGGATGGTCCAGCAGGCTGTGGTGAGGCCCGGATCTGGGCAGTTGGGCTGCTGCTCATGTTGCCCTGCTCCTCCAGTATGGCTGATGGTGCAGCAGCAGACGGTCCTGGTTGTGGATGTGGTCCTGGTGGTGGGGTTTGTGGCACAGGCACTGGATTTTCCTGCGAGGATTCTTCACCCATGCTTCTTGTAGGGGGAGAAGATGGGCCAGCCACCTCATCCCCTACAGGATCAATGATGGGCTCTGTATCTGAGCCAGTTCCTCTCTCCGTAAGGTTGAACTGAGTTCTGTTATGAAATAGAACAGAGCCAAAAATAAATAAATATTTTTGGCCCTGTAAAGTATCTGTGTAATGTGGTGTGAGGTATCTACTTAGGTGGCCCGCATCACCACTCCTGGACCGCTGACGTTCCCGCCTGTATTGGTTGCGGATGCTGCGCCACTGTCTCATCACATCTTCCACTGCAATGTGACAGGAAATATTCTCAATTTCACATATTTGATATGTCTCATTTGCTAACAGTAGCCTAGGCATGTGGCCTTCTGGGGTGTGCTTTCTACCCAGGGTGGCATATATAATTGGGGCATCCAGGCCAGATACACAGGGTCACAGTAGTTCATGTATCAAGTAACTACACTTACTAACTTGGTAGGCTAGGAGGATGAAGAGCTTATGGCCTGGGCCAAATTATGGCAGTATAAAACCATGGGTCACATCAAAATCTACCCGCCTCATGGGTAAAAAAGTAGAAGCACAGGAAGGGGGGGGCTGATTATATATTCATTTTTTGATGTGAGGTAATTTTACACACTTTTTGGGTTGTACTTACTCAGTTGCTGCTGCTCCTCACGTGGCCGATCACCAAAATCGTGGAACATCTGGCGACATATGCGCCTCCATGACGCCTCCTTTCTCGCCCGGTTGGCATAATGGGCATGGACCGTAGAATACGGACGAGAAATATACGGCTGTTGGGAGCTACCCCATAGAGAATCATTTGTCCGTGTGTAATGCGTGCTTTTAACGCCTCTCACTCGTCCGTATTCCTCTCTAGTGTGACCCCGGCCTAAGGCCAAATACAGCCCCCAATCTCCAGATTGGTTGCAGGTCTCTTGACCTGAACTCAACAGCATGGTATATGTCTATGAATCTGCTGAATTTGGGTCAGGAGCCCCGTGGCTCGTCCAAATATCTCAGTCTGCACATGGACTGAAGATGTCTGCTATGTAAAAGTGACATGTTACTCCTGATAGCAGCATAAATACACATTCTTACCTGTCACACCAGGCGATCCTGCGTCCTCCCGCCCGGCTCCACGCGTCGCTCGTCCTCACAGCAGGAAGCGCCACAGGAAGCTGACGACGAGAAACAGTCCTGAACGTTCTCGCGCGATCAGCGATAACCAGCGGGGGAGCCGGTCGTAGGTAAGTATCAGACACAGAGATATCGCTAGCAATATCGCTGTAATGTCACTAGTTATAGCGATATTGCTAGCGATATCTCTTAGTGTGACAGGCCCTTTACTCAGGAGAATGGTTTAACAAAATGTTACATCACACAAAAGAAACCTGAATAAATATATAAACAGTTTTTAATGATTTCTGAGGGTTTTCTTAAATCACAAGTTGATAAAATAGCTCAGATCTGCTAAACTAGTTATGTAAGGTATATTATCTCTTTATTTACCACACTGTAATACTATAATTCAGGGGTGGACATATCTCATTGGTGAAACCTGTGCAGCTGCATAGGGGCCCAAAAGGTAAGGGGACCACTTCCATGGGCCCATGCTGAATCAGTGGTAAAGGATTCACTATTGTTCTGTGTTTTTAAATGCCTGATAAATACACCATCAGATTCAATTATTTTTCATAACCATTTTTACATGTAATTTTGTTTTTTTTTCTATTATTATTTTGATGTGTTTGTAATATGCATTTTTTTGTTTTTCAGTCCCTTAAGGAAAAACACTAGAAACACTTTAGGCTCCCTCCCTATATATAATGAATTGTTTTATCATCCATACACTACGTCTCAAAGTCACAGCACAACGACAATCAGACATTCCCACGGGTATTGCTGATTGAGGCGTAGCCGACACAAATTAGCATCCTTTGCCTTTAATGTCCTTGTGACATGGCCAGCTGTGAAGTGGGTTGGAAGCCGGCAGCCTGGCGGATGTCAGCCTGTGCAGCTGGAAGAACAAGTGCATGGTGGTGCCTTGATTATGAGAGATCCCTCCTAGGGCCTGCAGCACAGAACAGTTCTGCTCATTGACCTGTTCTGCATATCAGCTGTGAGCCTCCTCATCCCAACCCCCTGATGCACTAAGTATGGGATGAATACAACAGCAGTCCTGGAATACCAGCATCCACAGCATGTATTACTGGTGACATCTACAATAACCTGACCAGGAGGTCTACTCATCACCAGGAGGCCAGAAACCGGTTCTACATTGCCTGAGGCCAAGGCAAGTGAAAGTGCACACACACTCCAGTAGCCGGTTGCATTAGTAGTTCACGCATGTCGTGTAGGAGTTAAAATTCTGCTTAGCAACTGCAGTCAAAAACTACTACAATAGCACCACTGAATAATAAAGCCTTGTAAGATCTCGCTATTATTAACTCTATCATGGCCTCAGCAGGGCGGAAATAGTTGAAAAAAAATCCTTAGAGCAGAACACAGATTTAATTGCTACATTTACCGCTTGGAAAAAGAGTCTGTATGGATCACAAGCTTCAGTGAGGAGGTTTGGGACATCGTTTGCCAAGAATTTTTCATAATTGAAAGATTCATTCATGGAAAAAAATCCTTGGAGCCCACAAGTTTCAGTGGTGCACAAGGTGGAATTTTTCATTTTTGATTATTTTGACCTTTTGGATCTACCCGTCTTGTTTGCACCCTTGCAGAACTTTTGCGGAGCTGTAAGAACACGCTCGTGAAATCTCCAACATACAGTATCGGAGTTTAGTTTTTTGTCAGTTATATGAAGTGGAATTTACAAATTCTCACAAGTTTTTCTTTCTACGTGGCATAGGATTTTCTATAGGTCTTCATTCATTTATGCTATGTTATTTTTTCAAACAAATCACAAGACACATTGGCGTTTGGTGCTGCTGTCTTGGGGTGGATTTATCTTAGAATTATTTTTTCTCCTCCGTGTATGAAAAACAAAAAAATACAAAGATTCACAACATAGATTTGAACAAAGCCTTAAAAAACGCTCACAAAGGCTATGTTCACATGCTGCGGTCACCACTTTTGCTGTTGAAAAATCAGCTTCACTGCAAAATAAAGGGAATCTTTAAGGAGAAGTTAACAGACAACAAAAAGCATGGTGCAATGTGTAAATGCAGACAAATGTAAAATCTGTTACCAGGTTATCCAATACAAACTGCAGGTATTATTGAATAGATATCGTAGGCTTGATAAGGCTGGTGTACTTACTTTGAAGGTTCATTTTAGAACAAAAGTCAGTAGGGAATATGTTGCTCACCAGTAAGTGCTCTGACCTGACCGATCCATGTAAGCAGGAAACACAGTCTCCCATCGGCTGGGTGCATATATAAATCCAAAGAAAAAAAAAAGAGAATTGTGCTGGATCCTTGAATTAAAAATATCTTTGCTTTTATTAGAAACCCATTTAAAAAAATCACATTAAGATAGACAATAACTGGTTGACCTGTTTCGGCGGAAGCCTTAGTTTTCAGCAACATGGACAGGGAAAATGGTCTGAATCAAGGGGAAGATGGATGGTGCATAATACAGGGATATTCTTGAGCAAAACCTGTTTTAGTGTGTCACTGATTTGCTTTAATCTTTTTAGGTTAACGGGTGTTTTCATTTGTCTGTGCAGTCACCTTTCAGGTGCGGCTTTATATACTTTCCCCCTGCTAGTGAATCAATAGTCTCACATTGTACTCAATGTTAAACTTTTCCATCAGCCCAGGAACATTACTGCAATACACTAGAGAGGCATGTTCAGAAAACTATGGAAGGAATTCCTTTTGTGTCCAAAGAAGAACTGAACTTGTGGTCACAGTAGAGATCAGAACAAAAGTGATAAATTAAAAAACCTTTTTTTTTATCAACCAATGGTCATGTGGTGGCACTATACATAAAGGGGTGCACACACTGATAAAAGCTGACATATTAAAATATACAGCATTTATCACTCTCAATAAAAAGATACAATCAATCAAGAAAAGAATACAATTGAAAGTATGTCATAGAGCCACTCAAGGACAATTGAAATAAATTGTTGAAATGATCAAATATGAAAATCCAAATTATTATTAATAATACGTGCCAGATTGTGAAACAGCTGTATTACGCTGGTTTCACATTAGCATGTGGAGGCACAGCGGACACTCGCTGTCAAGCTCCGCCCCTGCTGCGCCTCCTTTGGTCAGCTCCGCCTATGGGCGCATGCCGCTGCATGTGGCCTGCGTGCCCTATCTTTAGCATTGTGCACGCAGGCCATGCGCAAGGTATGCTTTTGCCGCTGCATGCTTCGTTTTGATGGTGCGGTGACCTGCGCCAAACGTCCACTCCACTTTAGGAGTAATATATGCCACTTTAATGGCATAGCTTATGATGAATTTGATAGGTGGATGTGACCATGCCATGCCCCACACATGTCTCATTTCTGCCATATTTACCTTAATGAAGCGCCCCCATTATCTTCAGATGTAGAAGATGTAGCACAGTTACGAATCATCCAGGCATGCCTGCTAAAGTACTGCCAGGGCCCAAAGACAACTCATTCAAGAAGCGACTCATCTCAAAAGAATATGCAAAATAGCGCAGCATAGTTCATGAGCCCCGGCAAAGATAGGATTTATGGGCAACATGAACTTGACAGTCACCTTCCTATAGTAGTAAAATTAATGCTTGTCTTTAAAAAAAACCCACTTTTTTAGTAATGATATGGAAAGCGAAAATTAGGTTATAATTGTATGTATGAACTAGTGTCTATCGTCATCTTTTTCAGATTTAGTAAAAAACTGTCCCATTGTCTGAAGATGTCTTTGTCTCATTCCAGCACGTGATCATGAAAGATTATGGCTGCTTTGAGGATTCTTAGCTATGAACAAAGACCTCTGAAAAGTCCTCGGCTTGGACCCCCCCGATGTCTACCCGCAGGTCGCCAAGCAGAAAGAACGTGTTTCTCTACATTAATGAGATCCTGGAGTACAATGATGTTGGAAATTTATTCAAACTGTCTAAATAAAAAAGTGTCTGTTACCCATAGCAACCAATCACAGCACGGCTTTTATTTTCGTAGACCAGTTTAAGAAATAAATCTGCGCTCTGAATGGTTGCTATGGATTACTAGTTGAGTTTTAATTTTTGAAAGATGTCTTAAATGTCAATTTGCATCAGAAAGGCAACACGAGGGGATGTCTTAAAACTGGTGCACGTAAATAAAGTGGACTAGTTGTCTATGATGACCAATGAGGTTGTGGCTTCTATTTTCCAATGTGCCTCTGGGTCGCCCTCCCAGGGCTGTGGGGTACTCGGTACCAGGCCCGATGAGCTTCAATGGGAGATGTCACGGCAACTGGGACCCGGCCCGTGGCCCTGGGTTCCCATTGTAAAAGGGGGAATGTTCAGTGTGCTTATGATGATTAGAGTCTATGAATGAATGAGTCGTGATGCCACCTGTGGTGATTGGCAATGAATGATGTTAAGCCGACGCTGCAGACAGATCCTCTGGGACAGATGGTGTGGTGCAGCAATGATGTTATAGCCCTCCACAGGCAGGGCTGTAGTCCCAGGGCAGAGTAGGTGAAGTGACACTTAGATGGTGTAGTGTCATGCGCAGGGGATGTAGCAGTGCTGGGCAGGTGGACGCAGGAATAAATGGAGGACACCAGGGCATGTAGTTCCAAAGCTTTACTCACAGTCTGTTGTGGCACAAGAGCCCGCATCCGCGCCGTGTCCTCCGGGTCAAGAGCTCAGCCAACTTCCAGGCAAGATGAAGTACTCCTTTCCAACACTCCGCCAACTTATGTGCCTTTTCTGAATGTCTCCCTCTTAGCGCCTTTAGTGAAGTACTCACAGTACTGAGTTAAGCTGGAGTTCCTCCTGTCAGATGTTTCTATGAACTCTACTTGTACGGCAGACAGCTGTAGCCTGCTTCGGGGACTCCTTACTACCTAGTCCGGGCTCACTCATGATGCTGAGGTGCCCCCAAGTCTTGTGTGGGAATAAAGTGGTGACAACTTCTATTCCTCCGGTGTCTGCTGTAGGACCATTAGTATCCATACAACCTCGGGGACCGGACCCCGGCCTTGCGCTAAAAACTTGGGAAGGGTTCTCCTCTAACCCTAATCCTTAGTTCTCTTCTCCTCACGTTCCGTACTAATCCTTTCCTTCTTATGGAGAGTCAGGCTTTCTATGAATGTTCCTTTCCGGTGCCAGCGGACCCAGGTCACTGAGGTCGGCTGCAGCACTCCCTTCATCCATCCCACTCCGGGGATCTCCTTTCACAGACTGACCTCGTCAGACTCCTGTGACAAACTGACCAAATCCTACACTCTTCCCGCTCTTTTAGTGCAGACTAAACTCCACCCGCCTCCCAGCACGCTTCGCGTTCCAAGCAGGGAGCCACCAAAGGGTGCTTTGCTACACTACTATGTTGTGTGGGATGCAGGTGTTGGAGTGTGGTCAGGTGTCTCCACCTTACCTGGATTGGGGGGCACCACACCTCAGGAAGAGGTGCAGTACCTCTGTGGCGACTGAACCCTCAGGGGCGCCACACCTCTAAATCTGAACAACTAGGAGAGGAATCTGATTTTTTGTCATAGGCAGCAGGTCCAGTTTTGTTCTTCACCAGTTTTGATCTCCCTCAATATGCCTAAAAAGAAGTCGTGTTGTCACATTAGTCATAGGTAGTGTAATCATGGGAAACGTTGATATTATGCTCTGACCATCTGGATGAAATGTGCATTTCTTCAAATTACTACTCATAGTTATCATCAACATTCTTGCTGGTATATAAGGTGTGTACACCCCTGAGAACACCCTCAATCCAAATAAGACCACCCACTTTGGTCAGGATTTCATAAACGTCGCTGTTTTAAAGGTGTTGTCTGAACAAAGCTTTCAGTAGTGCACCGCTCCTCTATCTCCCGCTCTTCTGCTCCTTTGCTTGCCAGTGGGCAGGTGTTTGACAACTAGGCTTTTTATTCTTTCTGGACAGCTTCTAAAAAAATTACAGACAGACAATATTTTTTACGGACAAAAAACTATAATAAAGTATTATGAGTATAAATGATCCATGTCTACAGCCCATAATTCTGATATTAGACATCAGCTGCATTCACTGTAAAATGATGAAAATTACAGTCAAAATAATGTGTAGAAGTTTCTTCAGCTTCAAAAAAATCATGGATGCCTTAACCCCTTAACCCCCAGAGCTTTTTTCGGTTTTGCATTTTTGTTTTTCGCTTCCCTCCTTGCCAGAGCCATAACTTTTTTATTTTTCCGCAATATGGCCATGTGAGGGCTTTTTTTTGTGGGATGAGTTGTACTTTTGAATGACATAATTGGTTTTACCATGTTGTGTACTAAAAAACGTGAAAAAAATTCAAAGTGCTGTGAAATTGCAAAAAAGTGTAATCCCACATTTTGCTAAAACTGACCTGCCATTATGATTCTCCAGGTCATTGCAAGCTCACAGACACCACACATGTCTAGGTTCTTTTTTAGCTAAGTAGCGAAAAGAAATTCCAAACTTTGCTAAAAAAAAAAAAATTGCAACATTTTCCGATACCCGTAGCGTCTCCATTTTTCGTGATCTCAGGTTGGGTGAGGGCTTATATTTTGTGTGCTAAGCTGACTCTTTTAACAATACCATTTTGATGCATATAAGATCTTTTGATCGCCTATTATTGCATTTTAATGCAATGTCGCGGCAACAAAAAAAGTCTCTATGTAGTAGAATTGCTGACTTGCTATGAGCGCCAACCACTGGATGGTGCTCACAGCAATCCGGCACTGACAACCATATTGGTCTCCAGGAGACCTCCGGTTGTCAAACCGACACATCGGTGACCCGCGATCACGTGTTGCGGGTCACTGGTGGGCGTATTTCCGGCGCGATTGCCAGAAGCACTTGTTAAATGCTGCTGTCAGAGTTTGCGAGCACATGTCAGCTGTTCAAAACAGTTAACATGTCCTGGGAAAGATGTGGGCTCATCACTGGAGCACACATCAATGGGAGGGAGTCCATCATCGGCGTAAATATACGCCCGATGTCGGAAAGGGGTTAAAATTTTTTTTTTACTTCTTTGCCCTCTTTTTATAGACTATCCTGGAATTTCTGGACAGTTCGCAAACCTGTCAGAAAGCGGTATGCTTTGGTTTTATAGTTTGCTTGGACCAACTGAGGTGGCACACTGCTGGCCCAAACTCTGCATTCTCCAATTCTACAAGCAGAGGCAGCTTTGACTCTTCAGAATCAGAGTAGCAGCATAAGGGAGAAGGCTGTTCCATCAAGCTTCAGAGCAGCACTTGCAAGCTCTATTGCAAAGTGTAACATGGGACTGTCAGCAGTCGCCTATCAGAGGTCGCCTGGCATCGTTAAAATGGCTATCACAGACAGACATTTATTTTATTTTACTTATTTATATAGCACCATTAATTCCACAACGCTTTACAGACATTATTATCATTGCTGTCCCCAATGAGGCTCACAATCTAAATTCCCTATCAGGATGTCTTTGGGAGGAAGCCAGAGAACCCAGAGGAATCCCACACAAACACGGGGAGAACATACAAACTCCTTGTAGATGTTGTCCTTGAACCCAAGCGCTGCAAGGCAGCAGTGCTAACCACTGAGCCACCGTGCCATCCACAACATGCCACTCTATTCTCCAGATCCAAAGGGGTTGCTCTGCCCTTCACTTTTTAACAACTGTACAGGGAGGTGGACGTACAAAGGGACCTCAGAGTTAGGGCCACAGAGTCAGCTGCTGGTCGGTGATTCAAACTGGCACAAAAAATGGTTCGGTAGCCATATTATAACTAGGAGGTTGGCGCAGGGATAAAATCGTAAGGCAGTAGTTAAAAAAATGAGCTGAGGACAAAATCAGGACTGACAACTGGGAATACAAGCAAGAAACACAGAAGTTCACTGAAGCAAGTCAAGTTATAACTGGTATTGGAGAGCCAGATTTCAGGGGCTTTAATAGTATGTAGCCTCACTCAGGCCGCACAGCAAGGAGCAAATACAGACAGACATTAACTCAATTTCCTAGCCTAGACGGAACTACAAGTCCCAGAGGACACAGAACTAGCGCTGTTGCCTCACGTCACCAGCCGCCCGACAACAGAAACAGATACAGGAAGGGCAGGCACCAATAAGGATGTCACAGAATTAGCTTCTAAGTGTTTTGCTCCTTCCCTAGGAGCTAATAGACTGCAGAGGTAGCTGTAACCTAGGCTATTACCAATAGACAATAAAATTAAAAAACCTTTCAGTGTTGAGAAGGAGAAGGATTTTTGTTATCAAGTAAAGTGCACAGCTGTGTGTTTTAACAAGCAGTTTGCAATTTTATCCATTTATGAGAATGCCTATTTTTGTAATACTATGTCAGGACAGTGGGGAAAATGGTGTTGATATAATTTTTTTAATAATTGGTAGTGATGAGTGAATGTGCTCAGGTAAGGTGTTATCTGAGCATGCTCGTGTGCTAACAGAGTGACTTTGAATATGTCCGAGTCCCTGCACCTGAATGTCTCGCAGCTGTTTGACAGCCACAACACATGCAGGGATTGTGTAACAAACAGGAAATCCCTGCATGTGTTGCAGCTGTCGAACAACCACAAGACATGCAGCCGTGGGGACTCAAACATATTTTTTGAGCACGCAAAAGATACTCTATTACCACATGAGCATTCTCAGATAACACCTTATCCGAGCACGTTCGCTCATCACTAATCATTGGCAATACTTTTTATTGTTAGGAAAATAAAAAAGTCTCTACACTTCACAAACGGACATTGTCAATTGAAACAAAGCAATAAGCAAATAGGCAAATAAAAGAGACACCGTTTTATATCAGTGATACTGCAAGCTCACTCCCGTTTTGTTACACAACCATTACATTTTTAATACTTTTATACACTCACACTCACGCACACATTAGTAATATCAAAATTAATATGAAAAGTATTAACTAGTGTTGAGCGACTTTTGTTTTTTAGGGTCGAGTTTCGTTTCATGAAACCCGACTTTTCCAAAAGTCGGGTCGAGCAAAATCGGCCGACTATAGGGAAAAGTCGGGGTCGTCCCGAAACACGAAACCCAATGTAAGTCAATGGAGAATTAAAGTCGGCAGTGAGAGGAGGACAGGAAACACACCTACAGTGCCCATTTGAATGCCAAAAGCATAAATTCTTGTTACTGAAGCTTGTCAACCTTAATTAACTTCATAATACTAGTTACGCACTGAAAAATGGGGGTTATTTGGCTACAGTTGTGGGGGGGAGGGCTGGCTCCAGGTTTTCTTGGGCCCAGGGCCAAAGAGCGCCCCTTTAACACATACCACAACTCATGATGCTCCGATACGGCAGAGAAATAGCAGTATAGTACAATGAAAAATACTTCACTTCATACATCTCATGACTGATATCCATTTCAAATTCTCCAATACCTCCAAAAACGGACAGTATATAACTCCATACAGTATTATGGCCAGCGCTTAGTGCGCTATACAGAGTAATGAGGCCCATATATTTCTCCATACGGAATCATTATTCCCATAATGTTTCAAACCGTATATGATGATCTCCACATAATGCTACAGTATATGTTGGTCCCAATGGATGAAGCTCCACTGTCTTATGGGCCCAAATAATGCTCCATATATAATGGGCCCCATTTCTACTGCTCTAGTGTATAATGGGCCCTGTAAATGCTGCTCCAGTGTCTGATGTCCACCTTTGGAATGCTCCAGTGTATGGTGGGCCCCATATATCATTCACCAGAGTATAGTGCTCCCCAAAAATTGCTGTCCCAACATTGAAAACAATTACATAAGTCTCCTTGCTAGGGAATCCCTGCACTACTCTGAACTCCTTGTCGTCCCCATCTTCCATCTCACTGCACTTGGCTGTTTAGGCCCTCCCACCGGCAGAGACACTTTTGCGTACTATGCGGTGCCCTGTGCCAGTGCCATCGCCCATGAGTATGCCCCCCCACCTGCTCAAGGAACCTGCACTTTCATCTGCACCTTCCTCTTTGTCACCGTGTAAGGTGGTATAGTATGCGGGAAGGGGAACCTGAGTTTCCTCTGGGTCAGATTCTGGCTGTGTAGAGTGCGAGGGGAATGTAGTGGTCTGGGTCAATATACCAGCAGCATCATCAAGCAGTGGCTGGGCCTCAGTGCACTTGTGGCGTCCCCAAGAGTACGGTCGCCACTGTGGCATTGCCTTCCTCCTAGGGAGTGTGTTGTCAAGCTTGGGAGCAATGAAGGATCTCTCTAGCAGTGAAACCAACACACAACACATTTCCCACTCCAGGCCAGCAGGGAGACCTCTGAACATGACTGCTGAGGAGCTGCTCTCTGTGGTCGGGAGGAGGTAAGTTAGGGCACTCTGTGCAGGGAAGGGGAAGTGTGTGGACGTGAGAAGGGGAGCTGGAGGATGAGCAGAGTTAAGGCTCACTCCTAGCTGGAGCGCATGGTCCGGATTCCGGCCTCCGAGTTTGTAGGGACACTGACGTTCCTGCAGCAGAAACCGGGGGAAGTAGCAGCTATAAATGCTCTGTACCCAACTAAGGCTCGGAGGCCCCAGCATCGACATGTGCGAGGCAGAAGGAAAAGGCTACAGCTGTCTGCCATACAAGTAAAGTCTGAGGAACATCTGTTAGACAGGAGGCGTTTCAGTGAACCACGGTCCTGTGAGTGCTTCCCCCACAAGCGCCAGAAAGGAGACGTTCAGGAAGGTACATGTTGGCGAAGTGTTGGAAGGGAGCTTTCCATTCTGGTCCCGGAGGCTGGCAGAGGTCCTGACCCGGAGGACACAGCAAGGAGGCAGGCATCTGTGTAACCTGCAGACTGTGAGTATAGCTTTGGAACTGCACGCTCTGGTGTCCTACAGTTATTCCAGCACCGCTACATCTGGGTACCAGCACCTACACCGCCTGTGCCTTTCCCCCATCACTACATCTACACTTCCCTGGGACTCCAGCTCCACCTGTGGGGAGCTTCACCATCTTTGCTGCACAACACCATCAGTCCCAGAGGATCTGCATGCAGCGTCGGCCTAACATCTATGTTGCCGAACATCACAGGTGGCGTCAAACTATCTATGTAAACTCTTTACCATTATACCACGCCATTTACATGGGCGCCGAGGGCCACCGTCCAGGTCACCACTGCTGTGACACATCCAACTGACACCGACCCGGTACCGAGTACCCCACAGCCCTGGGAGGGCGACCCATATGCCGACTGCTGATCGGGCGGCGTTATTCCCACGAACCTCCAAACAGCGTCCCTGAAGGCAAAGTTTTTGGTTTCCGGGGGCAGTATGATTGCAAAGCTGAACCTTAAAGGAATGTCCAAAAGGGCACCACCAGGAGTGGAGCTTGTGGCTTAATTGGACTGCACCCGGGAAACCACTACCATACAAGCTACAGAAAAGATGGACAGATTGCCAGCTTTGTCGATTCTGTGTATGGTGTGGTATGTCCGTTTGTAGTTGTGCTAGCGATTTCTCAGCTTTATTCCGTTAACGACCGAGACTCCGGCATGGCCCCGTGGTACGCGTCAAGCTTACTAGAGGGATATGCGAGGCTGTGGCACGTGTAATCGAGCAATAACAGGTCTAGCATTCCAGTACATGTCCGGGGCTGCATGCACGCTACACTGAAAGGACCAGCTTTTGTCGCTTACAGGTGCAGATAACCTGCTGAACTCCGTTAGTGATGGGGATCTGGGATTCAGATTATTCTCCGCGAACGATGATTTCCCAGTAAGTTCAGGTCAACCGCAATTCCGGAGTTAGGCCTAACTGTCATTCCTGAAAAAATTACGTGTCCAAACCACAGGTGCTGTAGCTTGCTTAACAGCTCGGCAGCCGTTCTCAGGCCCAGTATGGATTCAACAACATTGTAGAAAGTTGATAAAGGGTACAGTTTCACCGGATAACACGTATATATGTAGCCTAGTTTACACATTAAAAATATATGTCTATAGATCAGGAGGCAGACTCAGATGTTCTCAGGCCCAGTATGGATTTGACCAGATTGTACAAAGTTGAGAAAGGGTACTTTATCACTGGATAGCAGGTATATATAGCATAGTTTAAACATGTAAAATCTCCGTGTTCTCAGTATGGATTACACAGCAATCTAAAAAGTGGAAAAAAGGAAATGCATTTGAGGCGTACACAACTATTTACTTTTGGTGTATTTTTAAATCTTCATATATATTTCTGTCTCAGTAATACAGTCCAGCCTCTCCGCAATAGGAAATGAGATGCATACAATTAGTGACATAAAGGCTATTGATTGCAGAAATCTAGGAATTATTTTTCACGGGAAAAACTTCCGTCACAATTCTCATAGGTGATGCTGACCCTCAATTAATTTGTGTGTTGAGACAGTGAAAACATTTTTTTGTGAATAAAGTCTTGCTGTATCGCACTTCCGTTGATTGCATCACTGTTACTCATCTCAATCCAATTTTTATCACAGGGAGCGATGTAAACATGGTGCTCACTGGCTATCATGATCTGTCACGTAACTTTGGAGTGAAAAAGACAGAAGCCACAGGCCATAGGCGATTCTATTTGATTGGCATGAGAGGGCACATTTTGAAATGTGCGCCGGAATGTCACACGTTTGTGAGTAGGAAAACTGTGAAAGCTGATGATAAACCACCACTGCATGTAATTGTGAGTCGACGTCCATAAGAAATGGAAGCCACTGATCATCTGGAGCTAGAGCCTGGCCAGCAGGACAGGGCATAGCTACATCTTAACCATCATCTTTCAGTTCAATCAATTTGTAGTGGCAGTCCCAGTGAAGGATTTGACAGCCCAGACTACACAGCGGAGGAGCAGGGAGAGGTAAACATTGCAAATGCTGGGGCCCTTCCCAAGCAAGGGGGGCACACTCATGGGCGTCGGTACTGGCACTGGGCCCCTCATAGTACGGCGGTGTGTCTGACGGCGGGTGTGCACCACCACTGTCAGAGACACTTGATTGCACTATGAGGGACCCTATGCCAGTGCCCGTGCCCAAGAGTCGGCCTACCCACCTGTCCAGGGCAACGGCACTCGCACGGTTTTGTGCGCTAGGTGTTGACCCCGGCCATGGGGGGGGCCGCCCACTTAGGGAGGTTTACAAAGTGGCATATGTAGATGTGGGTCATTCAGCTGCTGCAAAAGGCGAAATAGGTCAAGTTCGCGGAATAGGAGGAGGACCAAAGCAAGCCATTTTTCTGGCAACCTATGTGTCATCAAGGGAAGGTGGGACAAAATCCTTGGAAACCCATGCATGGTTCATTTTAATGAAGGTTAGATCATCCACATTTTGGGTTGACAGACGCGTCCTTTTTTCTGTCAGGATTGATCCAGCTGCACTGAAGATTCTTTCCGATAGCACACTTGCAGCTGGGCAAGCGAGCTCCTGTAAGGCATATTGTGTCAATTCAGGCCAGGTGTCCAGTTTAGCGGCCCAATAGTCAAAGGGGAATGACCTGTGCAGGAGAACATCGATATGGGAGGAAAAGTAGTTGTTAACCATAGTTGACAACTGCTGTCTCCTGTCACTTTCCATCGATGCAGTATTACCAGTTGTGTGAGCGGTCCGTGAAAAATCAGTCCACAACATTGTCATGAAACCCCTGTCTCCAACGCCGCTTCTGCTGTGTGCACCACGAACACCTCTGCCAAGCTGCCCCCGGCCCGTACGGCTCGTGTGAGAACCATCACGGCTGCTGTGTGCTGGGAATGCCTCAACCAACCGGTTAACCAGAGTTGCTTGTTTAGTAGCCAATATTAGGTCAAGGTTCTCCTGTGGCATGATGTTTTGTAATTTGCCTTTATAGCGTGGATCCAGGATGCTGGCCAACCAGTAGTCGTCATCGTTCATCATTTTGGCAATGCGTGGGTCCTTTTTTAGGATCTGCAAGGCATAATCTGACATGTGGGCCAATGTTCCCGGTGTCAATGATGCACTGCGAGTGCTGGGTGGAGGAGCACTTTCTGGCAAATCCACATCCCTCCAGTCACGCACAAACCCTGTACCAGACCTTGCCACGCCAACATTTTCACTTGCCCCACGAGATGTATCCTCCTCCCCTAAGTAATCATCCCCATCATCATCCTCCTCCTCCTCTTCTTCCTCCACCTCGTCCAGGAGAGGTCCCTGAGCAGACAATGGCTGAATGTCATCAAGGATTCCCTCCACCTCTTCCTCCTCGTCAACATTGGCTGCAGACGCCTGCTCCTTAAGGTGCGTCAAAGTTTGCATGAGCAGACGCATAAGTGGGATGCTCATGCTTAGGATGGCGTCGTCTGCGCTTACCAGCCGTGAGCATTCCTCAAAACACTGAAGGACTTTACAGAGGTCTTTCAGCTTCGACCACTGCACACCTGTCAACTCCATGTCTGCTCTCAAAGTGCCTGGCCGTGTATCCCCCCACAAATGCATTATGGCCTGCATCTGCTCGCACAGCCGCTCAACCATGTGTAGGGTGGAGTTCCACCTTGTTGCAATGTCGATAATGAGGCGGTGGTTGGGAAGGTGGAGCAATCGCTGCAGCTTCTGCATACGAATGGAGTGTACAGGCGACCGGCGGATGTGCGCGCACAGTCTTCGCACCTTCTGGAGCAGGGCTGTTAACTCCGGATAATTATTGAGGAAGCACTGCACCACCAGGTTCAAGGTGTGAGTCAAGCAAGGTATGTGGCTGAGTTTTGAAAGGGCTATGGCTGCCACAAAATTACGGCCGTTATCACTAACTACCTTGCCTGCCTCAAGATGTACACTGCCCAGCCATGACTCAGTTTGTCGCTGAAAGTACTCGGCCAGCACTTCGGCGGTGTGTCTGTCGCCCAAACACATCATCTGCAACACAGCCTGCTGACGCTTTCCACTAGCTGCTCGATAGGGGGACACCTCGTGTGCAACAGTGGCAGCTGCAGATGGAGTGCTCGTACGACTGCGCTCTGTGGACGAGCTTTCGCTTTTGGAGGAGGAGGAGGAGGAGGAGGGTCGAACGCCTACAGCCAACTGTTTCCTATACCGTGGGCTAGGCAGCACTGTCCCACCACCACTGTCCCCTGTGGACCCTGCATCCACCACATTAACCCAGTGCGCAGTGATGGACACGTAACGGCCCTGGCCATGCCGACTGGACCATGCATCAGTTGTGAGGTGCACCTTTCCACTCACTGACTGCTTGAGTGCATGGACAATGCGGTCTTTCACATGATGGTGGAGGGCTGGGATGGCTTTGCGAGGGAAGAAGTGGCGACTGGGTAGGTCATAGCGTGGTACTGCATAGGCCATGAGTTCGCGGAAAGCTGCGCTTTCCACCAACCGATAGGGCATCATCTCAAACGAGATTAGTTTGGCAATGTGGGTGTTCAAACCCAGTGTACGCGGATGAGAGACTGAGTACTTTCTTGACCTACTCATAGTGTCTGGGAGGGTGAGCTGGACTTGAGAGCTGCATATGGTGGAAGTAGCAGTGGACAGGGCGGACTGAGGGAGGGTTGATGATGGTGATGGAGTTGGTGTTCTTTCTGATGGCCTCGATTCAGTCTTTCGTTGATATAACAGTGGGATTCCCTGACTGCTGTGGCCTTGCAACGACACCTCAACATTTGCTGCTGTGCTAACCGGTGGGCTTACAGTGGGGGAAACAATGTAGCGTTGCTGACTACCTTCTTTGTGATCAGTTGCACATGTGGTACTTGAGGTTTGGTGTTGTGTCCACGCTTGCAAGTGCATGCTGGTTAAATGTCTAAGCATGCAACTGGTATTCAAATTTTTCAGATTTTTCCCTCGTCTAAAGGTCTTTGAGCACTTCTTACAGATAACCTTGGCCTGATCATGAGGATTTTGTTCAAAAAAGTGCCACACTGCACTCTTCCTACTTTGGCAGACATTTTGCGGCCTAGCACGCTGTGATATTTTGACACTCTGGACAAGCTGTCCAGCAACTCTTTTGATTTTTGGAATCTGTCTTTGGAGTGCTCCGGGCCTGCCAGATAACAGCTGTTGCGATGTCGATGTCTGCTGTGGATGCTCCTCCTCCTCATCTGAGCTATTGGAAGCAGCACCCTCTTCCCCCAATGGATGCCAATCTGGGTCAACAATTGGGTCATCCATCACCTCCTCTTCAATGTCATGTGCACCTTCCTCTGTGTCACCGTGTATGGTGGTATAGTGTGCGGGAAGGGGCACCTGAGTCTCATCAGGGTCAGAATCTGGCTTTGTACACTGCGAGGACAATGTAGTGCTCTGAGTGAATGTACCAGCAGAATCATCTATCAGTGGCTGTGCATCAGTGCACTCCATGTCAGATTCATCTTGGCCTGGGTAATTCACCATTTCACTTGATAATCCAGGCATGGTATGTGAAAACAGCTCCATGGAGTAATCAGTAGTATGGCCTGCATCATCCTTCAATCTTGGTTGGGGTGAAAGACACAAGGAAAGGTGTGGTTCATGAACATGAGCCTCCAATGATGACTCAGTGCTTTTATTTTTTACAACTTCAGAAGAGGAGGCGATAGAGCTGGAGGCTGAGTCAGCAATGTAAGACAAAACTTTTTCCTGAAGCTCTGGCTTTAAAAGCGGTTTGCCAACTCCTAGAAAACTAAGCCTTCGAGGCCTTGTGGAGCCAGATGATGACGCAGGCTCAATACCTCCTGCATTCGGTCCTATTTTGCTTTTGCCACTACCATCAGATCCACCACCAACACCATCAATACCAGCTGCCAACCCCCGCCCAATTCCACGGCCTCTTCCACCAGCCTTCCTCATTTTTGGTAGAAATGTAGACAAAATCCAACAAACTATATAGTAATGTAAAACAAGGTACAAGGTGTCTATAGGACAGGGGAGATTTTGAATTTCTGCACACATTTGTGGACACTGGACACTTTTGGATTGTGTGAGGCCCACTGAATATCACAGCGCTATGTCACAGGCTCGATGTCGCAGGTGTGAAAAATGTCACTAGAGGATAACGGAGATTTTGAATTTCTGCACACACTTGTGGACACTGGACACTTTTGGATTGTGTGAGGCCCACTGAATATCACAGCGCTATGTCACAGGCTCGATGTCGCAGGTGTGAAAAATGTCACTAGAGGATAACTGAGATTTTGAATTTCTGCACACACTTGTGGACTCTGGACACTTTTGGATTGTGTGAGGCCCACTGAATATCACAGCGCTATGTCACAGGCTTGATGTCGCAGGTGTGAAAGATGTCACTAGAGGATAACGGAGATTTTGAATTTCTGCACACACTTGTGGACACTGGACACTTTTGGATTGTGTGAGGCCCACTGAATATCACAGCGCTATGTCACAGGCTCGATGTCGCAGGTGTGAAAAATGTCACTAGAGGATAACAGAGATTTTGAATTTCTGCACACACTTGTGGACACTGGACACTTTTGGATTGTGTGAGGCCCACTGAATATCACAGCGCTATGTCACAGGCTTAATGTCACAGGTGTGAAAAATGTGACTAGAGGATAACGGGGATTTTGAATTTC
The DNA here is from genome assembly GCF_039654945.1 of Dendrobates tinctorius. Lineage (NCBI taxonomy): Eukaryota > Metazoa > Chordata > Amphibia > Anura > Dendrobatidae > Dendrobates > Dendrobates tinctorius. The sequence continues at coordinate 75,070,245 of NW_027361728.1, read as the reverse complement.
AGCACACACTTGTGGACACTGGACACTTTTGGATTGTGTGAGGCCCAGTGAATATCACAGCGCTATGTCACAGGCAGAAATTGGCTAGTGTATGACAAACTACAAGGTGTATAAAGAATTGGGCAGAATAGGAATCTCCCTAGAGTGTAGGTCTGTAAGAACGGAACAAGTCCTCGACTTATCCTTACAGAGCGACACACAGATAGCTTCACTGTGGCCGTGATAACAGCCGTTACATGGCACTGAGAGAGGAGCGTGCACGTACACGGCTGTCCGGTGTACGTAAAATTGTCAAGCTCCGTGTTTTTTAAGTATACGGACTGACACACGCTGTCTCTCTATAGTTTTGAATGTGATCAAACAGCAAATATATTTAACTGTTTGAAAGCTAGACAAAACTAGAAGGTGCAGGTCTGTAAGAACAGAACATGTCCTCGACTTATCCTTACAGAGTGACACACAGATAGCTTCACTGTGGCTGTGATAACAGCCATTACACGGTACTGTTTGAGGAGTGTGCACCGCTGTATGGTGTGAAAAAATGCACGCTCAGTACCTCACCAGGACAAAAAAAAAATTGGGATTGCTTTTAAAAAAGCAGTTTGCAGAGTAGTGGGTAAACAGCAATGCAGCCGTCAGGAAGCCTTAGAAGGCAGCCTAACAACCAACACCGCTGATCCAGCAAAATATAGCCTCCACTTGCACTGCACACACAGTGACTGGTGTGTTGTACAGGCAAAATCGCTAGCAGCAGAAGCAGTTTTTGGTGTCTTCTTCGCTGCCTAACGCTCTCCCTACAAAATCAGCAGCAGCAGCTCTCCCTATTCTGAGATCAGCATGAGTAACATGGCGGTCGGCGTGCACGCCCTTTTATACCCCCTGTGACGCCCACCAAAGCAAGCCAATCACTTTCATGCCCTTCTGAAAGATGGTGGTGACCCCTGCCTATGTCATCACGTTGCCCACAGTGTCCGTGGATCCTGATTGGCTGAACAAGAGCGCAAAACAAACTTTTGAAACGCGACTTTGGCGCTTAAGTCGCCGACCTCGTGGCCGACCTCATCCTAGGGTCGGGTTTCGTTTCATGAAACCCGACTTTGCCAAAAGTCGGTGACTTTTGAAATTTTTCGACCCGTTTCGCTCAACTCTAACCAAGAGGAATGAGGGCCCTGCTCGCAAGCTTACAATCTATAAGGAAAAAAGGGAGACACGAAAGGTGGGTGGTAACAGTTGCCGTGATTGTAGGGACCAGCCTAAGTGTTTAACAGTACAGAGGCAGAGGGCTAATGGATGCATAAAGCATGTGGGAACATGATGCGGGGAACCTGGTTATGGTAAAAACTTTTAGCTGTGCCACATAGGGATAGATTAGGTTAATGTATTGAGGTGGTAGGCCAGTTAGAATAAATGAGTTTTCAGGGCACGCTTAAAATTGTGGGGATTGGGGACTAATCGTATTGACCTGGGAAGTGCATTCCAAAGAATTGGTGCAGCACGTGTATAGTCTTGTAGACGGGAGTGGGAGGTTCTGATTATTGAGGATGCTAACCTCAGGTCATCAGCAGAACGGAGGGCGCAGGTAGGATGGTATACTGAAACAAGGGAGGAGATGTAGGGTGGTGCTGAGCCATGAAGAGCTTTGTGGGTGAGGGTAATAAATTTGTACTGGATTCTGGAGTGGATGGGTGGCCAGTGTAATGACTGGCACAAGGTAGAGGCATCAGTGTAACGATTGGCGAGGAATATGATCCTGGCAGGAGCAGTCAAGACAGATTGGAGGGGGGAGAGTTTGGTAAGAGGGAGACCGATTAGAAGAGTCTTACAATAGTCGAGACGAGAATGAATAAGAGAAACAGTAAGAGTTTTTGTGGAGTCAAAAGTAAGAAAAGGGCGAATTCTAGAAATGTTTTTGAGGTGCAGATAACAGGAGCGAGCCAGTGATCGTATGTGGGGGACAAAGGAAAGCTCGGAGTCAAGTATGACCCCAAGACAGCGGGCATGTTGCTGGGGAGTAATAGTGGAACCACACACGGAAATGGCAATGTTGGGTATAGGTACATTAGTAGCGGGAGGAAACACAAGGAGTTCAGTCTTTGACAGGTTCAGTTTCAGATATAGTGAGGACATGATGTTAGACACAGCGTTTAGACAATCGCCGGTGTTTTCTAGAAAGGCTGGCATGATGTCAGGAGAAGAAGCATATAATTGGGTGTCGCCAGCATAGAGATGGTACAGTAAACCAAATCTACTGATTGTTTGACCAATAGGGGCAGTATACAAAGAGAAGAGGAGGGGGCCTAGGACTGATCCTTGAGGAACCCCCAACAGTAAGGGGAAGATGAGAGGAGGAGGAGCCAGCAAAAGATACAGTAAAGGAGCGGTCAGAGAGATAGGAAGAGAACCAGGAGAGAATGGTGTCCTTGAGGCCAATGGAATGGCGCATATTGAGGAGGAGCTGATGATCCACAGTGTCGAATGCTGCAGAGAGATCCAAGAGAATTAGCATGGAGTAATGACCATTTGATTTAGCTGTTAGTAGATTATTAGAGACTTTAGTGAGGGCAGTTTCAGTTGAGTGTAAAGAGCGGAAACCGAATTGGAGAGGGTCAAAAAGAGAGTTATCAAAGAGATAGCGGATAAGACGGGAGTGGACCATGCGTTCCAGGAGTTTAGAGATGAAGGGAAGATTAGAGACAGGTCTATAGTTAGCGGCACAGTTTTGGTCGAGGGATGGTTTTTTAAGTAGTGGATGTATGATGGCATGCTTAAATGAGGATGGAAAGATACCAGAAGAGAGAGAGGTTAAATATTTTAGTTAGGTGAGGGGTGACAGCAGGGGAAAGGGGCTGGAGTAGATGTGACGGAAATGGGTCACTGGTGCAAGTGGTTGGGCGAGAAGATGCAAGGAGCCTGCTTACTTCTTCTTCTGTGACTGGTTCAAAATCAGAGAGTGAGCTAGATGCAGTGGGGGAGGGAGGACAGTGTATGGTATGAGGTGATTGGGAGATAATTTCCTGTCGGATCTGGTCAATTTTTTCTTTTAAGTAATTGGCCAGATCGTCAGTTTGAAGCTCCGTGGTTGGGCCTGTACTCTTGGGTTGAGTAGAGAATGAAAAGTGTCAAAGAGACGTTTAGGGTTATTAGACAGTGAGGTGATGAGGGTGTTGAAATAGGTTTGTTTTGAGAGGTGAAGGGCAGTGTTGTATGTTCGAAGCATAAACTTATAATGGATGAAATCTTCGGGTAGGTTGGATTTTCTCCACAGACGTTCGGCGCACCTGGAGCACCGCTGCAGGAAATGTGTTTGCAGGGTGTGCCAGTGTTGACGCCATCTGTGTTGTGGTGTTCTATGTATAGGAGGTGCAAATTCATCTAGGGCACGTAGAAGTGTTTCATTGTAATGCTTCAATGCAGAATCAGGACATGAGAGGGAGGAGATAGGGGCCAATGAAGACTGCAAGTTCTTCATAAGTTTCTGGGTGTTAATGGCCTGTATGTTTCTATAAATATGGACAGAGGGGGTGACCTGAGCACCTGGCAGCTCTTGATAGAGAATGAAAGAAGGTTGTGGTCAGAGGGCAGGAGAGGAGAGTTTGCAAAATCATCCACTGCACAAAGCCGAGAGAAGACCAAGTCGAGGGAGTTTCCGTCTTCATGCGTTGGAGAATTAGTAAGCTGCAAAAGGCCAAACGAGGAGGTTACAGTTAAAAGGTAATGTTCGATACAGTATATGATGAGCTCCACATAATGCTACAGTATATGTTGGTCCCCATGGATGAAGTTCCACTGTCTTAAGGGCCCAAATAATGCTCCATATATAATGGGCCCCATTTCTAATGCTCCAGTGTATAATGGGCCCTTTAAATGCTGCTCCAGTGCCTGATGTCCACCTTTGGAATGCTCCAGTGTATGGTGGGCCCCATATATCATTCTCCAGAGTATAGTGCTCCCCAAAAATTGCTCCCAACCTTTAAAACAATTAAATAAGTCTCCTCGCTAGGGAATCCCTGTACTCTGGACTCCTCGTTGTCCCCATCTTCCAACTCTCTGCACTTGGACTGTTTAGGAATGAACAGGGGAAAAAAATTATTACAAACACACAATATAATAATATATAATATAGTAATAACACTAATATATAGAGGTATAAATAAATATCAAAAAGTGTGATTGAACCAATCTCCCAAGAAAAGGATGGCAGACCATCCGGTATAGATGAAAAAGATTTACTCAAAGGTGGATGGAAGATCCCACAGGAAAAAGATATGCAACATGAATGATGATGCAATAATAAAACAATAAAAATAATAATAAATGGCGAAGTCTTTGTAGAAATAAAAATGGCTTTATTAAAATATTGGCACAACAATTAAATGCATTAAAAATGTGTATATATATAATAATAATAAAAAAGAAGAAAATTAATAAAATATACAACCACATTAGCGATATATTTATGGATAATGGAACAACCATACCATAACAAAAAAGGCTTGATTAATAATACAGGTAAAAAAATACATAATTGTGGTAACACAGAAATTGTATAAACGATTAAACGTGCCAAGAAGTGCGAAAGTGCAACTGTGCAAATAATACAAGTCGCCCTAAGGCGTGTGCAATTAAGACAAAAAATATATATACCTGTAAGCCAATAACCGCTATGTGAGTGGTATAATAACGCGTCCCGACGCGCGTTTCGGAAATAAAATCTCCTTCGTCAGGGGGATAGATGCCCCAGCCAGCCAGCCAAAAAATAATCCGTATTTTTTGCACTGGTGTGCCACACGGCCAATCCCTGATTGTAGGCTGGCTGTTTCATTAGGTATTATTACACCTGTGCAGTTGCCATTTTACTTGGGTCCGCTGCACCGTTAGTGCATTTGTATTGAGGCCTGTTTATACAAGTAAGCATCTCTGCCTGTTTTGTTTTTTTTCTCAAATATTGGAGGACTCTTTCCTTTTTCTGTGGTTTTTAAGATCGGCAGAAGTAAGATGGCGGTCGGCGTGCACGCCCTTTTATAGCCCCTGTGACGCCACACAAAGCAAGCCAATCACTTGCATGCCCTTCTCAAAGATGGTGGTGACCGCTGCCCATGTCATCGCGTTGCCCACAGTGTGCGTCCTCCATCATTGACTGAAAAAGGGAGCTGGAAGCATCATTTGAAAAGCGACTTTGGCGCTCTGGTCGCCGACCTCATGGCCGACCTCACGCTATGGTCGGGTTTCGTTTCATGAAACCCGACTTTAGCGAAAGTCGACGACTTATGAATTTGACCGACCCGTTTCGCTCAACTCTAGTATTAACTATTAAAATACACTAACGCCTAAGGGTGTTAGTAAGAGGAAGGTACTAGAAGCTGCTTGGCATATCCACGGGTTCTGCCATGCTAATAGATTAGAAGGAAGTAGAAAGCTGCTACAAAAAAAGGAAGCACACACAAATAAGTTGGTGGATATGGCACGTCTATGTATGGTTAAGTTAGTGCACTTGAACAGTGAAGAAGTACTTGCTGCAGAGTTGACCAATAATATATAGAGAATTCATGAATGGTAGCTAGTGTAAGCATACAGTTAGTTGAGCTGGTTGATTAATATCCCCCAACAGATTTGGGGTGCCAACTCCATTGTGTGGGCTCTGGTGTGCACAGTTTTTGTTGCTGTTTAATTCTTTAGTTACTGCATTGAACTTGCATGTCAATTGTGTTCAACCCATCTCATCAGCAGACGCTTCTATTTAAGTAATATACCAAAATTAGTCCATAAATACTATAATGTATTGGCACTTCTCCAGAATAATAAACACCCAATATTCGAACTTATATAAATAATTAGCCGAAAAAAAAATGAAGAGATCCAATAAACAATAAAAATCCTTTTTTATTGATAAATATTAAAAATTAAAAAAAAAAAATTAATAAACAAAAAATGCCCATAAAGAGGCACACAAGCAACACACTATAGCCAATGTAACTTAATGGTACCAAAAATATAAAATCTAATGTGACATACTTATAATGTAACACATTTGTGCAATAATTAACAAATACATATTCAAAACGCCAATTGCAGTGGAAAGAATACATCTTCCTTCCGGGGGCTCGGTGCGAAATGCTTGTTGGGGTGAGGAGGCCGCGCCGCCTTAGTCACTTATACTATACGCTTCAGGTACAGTGACCATTTATGTGCGCTTTATCTCCCGTTTTCATTGGCAGCTTTTTTTCAGTGTAGCTTTAGATTTTGATTATCACAGGTACTTAGACATGTTATTTGTCATGTTGCTGCTGTGATTATACATTAATGTAATCTTTCCACTGAAATTGGCATTTTGAATATGTATTTGTTAATTATTGCACAAATGTGTTACATTATAAGTATGTCACATTAGATTTTATATTTTTTGGTACCTTTATGTTACATTGGCTATAGTGTGTTGCTTGCGTGCCTCTTTCTGGGCATTTTTTGTTCGTTTTTTAAATTTTTTTTTAAATATTTATCAATAAAAAAGGATTTTTATTGTTTATTAGACCGCCTCTATTTAATTGTTAACTTCCATGGTCGGACAGGACATCTCTGTAAGATTGTTACATTTCCAACTTTGTTACATTTTTGGATCACTTTTGCTACAATATTTTGATTAACAAGTAAAACTTTGCTGATCTTTTAGTAGTCATCACCGTTCTTGTGTAAAGAATTTTTTTTTCTCAAGTCTCATGACATTTCTTTGAAATGTGGGGCCATTGCTGACAGCATGATATGGGAAGGGGTTTTCTTTGTTAAGGAACGTTGTTGTGAGTTCATTTTTCCCTTCACCAATGAGGTCTGATGAACTCCCTCCTCTGGTGAAGGAAGGTAGTGAGACTGATTACCAAACACCTGGGCAGCTAGATGATAACTGGGTGGCTGGAATTGAGGACTGGATATAAGGCTGCCGACGCCCTTCTTCCTGGCTGGTGATTTTCCTGCTGGATTCTTGGAGACCAGTCTGATTCCTGCGTCTCAAAGCTAAGTTTTTCTGCTCTGCTTTGTACTCTTCAGTTTTGTTTTTGTTTTGCCTTGTTTTTTGGGAGTTCTGCCATCCCCGGCCGGGGGTGAGCTGAATTCCATGTTTGTCTCTGATCTGTTGATCTTTTGCTCTGTCTCCAGAATATACCTGAGTGCTGATATAGTCTTTTGAAGCCTAGCGACTTCAGGGCCTGTTTTTCCTATCAGTCGGTTGGCTCATTTTGATAGGGTTTTTGCGGATGGCAGACAGCAGCTTTCCTATCCTGTCCTATGTAGTTAGCTTGGGCCCCATCATTTGCTCAACCTATCTTTCTATCTGTGTTAGTGTTTTCATCTTGCTTCACCGTCATTATATGTTGGGGGCTGCCTATTGCTTTGGGGTCTGCTCTGGGGCAGTTTAGTTTTTCCCCCTTTCTGTCTTTAGGCTATGTAGCTCTCCGGCTGTGATTGAGGGGTCTAGGGCACCGTAGGAACCCCCCACGGCTACTGCTAGTTGTTGTGGATAGGTTCAGGGGTCTGCAATCCGATAGCTGCCAACCTCTCTGGTTTTTCTGGACTTAGCTGGTATTTTGTTTTTTCCTCCTTCGGTGACTCATCATAACAGAACGTTCTTTAACAGTCACCTGTCTGCTGGACACCTGTTTGTTGAATAGAAAGACTAGCTGTAGTTGAATTCATTTTAAAATTCAAATTTTGTTGTCTAAACTTTAGCTTTGTTTTTAACACATTCAATTGGGCTTTCCCAATTTTGTAACTTTATTCTGAATTAATTTGTAACGAAAATGTCTTTTTTTTCTTGTTTACAATTAATGGCCCACATGTGTTTGAGTATTTTGTAGTACAGTATCTGATGAAAAATGTTGATTCTGAAAGGAATGTAAATGTTTTCTGACAAATTGGTTGGGGTGTACTCATTTATACTGAGAGCATAGTATGCAATTATAAGAAATCTAACAATCCAGGTTTCATTGGCTGTAAAATGCTACATTGTATTATGCTCAATGATATGTACTTGGAAATAAAAAATTATGTTTTGTATATCTGTAAGACCAGAACATTTCAGCTCTATCTTAGACCTCTGTTATGAACGTGTTCACACTCACACCAAGGAAACGCCGCACCTAAACCAAACTGGTTCCTGTACAGACTACAAAGGCCCTAGCCTCACAACTAAAAAACCACCACCTTGGATCTGGCTCAATGAAAGACTGTGAAGAGGTCTCTTGTACCTCTTGTTGAACCAAGGGAGGCCGCAACACACTACCAACAAGGGAAAAGAAAGTGTGAGGACAGATATGAGAACCTATGGTGAAAAATTAACACACATTTAAATAAGGAGAAAGAGTAAAGGTTAAAGAATGCAAAAAATAAAAGGAACAAGTAAGACTTTCCAAGAACATAACAGTGATAAAGGGAAAAGGTGCTGGGAGGGAAAGCAAATTAACTTACTGCCCGAACTCAATTGGAGCTTACCCAGCAAGGTAAACCCTTAAGTTAAAGAGCTGGAACTCCTAAATGTATATCCACCAGGAAATATAGCCAGCAAGGAAGCGCAGTGAAGGGATACTAGATAAAGTCCCACCCAGAATGTGATAGGGCAAACCAAAATGGGAAAATGGAAACACCTGGAAAGGAGAAAACTAAGAATGGAGAATAAGGACAAAAGAACATTCAGTATCTGGACAGAGAAGGAACAGAAGAATAGCTCAACAAGCAGAATACCTGACCATGAAGCAACAGGTCAACCGATAAAATCCCCAAACTGAGCCCTGACACCCTCCTTCACAAGTTCATATCACATAAAATCTGTACTGGAAATAAAGAGTACCGGTGTCATCAGTGTTTTGGATCAGTGTGTCATCAGTGTGCCATTCGTGTTTTTTCGGTATGGATAAAGTAAGAATAAATTACAAAGCTTCTCTTATACTTTGCAATGTTAAACATGGACATCACACGGATGAGACACGGATGCCATCTATGTGCTGTACATGTTTTTCATGGATCTATAGACTTATATTGGCCCTCGGCATCTGTGCTGCCAGAAAAAAATGTACATGTCTCCTTGTGTTTCGCATGGACGCTTGGTCCATGTGAAAACATGGACATGTGCATGGCAGCATAGGTTATAACAGGTACTGTATGTGTGGTATCCATGAAAACAATGGTTACCACACGTACCAGAAAATTGTACATGTGAAAGAGGCAGCCTCTTTACAAGTGGGAAAACTTACAATCTTATAGTTGCAAGAAATCATTGCTTTAGATTCACTAGAACATTATAGCATAACCTGTATTAATATTTTGTGGATTGAAGGGGACGTGGACTCAGGTTCCTGAGGTTTGCACCTTTCTGCTATAAATGCATGGTGCTGCTTTCTTTGGATTTCCTTTGTTGGCCTTTTCATATATATATGCTTATTGACAGTCTGTCTGAGAGATGAAAACTCAGTATACAGAAGGACGTGATATGAAGAGTCAACATCATAACTAAGCTATAACTATGCGATAACTATATCCAGTATGTCCTATGTCAGTAAAAGTTTAAAAAAATTCCAAACATATTTTGGGCCAGCAGAGAGACCACATTAACAGTGTTAGTAGAGTACCCTCATAAGCCTCGTCAGCACGGTACCCCCTAAGTGCAAGAGAGGTACCATCAATTAAAAATATTTTGTCAATATAGGTGTCCACTCATAATCAGTGACATCATAATTTTCCCTGATTAACAATTGCGGCATAATGGATATTCTGCCACCATAATATTTGGCGACACAGTGCTCTCTCATAAACAGTGGCGGCATGATACCCCATCATAAAAAGTAGTTGCATAGTGTGCGATCATAAACATTGGCAGCATATAAATAATTTAAAAAAATTGCAGCAAAGTAAATCACATAAACATAGTTTTATTTATTATAATCTAGCCTTCATGCAATGTGGATTTACTTTATTTCATAAGAGTAAGAGATGGAGCTTCAGGTGTTCCGATGCAGAAATCCAAATCCTCTGCTTTTCTTTATGTGCCATAGATGTAAATTACTATCTGGCTTTCTTATTTTACATTACTCGAATTGTTTGGGGTCCACTTTTCTAAAAGTGCAAAACCCCTTTAAGCTAAGATAGTTGCAATAAGCAATACTTGTCTATTTTTTACAGAATTGCGCTAAAATATTTGCAAAAGAGTTTCAGGAAAGTTTTAGAGACCGATAAGAATAAGGTTCTGGATAATAGGCATATTTTAGCATTGGATTTGCCTCAATATTATATGGTCGATATATCTAACCTTAACAGTCAGCTGTCACCATTCACTACAGGATGAACTAACTGCAGTGAATGTAAAACAAGGATTCAATAACCAGCCAGCATTTTCTGGGGATGAGTATGGATCGGTCAAAAACATTGTCATTAACCCATCTAAGGTAATATATTTTTTTTTAGTTTTTATTACTTGTGTTACCGTTGGAAACATTTGTACAGGCAGTCCTCACCACCCAGCACAATAGCACGTCTCCACCCTTATTAGTGACTGTGTATAGCTATGAATCCCGCAATAATTGTGTGCAGTCTATCATAAAGTAGATCATTGTGCTTCAGATTTCTCCATGTAGCTAGTACCTGTCTTCAAGCCACAAAAATCCTATAAAACTGATCAGATATTAATGGCCTTTCTTAAGGACAGCCCATCAATAAAAAAGTAGTAGGGACCAAGTACTTTCAGCAAGCCCTGAGGAAGGGGATATTACAAGTATGTAGGAATAGTATCAAGATGGACGAACATTTACAAAGTAAATTAATATTTATTTTTGAGAAAACGTCTTTTAATGCAGTGTGAAGCTTATGCTGAACTTGGGGAAAAAAGAAACAAGAAACAAAGAAAACGTGTTTTTATATACTGTAAGACACAAAACCTACAATATCTAGGGAAGAGATAAGTGGAAATGGCCTTTATAAAAGTAATACAAGTCAATAAAGTATTAATTCATTAGTTAGAGGGGTTGTTCAATTAGTCATACTCACCTTTCAGCGACACTGCGAATGCATTGCTAAACATGGCTAAAGAAGTTAATGTGCTGTTTGACAGCACTTTAAAGTAACATTCCATAATGGTGCCCCTGGGGGCTGATGCATGACTTGTGAGGGATTCCTTGAGTCATGCACTCAGGCTCTGCACTAGGCAGAAGACAATACAGTATGTCACTTATTCCTTGGATGTTCATCTAATTATTACAACCTCGTGCAATTTTTGCCACTATGGAACTTTTTTTCTCCTATATAGTTGATGTCTTTTCTCTTGTTTTAGATTGGAGCATATTTCAGTAGTATTCTTGCTGAAAAGTTGAAACTAAACACCTTTCAAGATTCAAGAAAAAGCCACAAATTAATGCCAAAGACAACTACTGGCTGGTGCCGGCTCGTTCTCAGGGTGCTATTCACAGCTTGTTTTCGGATCTGGCTTGTAGCAAACACCTGACTGTTTTAGCTAAAAAGGTACGATGTATATTTGGATTGGCATTATAGTTTTGATCCACCCAGTGGTTGCTACATGTCTTGATTGGGCCCAAATGTATCTCAGCTTCTGACATAAATCTCTCTGTAGATCAAAAAGGTTCCATAATAGGGTCATGTGCACATGGAATGAGCGAATTTAAAATTAAAGTTTAGTATTTTTCTTTATTTCATTTTCATTTTCTCAAAATTTCTTTCATGTCAAAAACTGTCCTCGGCACTCCATCGTAGTCAGCTCTTTATCCACTTGCCATTATGGCTAAGACCCGTCTTGCTACTTTTTAAAAAGGCATCAGAGATTGTGTACAAATGTCAAAAGTCACAACATTTTTGAAGAACTGAGATGCCCAAAAATGTTGTGGCATTTCCGTCTTTCAGTAAAAAAAAAATTATGTAGATTTTAGCTTGTGTATATCTTAGAATACGTTTTTATTTTTTCTACAGTTTTATTATATCGAAACAATATGGTGCAGGTTTGCAAGAGAATCTGCAGTAGAAATCTAAGGCTGACTCTTGAATTTCTGCCATGGAATTGCAGTTTGACATGCTGTATTTCCGCACATTCGGTAGGGTTAATCAGTTGATGTGGCTGTCAGTTTTTTTTTTTGTTGATAGTTTCTTTTTGAAATCAATGGGGGATTGTGGTTAGATTACACTCAGATTTTGAGTCGATATCCCATTAGCATACACTTATACCTTGCGGTTCATTGGGGCTAAGTTAGAAACAAGCATCTCTATTGCATTTTCTTAACATTGCAGGTACCTATACTTAGTAAGAAAGAAGATATATTTGGCTACCTAGCCAAATATTCAGTGCCTTTTTTACAAGCTGCTTGGCTGGTGAAGATGACCTGTGCATACCATGCTGCTATTTCAGAAGCTAAAATAAAGAAACGTCAATCAACTGATCCAATCATAGGTATCCTAATAATTCATATTGTGAATTATTATTTCAATTCTTTTTTTTACTCTAAAATTCTCATATTTTTATTAAACGCCTTGTAAAGTGGCTGCCGGACACATAGTGGATGGGAGATGTGTATCGCAGAGGTGCATGTCCTCTGTGACATAAACCTGGAGTAATGCTCTAGCACACGTAGTAATAAGAGAGACTAATTGGCCATCTTAGGTCCAGCTCTAATTGTGAGCAACTGAAGAGTTAGGGTGGGTAAGCTGCTCACCACATCACCACCCCTGGGTGTGGATCACATTGTAAAATGGGACCTGTTTATCTGACACTGCTTGCTCTGTGTGGAGGTGTGTAGACCTCTTGGGTTGGGTGGCTTTGCAAAAGGACTTAAGCCCCTTTCTCACATAGCGAGATTGCTAGCGAGATCGCTGAAGCGCCACCAATTTTGTGACGCAACAGCGATCTCTCCAGCTATCTTGCTACATGTGACACGCAGCAGTGACTGGCTCCCCGCTGGATATCGCTGATCCTGCTGGAATGTCCTGGGCCATTTTTTCGCCGTCGGCGTCCCGCTGGCCAGCGTGCATCGCTGTGTTTGACGCCGACGAGCGACCTTCATTGGCAACACAGAACTCAGGGATGCAGGCGGGAATCGTTTGAAAAGCTGCTGTGTGACAAGGTACCAATGACCGGCGAGGTCGTTACAAGGATTGCCGGATCGTTGCTGCATCACTGAAGGTATCTGCCTGTTTGGCAGCTTACTAGCGACCATTTAGCGACGCACCAGTGATCCCTACCAGGTCGTATCTTTGTCGGGATCGCTGGTGTGTCGCTTAGTGAAACAAGACCTTAAGAAGCTGGAATCTAAGCCAAGTGGGCAAACCCACACTATTGTATGAACTGTTTACTTTGTTTTACTTTATGCTAGACAAGGGCTTAATTTAAGTTTTCCTGCAATGTGGTTTATGAGGACTGAAATAAGGCAGCCGGACTTTAAATAGAAACTATTCCTGTGATACCTCATATCGCTTCCAAGTGAGTAGCCTTGTTACACATTTAATACTCCCCTCCAGGATGGATAAATCAGTCGTGGAGCGAGTCAAGATGTGTGGAGTTGGCTCAGGAGCTGAGCATACTGCAGATGCTGGCTAAATTAAAAGGCCTGAATTTGTGTCTAATATTTGTCATCAGCATTTAAATGGTACGTGTGTCGATAACACACGCTGAGCTTCAAAAGAAACATAGCTTTCCGCTATATACTGCAATACCATGATATTGCAGAATATAATACATGCGATCAGACAATCGCAGATCAAAGTCTCTGAGGCAATTATAAAATAAGAATAAAAGATAAAATAAACCTTTAAACAATATTAAAAATACAGTAATTTGAATAAATCCCCTTATTTGACATTAAAAATAAAGAAATGTAAAAAATAAATATAAAAAATTAAACATGTCGGGTATTGCCTCGTCTGTAAAAGTCTGGTCTATATCAAAATATAAAATTAATTAACCCGACAAGCAAATGGCATAAGGAGAAGAAAAAAAAATCAAAATGACAGAATCACATTTTTTCAAGTATCAGAATTCCATAAATAAATAGAATAAGAAGCAAAACTTTGTATCTATCTTTGTAAAGTTCACACCAAAAATGAATCTTCATCAACATGAAAATTTAAAAATTTCATGACTAAGAAAAATAACAGCCACAACGAATTGAACTACCCAAACAAAGGCGTATATGTGCCATAAAAATGAATAAATCTTTATTGAACACAATAAAAACATTAAGCTAAAAGATTCAAAGGGGAATTTCCAACAAAGACAAGAGTGGTAATCAATCCATTATACAGATAAATTAATAATGCACAGATGCACGGTTAATCATATCACAAAAAAAAAACATATAACATTGCGTAAACCATCTGTGTGTAAACATGATCAAATTCAGTACAGGTGCCGTGGTTCCATCTAGTGGTTATGTGCAAAAATGCAATAGAGGTAGATCTATACAGCAGATAACTGCTTTCCCAATAAGTAAATACAAATTAAAAAGCGATGCAGGGTGCCAAACTTGCTGATAAATATAAATTTATAACCATATACTGTATAAACATCCTGCTCAAAACTAGAAATCAGTACATAGATTGAGATAACATATTTACCACTATGCCTCTCATGCGCATTTCGCTGTGTCAGCTTCCTCAGAGAGGGTAAGAGGGTCAGCGAAACACGCATAAGAGGTATAGTGGTAAATATGTTATCTCAATCTATGTACTGATTTCTAGTATACCCTCTCTGAGGAAGCTGACGCAGCGAAATGCGTGTAAGAGGGATAGTGGTAAATATGTTCTCATTCTATGTACTGATTTCTAGTATACCCTCTCTGAGGAAGCTGACGCAGCGAAATGTGTGTAAGAGGGATAATGGTAAATATGTTCTCATTCTATGTACTGATTTCTAGTATACCCTCTCTGAGGAAGCTGACTCTGCGAAATGCATGTAAGAGGGATAATGGTAAATATGTTCTCATTCTATGTACTGATTTCTAGTATACCCTCTCTGAGGAAGCTGACTCTGCGAAATGCATGTAAGAGGGATAATGGTAAATATGTTCTCATTCTATGTACTGATTTCTAGTATACCCTCTCTGAGGAAGCTGACGCAGCGAAATGTGTGTAAGAGGGATAGTGGTAAATATGTTCTCATTCTATGTACTGATTTCTAGTATACCCTCTCTGAGGAAGCTGACGCAGCGAAATGTGTGTAAGAGGTATAGTGGTAAATATGTTATCTCAATCTATGTACTGATTTCTAGTATACCCTCTCTGAGGAAGCTGACGCAGCGAAATGCGTGTAAGAGGGATAGTGGTAAATATGTTCTCATTCTATGTACTGATTTCTAGTATACCCTCTCTGAGGAAGCTGACGCAGCAAAATGTGTGTAAGAGGGATAGTGGTAAATATGTTCTCATTCTATGTACTGATTTCTAGTATACCCTCTCTGAGGAAGCTGACGCTGCGAAATGCATGTAAGAGGGATAATGGTAAATATGTTCTCATTCTATGTACTGATTTCTAGTATACCCTCTCTGAGGAAGCTGACTCTGCGAAATGCATGTAAGAGGGATAATGGTAAATATGTTCTCATTCTATGTACTGATTTCTAGTATACCCTCTCTGAGGAAGCTGACTCTGCGAAATGCATGTAAGAGGGATAATGGTAAATATGTTCTCATTCTATGTACTGATTTCTAGTATACCCTCTCTGAGGAAGCTGACGCAGCGAAATGTGTGTAAGAGGGATAGTGGTAAATATGTTCTCATTCTATGTACTGATTTCTAGTATACCCTCTCTGAGGAAGCTGACGCAGCGAAATGTGTGTAAGAGGGATAGTGGTAAATATGTTCTCATTCTATGTTCTGATTTCTAGTATACCCTCTCTGAGGAAGCTGACGCAGGGAAATGCGTGTAAGAGGGATAGTGGTAAATATGTTCTCATTCTATGTTCTGATTTCTAGTATACCCTCTCTGAGGAAGCCGACGCAGCGAAATGCGTGTAAGAGGGATAGTGGTAAATATGTTCTCATTCTATGTACTGATTTCTAGTATACCCTCTCTGAGGAAGCTGACGCAGCGAAATGCGTGTAAGAGGGATAGTGGTAAATATGTTCTCATTCTATGTACTGATTTCTAGTATACCCTCTCTGAGGAAGCTGACGCAGCGAAATGCGTGTAAGAGGGATAGTGGTAAATATGTTCTCATTCTATGTACTGATTTCTAGTATACCCTCTCTGAGGAAGCTGACGCTGCGAAATGCGTGTAAGAGGGATAGTGGTAAATATGTTCTCATTCTATGTACTGATTTCTAGTATACCCTCTCTGAGGAAGCTGACGCTGCGAAATGCGTGTAAGAGGGATAGTGGTAAATATGTTCTCATTCTATGTACTGATTTCTAGTATACCCTCTCTGAGGAAGCCAACGCAGCGAAATGCGTGTAAGAGGGATAGTGGTAAATATGTTCTCATTCTATGTTCTGATTTCTAGTATACCCTCTCTGAGGAAGCTGACGCAGCGAAATGCGTGTAAGAGGGATAGTGGTAAATATGTTCTCATTCTATGTACTGATTTCTAGTATACCCTCTCTGAGGAAGCTGATGCTGCGAAATGCGTGTAAGAGGGATAGTGGTAAATATGTTATCTCATTCTATGTACTGATTTCTAGTATACCCTCTCTGAGGAAGCTGACGCTGCGAAATGCGTGTAAGAGGGATAGTGGTAAATATGTTCTCATTCTATGTACTGATTTCTAGTATACCCTCTCTGAGGAAGCTGACGCTGCGAAATGCATGTAAGAGGGATAGTGGTAAATATGTTCTCATTCTATGTACTGATTTCTAGTATACCCTCTCTGAGGAAGCCGACGCAGCGAAATGCGTGTAAGAGGGATAGTGGTAAATATGTTATCTCAATCTATGTACTGATTTCTAGTATACCCTCTCTGAGGAAGCTGACGCAGCGAAATGCGTGTAAGAGGGATAGTAGTAAATATGTTATCTCATTCTATGTACTGATTTCTAGTATACCATCTCTGAGGAAGCTGACGCAGCGAAATGCGTGTAAGAGGGATAGTGGTAAATATGTTCTCATTCTATGTACTGATTTCTAGTATACCCTCTCTGAGGAAGCTGACGCTGCGAAATGCATGTAAGAGGGATAGTGGTAAATATGTTATCTCATTCTATGTACTGATTTCTAGTATACCATCTCTGAGGAAGCTGACGCAGCGAAATGCATGTAAGAGGGATAGTGGTAAATATGTTCTCATTCTATGTACTGATTTCTAGTATACCCTCTCTGAGGAAGCTGATGCTGCGAAATGCATGTAAGAGGGATAGTGGTAAATATGTTCTCATTCTATGTACTGATTTCTAGTATATCCTCTCTGAGGAAGCTGACGCTGCGAAATGCGTGTAAGAGGGATAGTGGTAAATATGTTCTCATTCTATGTACTGATTTCTAGTATACCCTCTCTGAGGAAGCTGACGCTGCGAAATGCATGTAAGAGAGATAGTGGTAAATATGTTATCTCAAGCTATGTTCTGATTTCTAGTATACCCTCTCTGAGGAAGTTGACGCTGCAAAACGCGTGTAAGAGGGATAGTGGTAAATATGTTCTCATTCTATGTACTGATTTCTAGTATACCATCTCTGAGGAAGCTGACGCTGCGAAATGCGTGTAAGAGGGATAGTGGTAAATATGTTCTCATTCTATGTACTGATTTCTAGTATACCCTCTCTGAGGAAGCTGACGCTGCGAAATGCATGTAAGAGAGATAGTGGTAAATATGTTATCTCAAGCTATGTTCTGATTTCTAGTATACCCTCTCTGAGGAAGTTGACGCTGCAAAACGCGTGTAAGAGGGATAGTGGTAAATATGTTATCTCAAGCTATGTTCTGATTTCTAGTATACCCTCTCTGAGGAAGCTGACGCTGCGAAATGCATGTAAGAGGGATAGTGGTAAAAATGTTATCTCATTCTATGTACTGATTTCTAGTATACCCTCTCTGAGGAAGCTGACGCTGCGAAATGCATGTAAGAGGGATAGTGGTAAATATGTTATCTCAATCTATGTACTGATTTATAGTTTTGTGCAGGAGGTTCTAACTCTTAATTTCTGACCACTCTAACATGAACAATATATTCTGATTTAGTTGTGCATTTGCTCTGTGTCCTCATATACTACAAGTGCTACTTGGACCAGTGTGCACGTTAACTGACTTTTTCTAACTTGTTGTAAATACTTATGTCCCCCCAAAAAATTGAGAAAAGAATTCAAGGAGTGATACCTTTATTGGCTAACCAGAGAAATTATATTTGCAAGCAAGCTTTCAAGGCTCAGAAGGGGCCTTCTGAGCCTTGAAAGATTGCAAATATAATTTCTCTGGTTAGCTAATAAAGGTATCACTCCTTGATTACTTTTCTCAATTTTTTGGGGGGACATAAGTATTTACATCTATTTTTCTGGCTAACACGGTACCACAATATTATTTTGTATTGTACATCTCTATCTTGTTGTAAGCTTTTTTGCCATATTTTATACATATAATAGTTATATTTATCAGCGAGTTTGGCACACTGCATTGCTTTTTCATTTGTATTTACTTATTGGGAAAACAGTTCTCTACATATCTGCTTTTTTGCACATAGCCACTAAATGGATCCACGGCACCTGTACTGAATTTGATCATGTTTACACACAGATGGTTTATGCAATGTTTTATGTTTTTTTGTGATATGATTAACTCTGAATCTGTGCATTATTTATTTATTTTGTGTAATGGATTGATTACCACTCTTATCTTTGTTGGAAATTCCTCTTTGAATCTTTTAGCTTAATGTTTTATTGTGTTCAATAAAGATTTATTCATTTTTTTGGTACATATACTCCTTTGTTTGGGTAGTTCAATTTGTGGTGGCTGTCTCTAATTTTATAGAAACTCCCATGTAACTATCACCCCACTTTGTGGAACCTAAGAAAAATAACAACAGAATTTTTTTTTCCAACTTTCTAATTTTTTTTACAACTTAAAAAAAAAATTAAGGTTGATACCGTCCTCTTTGTACTAACCTGGGGAATGAGCGCCGAAAAATAATATCTAAAAATCAATGGTGGAATTGCACTGTTTTCTTAAATTGTTTTCTTAATTTCATTCCACTTGGAATTTTTTTTTCCTGTTTTTCAGTTCATTGTATGATAAAATTAATTATGTCATTCAAAATTACAATTGCAAAAATGAAAAAAATCGCCCAAGGTTTAAAGAGGTGGTCTGGAGGCGAAAGTAAATATTATCTAAGTCCCTATCTGTTTGATGCTATAATCCAAGCTATTTTGTAATGTACTTGCTTTAAAAATTCCCTACCATTCCCTAACTACACTATCTGTATATTTTTTTTCATTACTTCTTGTCTGATGACGATTTATTTGAGAGCCCCCAGTGCACCCTGGGATACTCAAACAAAGCATCATCAGAGCAGGGGGAAGAGGCTAAAGTCACTACCGCAGCCTCTACCCCCTCCCTGAAACAAAGCATCATCAGAGCAGGGGACAGAGGCTGTAGTCACTACCACAGCCTCTACCCCCTCCCTGAAATATAGCACCATCAGAGCAGGGGCGAAGAGGCTGTAGTCACTACCGCAGCCTCTACCCCCTCCCTGAAACAAAGCATCATCAGAGCAGGGGACAGAAGCTATAATCACTACCACAGCCTCTACCCCCTCCCTGAAACAAAGCATCATCAGAGCAGGGGCAGAGGCTGCAGGCACTACTCCTTGAAACAAAGCGTCATCAGTGATACTTGATTCAGGGTGGTGCTGCTGGCTACTGTGCCCTGTCCCTGCGCTGTGCACTGTGTGATGATCACAGTGACAGCCTCCACTCGTTGCCGTCACAGCAGTGTCACAATACCCGGTGTGCAGGAGATCAGTGCCAGTCCCACAGGTGACATCTCTCACTGGTCTTTGCATGGTATTGTAACACCGCTCTATTGCCGGCTAAATACTGCAGGTCTAAGCTGACGACAGGGCAAAAGCTGTGACTGTGCACACTGCACAGTGTAGGGACACAACAGGGACTGGCCCTGCCACTAAAATGCACATCACTGATGACGCTTCATTTCAGGGACGGGGAAGGGGCTGCGGCAGTGACTGCAGCCTCTGCCCCCTGATTTGATGATGCTTTGTTTGAGTATCCCAGATGGCACTGTGAGTTCTCAAACAAATAGCTATCAGACAGGAAGTAAAACAAAAAATAGACAAGCAGTTAGTGTAGTTCGGGAACAGTATGAAGTTTTTAAAGCAAATACAGTATATTAGGAAATAGCTTAGATTATGGCAGCAAATAGATAGGAGTTTAGATAAAATTTACTTTTGCCTTCAGACGATCTCTTTAAGTGATTACAGGCAACCGGTCATCTGATTCATCCTGCCTGTACTGCATGCTAAATAAATCAGAAACTGGCTGCTTTATCACAGCGTGCATGTTATAGATGTTATACATGTAATTCACCTGTGTTTCAAGGAATATATACATTGAAAAACAGGCTAAGGGCTATGCATGTTGGGTGACTAGTGTCCCTGACTCATCTTTAAGGGAGTGAAGCAGCGAAGGAGCCGAGGGGGAGTTGCCTTCCTAGCTCTGTGCCTGGAACCATCGAGCAGGGCATTAGGTTCCCCGGGGGATGCTTTAGGGGACTGCGCGAGTACCAGGAACAGGAAGAGGGCAGGACGGAGAGCGGGAGAATTGGGCGTGCTTTCAGCAGAGCAGCGCAGGGACGGGAGCAGAGAGGACACTGACAGAGGAGAGGACAGGAGACAGGTGCAGCGACTGAACACTGAGGGACTGCAGACACAGGCGGTGAGCACTGAGTGCGAGAAGCCTGTCACTGCACCTCTTGGAGGGCTGGTCGCTCCCCTCCTGTTAGAGACGTTATCACACCGACAGACTGCGCGCCTTGGCTAGACGCTACCCTGCAGTGAGGCCCTGCTTTACCCTGAGACGCTTCCCTGTGACCGGGGAACATATGGTAACGTGACACTGACCTGCCAAGAGAGACTGTCCCAGGCAGAGCCCCTGACCCTGGTGAGGGAACGCTGCTGCCGCAGCAGAGGGAAGAACCTTGCATACAGGAGGATTCTGCCATCCGCATACCCCTTGAGCTCTCATGTTAACCCCCATACGCCAGTTGGACTATACCTAGGACCCCAGAGACAGACGACATCAAGCACCCTTGGTGCCTGGGTGCCTACGTGGGAGAAGAGTGATCTCTACAAGCAAGATCTCCAGGAACTTATAAGTTTCTTCCCCATAAGAGAATAACTGTCTGTTATTTTGCACTTCTGTTATTTCTTCAGTCTCTGATATTACCTGTTACAGCATTTTCTCTGTTATATTATATGTTCACCAGATATTCTCCCTGTAAATAAACCTCCACTTTTACTGTTGGTCTGCCTGCTCCGTGGTGAGATATATACCTCCTGCACGTTATTACATTTGGCATAGTCAGCAGGATGTCACACGAAGACACGGACAGAGCAGACCAAGCAGTCAAGGAAGGCCCCAAGACTAGCATCTCCTTGGGGGCCATGTTGAATAACCTGCCAAGGTTTACGGGGAATAATGTGATGTTATGGAACTGGACAGAGAATTCAGGGGTTACTGCGGATGCACCCCTTGGCACCAGCCCTAGAGGCAGAAATAGCCTTGATGGCCCTAGAAGGGAAGGCACGGGACTCTGTCATGCATAGGCCCCCCTAGAAAGAAATACTCAGCAGAAAGTGTTACGTATCCTAGAGTAGACACATGGGGACCCCACTGACGTAGGGGAACTACGGATGCGACTGTTCCATCGGGTGTAGAGAGAGGGGGAGACCGTGACCCAGTTTATGAACGCCCTACAAGAGCTTCACACTGCTATCAAAAGAAAGGACGGGGTAGGTGTAGGGTCAGTAGACATGGTGCTTAGAGACCAGATGGTGACGGGGTTACGTGACGGAATGGTGAAGCAGGCTATGAGAGAGCGCCTGCGGGTGAAGCCAGGCATGACCTTTTCTGAAGTAGGTAGCGAGGCGCACGCGTGAGCAAGAGCAGGACGTGACAGGCTCGATGGGAAAGGTGCGGAGCGGGGAGGCAGCTAGCACTGAAGACAAAGTCCCCCGATGGGTGGAAGACCTGAGGATGGAGATCAGTCAGTTCCGAGAGGAAATGGCGACTTCCAGGAGAGCCCAGGCAGAGGGGCCCGAATCACATATGAGGGGCAGAGGAGCTGTTCCCCGAAGAGAAGCTACAGCTACCCCGAGAAGATGCCCTATCACATGCTATACTTGTGGAGAGCCCGGTCATATTGCCCGGTGGTGTCCCCAGCTGAGCTGACCATCCCCGTGGCTCCCGTTAAATTAGGGGGCTCAGAGCGTGAGGGACAAACAGTCTCACCAACCTTGTTTCCATGTGCCCCTGGGTCTGGGCCGAAATCAACGGGAGAGCTGTGTGATGCCTGGTAGATACCGGGTCACAAGTGACAACCATGCCCGAAAATTTTTTTCGTAGACACTTCACAGAGGTGCTGCGACCTGAGTGGGGTTCAGTCATTAGACTTATGGCGGCCAATCACCTACCCATCCCGGTCGCAGGGGTGGTGTGACTGAACATAGAAGTCTGTGGAAAAGATGTGGGAAGAAAAGGAGTAGTATTGGTAGATGGAGAAGCCGTTCGGGACCATACTGTGACCCTGGGCATGAACGTGCTTAAAGACCTCGGAAGCTTACTACTCAAAGAAACCCCAGATCAATTCTTAAGACAGTGGAGTGATCAGACCCCACAGAAGAATGTCTTTCAACAACTGATCCGGGCACCACGGGTCCGGGAAATCTGCAGCGGTGGAAAGGAACTAGGCAAAGTCATCATCCCTGCTTCTGTGAATCGAGTGCTACCCCCTGGACAGAACGTGCTTCCCCTGCCCATGCGAGCAGGAGTCCCACTAGAAAGAGCGGAGGTGCAGGTGGAACCTAGCCCAGCCGACCAATTGCCGTCAGTGGTACTAGTCGCACGGACCCTCGCCACTGTGCGAAACGGCACCGTCCTCGTGCGCTGTGTGATCTTGGGGGAGACTGATGTGACCCTGGCTCCCAGAGCAGAATTGGCCCACATTCTAGGCGTACCAGACGAGCTGGTGCCCTCCGAAACAATGCA
This sequence comes from Dendrobates tinctorius, assembly GCF_039654945.1. Classification (NCBI taxonomy): domain Eukaryota; kingdom Metazoa; phylum Chordata; class Amphibia; order Anura; family Dendrobatidae; genus Dendrobates; species Dendrobates tinctorius. Next base: position 75,047,069 of record NW_027361728.1, on the reverse strand, counting down.
GTTGACTGCCAAAGCGGAAGACCCATGGTTGGTGATGGTGAAAGCAGAGGTTGCCCCAGATCCCTGGGTGTTACAAGAAGGCCGCCGGATACTAGAGCAGATGTGGGCAGGACTCTCAGAAATGCCCTCTCACCAAGTTCCCCAGGTGGAGGCCTTGCTGGGGAAGTACCAGGAAGTGTTCGCAAAGGATGACGATGATTTTGGACGCACGACGACCATTACCCATGAGATACCCACTGGGGACGCGGCACCGATACGGGAGAGATATCGCCAGAAACCCCCACAAATGTATCAGGAGGTTAAGGGAATGCTGTCACAGATGCTGAAGAAGGGAGTGATCCGTGAGAGCCAGAGCCCTTGGGCTGCCCCCATCGTCTTGGTGCAGAAAAAAGATGGAACTCTACGTTTCTGTGTGGATTACCGCCGGCTCAACGCTTGCACAGTGCGAGATTCATATCCACTGCCACGGATAGAGGAGTTCCTGTCAGCACTGGGAAAGGCCCGATATTTTTCCACACTAGACCTGGCCAGCGGGTACTGGCAAGTACCCATGTCTGAACAAGACCGAGCCAAGACGTCCTTCATTCTCCCGATGGGACTATTTGAGTTCAACCGCATGCCCTTTGGGCTGGCCAATGCCCCGGGAACATTTCAGCATCTCATGGAACGGTGTCTGGGGGACCCGAACTTCGAAGCCACCCTGATTTACCTGCACAAAATAATCATCTTTGCTCCCACCGTTGAAGAACATCTCCAGAGACTGGAGCAAGTTCTGAGTCGGCTACAAAAATTTGGTTTTAAGGTGAAACCCCAGAAATGCCACCTCTTCCGAACACAAATTGACTATCTGGGGCATGTGGTCTCCGCCGAGGGATTGAAGCCCTCGCAGGAGAAGATCGCTGCGGTGCAAGAGTGGCCGATCCCAAAAACCGTGAAGGATGTACGAGCATTCCTTGGACTCACAGGGTACTTCCGGCACTTTGTGAAGGATTTTGCCTGCATCGCAAACCCCCTCCATGAATTGCTGAAAGGAGTACCCTCATGTGCGAAGAACAGGAATGTACATTGGGGAGAACAACAGGAGAAGGCATTCCAAACCCTGAAGAAGGCCCTGACTGAGGCCCCAGTGTTGGCCTATGCTGATTTCACCCAGCCGTTCGTCTTGCACACTGACGGAAGTCTACTAGGACTCGGGGCAGTACTCTCACAGATGCAGGACGGGAAAGAGTGTGTCATCGCGTACGCCAGTCGCTCCTTACATGATTCCGAAAGAAATCCGGAAAATTACAGCTCGTTCAAGCTGGAGCTGTTGGCGCTGGTGTGGGCGATGACTGAAAAGTTTGCAGAGTATCTGGCCGGCTCGGAAGTACACGTACGTACGGATAACAATCCGTTGGCCCACCTCGAAACAACCAAGCTTGGGGCCTTAGAACAACGTTGGGTGGCACGAATGGCAAAATTCCGGTTTAGGATCTCCTACAGAAGAGTAGTGGACAATACTCATGCAGATGCCCTTTTACGAGTAAACTACCACCCGCCAGTGCCCAGCCAGGATGAAGAGTTGGAGGCTATAGAGGTTCCAGAATTTGGAGGGACTGCCAGGACGGTGGCAGCGACGTGGGAGACAGCTCAGGGGAGTACACCCGAGAATTTGTTGGAACAACCCCGTGATGAGTGGGTCCGGATGCAGCAAGAACATCGAGAGCCCAGCTGAGGTGGTGGCTCGTAGCCGAACAGATGCCCGGCCAGAGTGAGTGAGCAGCTATGCCCCCTGAGATGTTGAAAATGTTGCGCCAATGGGAACGGCTACAGTTACGGGATGGAATCTTGTACAAGAAAGTGTACCTACAATCTGAACTGAGCTTCATTTGGCAAACGATCATCCCCTCATCCCTGGTTGAACGGGTGGCTAAGGAAGCACACGAGAAGGGGGTACACTTCGGGATGGAAAAAACATTTCAGTGGCTGCAACAGTTGTTCTATCACCCCCACATGAGGACCGTCGTGGAGAAAGTATGTCATCAGTGCCGAAATTGTGAACTAGTTAAGCTGCCGGAACAGCGAGCCCCTACAGAAACGGTGTGGTCCTGTGCACCCATGGAGTTACTGGCCATAGACTACTTGACGATTGGCCCAGCACACCAGGGCTATGAACATTGCCTGGTGATGATCGATCACTATTCCAAATTTGCTGTGGTCACACCCACTCGGGTCCAGACTGCCGAATCTGTGGCCCATGCTATCTGTAAACACTTCATTCAAGTATACGGGTGTCCCAAGCGAATCCATTCGGATCAAGGGGCCTGCTTTCTGGGGAAGGTGATGGAAGAGTTGCATTACTTGTACAAAATCGATAAGTCTCGGACCACCCCTTACCATACACAGGGGGAACAGAGCTTGTGAGAGATTCAACCGCACCCTGATCCAAATGCTGAGGACACTTGAAGAAGATCAGAAAGTACGCTGGACTGAGTCCGTCCCCGAATTGGTGTGGGCATATAATAACTGTCAACACAGTACCACAGGGTTCACGCCCTATTCACTTTTCTTCGGCCGACCCGGGAAGGGACTGACTGAATTGGTGTTAGAGCCCAAGGAGGACTACCTGCGGACGGGGGTGTACTCGAGAACATCGTCGCCGGCTACGGACCATTCAATGGTTGGTGCAGAACCGGCTCCGAGGGTTGGAACACCCGCAGGTCCTTCCCCAGAAGGGGACAGCCCTACGACCAGGCGATCAAGCATTAGTCACAGAGAAGGGCCCTAACAGCAAACTGGAGTGTCGGTGGCAGAAGAGCCCGTATAGGGTGAAGCGACGGCTCGGTAGGCGAGGACCTATCTACGAAGTTCAGCCTGAGGCAGGTGAAGAACTCCCCACTCGTACATTACATTGTAATATGCTGCATCCCTGTTTGTCTTAAGATCCTCCAGTGGTGCCATCTGTCCCAGCGCCCCCGGTGGCTGAACCCATGTTCGTCCCTGAGGACGAAGAAGATGGAGACTCTCTACTCCTTCAGGGAGACCCAGAAACTGGGCTGGTGCCTGAAATGATAGAAGTAACTGAGGAGGCTCCAACTTCCACTTTTCCGGTGGCTGATTCCACTACCTCCACTAATCTGAGACGTTCTGAGCATCAACAGCAGGTGTTCCCCCCAGATGCTACAATCAGGATGAATTCATCTGGCAGCAAATTGTACGAGGTCTGCACGATTGTCAGCAAAAACGCCAGAAACTTGCCCGTGGAATGGCGAGCTCACAGAGAGGGGGAATGTAAGGGGGTGAAGCACCAAAGGAGCTGAGGGGGAGTTGCCTTCCTAGCTCTGTGCCTGGAACCATCGAGCAGGGCATTAGGTTCCCCGGGGGCTGCTTTAGGGGACTGCGCGAGTACCAGGAACAGGAAGAGGGCAGGACGGAGAGCAGGAGAATTGGGCGTGCTTTCAGCAGAGCAGCGCAGGGACGGGAGCAGAGAGGACGCTGATAGAGGAGAGGACAGGAGACAGGTGCAGCGACTGAACACTGAGGGATCGCAGACACAGGCGGTGAGCAATGAGTGCGAGAAGCCTGTCACTGCACCTCTTGGAGGGCTGGTCGCTCCCCTCTTGTTAGAGACTTTATCACACCAACAGACTGCAGGCCTTGGCAAGACGCTCCCCTGCAGTGAGGCCCTGCTTTACGCTTCCCTGTGACCGAGGAACATACGGTAACGTGACACTGACCTGCCAAGAGAAACTGTCCCAGGCAGAGCCCCTGACCCTGGTGAGGGAATGCTGCTGCCGCAGCAGAGGGAGGAACCTTGCATACAGGGGGATAACGCCATCCGCATACCCCTTGAGCTCTCACGTTAACCCCCCATACGCCAGTTGGACTATACCTAGGACCCCAGAGACAGATGACATCAAGCACCACTGGTGCCTGGGTGCCTACGTGGGAGAAGAGTGATCTCTACAAGCAAAATCTCCAGGAACTTATAAGTTTCTTCCCCATAAGAGAATAACTGTCTGTTGTTTTGTACTTCTGTTATTTCTTCAGTCTCTGATATTACTTGTTACAGCATTTTCTCTGTTATATTATATGTTCACCAGATATTCTCCCTGTAAATAACCTCCCTTTTACTGTTGGTCTGCCTGCTCTGTGGTGACATATATTCCTCCTGCACGTTATTACACATCCACTTGGGTGACTGGCTTATGCTTATTTATGTTTATAGGGCAAATCAAGTGTGGGAATGGGAAACTGCTGTGGGCCTGCGTTGGCATTAGTAATTCGAGTTGCATAGTCCCTGGTGCTTTTACATTTTGTTCTGAGTCCCCATCAGGTCATACGTCTGAAATCCCCAGCAAAACGGGATCCGAACCTGTGCAACAGCGGGGGCCATAGAGTGTATTGCTGACGGCAGGGAGTATGTGCACTCTGCTGTGTACTTTTTTGGGAGTGTACGCCTACAGGAGGCAGACACTCAGACGCAGTATACTACGGCATGTGCTCCTGAAAAGAATGCACGTCAGAGCTCATGTTCGCTCTTCCATCACCGTTACTCCATCGGCGTATATGCCCAGAACCCGTTTTGCTGGGGATTTCGAATGTATGACCCGATAGGGACACTGATCGCAATGTGAAAGCACCCTAACAGTCTGTAATTACACAGCCAGACTCTGATCCATGCTGCCTCATGGTTTGGAAATTAATCAGATGACTTTCTCCATGCAAACATATATATGTACTGGTAGAATATGTACAAGAAAGAAGAATAATAGATCAGTTCACGTTTTAATTATTTATTGGTGATCATGCCGATAATCAGCGAGTTTAGTGAACATGTTTGCAGTGGATTATTCAGGATACTCTCCAAGCGTGTGACAACAGAGCCTCTTTATTCAGGAACAAACAGGCACAATATATGATAAGCTTAACAGAACAGGAATAAATCATTTGTGTGTCTCTATCTGTGCAGCATCTACAGCAGGCTGCTTCTCTCATACACAAACTCAGGAAAACAGGAAATACAGTCACATGCTATCTCTGTATGAGCCTCTGGGAGTTTTTTGTTCTAACTTTATGAACAGCATACAAATCTAGCAACTAAATACTCATAGACAAGACTGGAATTGTTGCACCAAAAATAATACAACAACCCCACTCAACAACTACTTATCCTGTTAGTCCTATTGCGGTTCTGAAGCCCACAAACTTGGCTCTTGATAATGGCTTTGTCATACCATCAGCTATCATCTTGTCAGACTCGCAATAAGTGGTGATGTTTTACATCAATGTGCTTAGTCCTTGCACTAATCTCACTGCTGGCAAGTTTAATGCATCCTTGGTTGTCCTCACAGATAACTGTTGGTTGAGCTAATGGCTTGCCGAAATCTTCCAAAAGTTATTTCAACCAAATTACTTCTTAACTTTCATAAGCAGCAGACATATACAGTGGGGCAAAAAAGTATTTAGTCAGTCAGCAATAGTGCAAGTTCCACCACTTAAAAAGATGAGAGGCGTCTGTAATTTACATCATAGGTAGACCTCAACTATGGGAGACAAACTGAGAAAAAAAAATCCAGAAAATCACTTTGTCTGTTTTTTTTTCATTTTATTTGCATATTATGGTGGAAAATAAGTATTTGGTCAGAAACAAGCAATCAAGATTTCTGGCTCTCACAGACCTGTAACTTCTTCTTTAAGAGTCTCCTCTTTCCTCCACTCATTACCTGTAGTAATGGCACCTGTTTAAACTTGTTATCAGTATAAAAAGACACCTGTGCACACCCTCAAACAGTCTGACTCCAAGCTCCACTATGGTGAAGACCAAAGAGCTGTCAAAGGACACCAGAAACAAAATTGTAGCCCTGCACCAGGCTGGGAAGACTGAATCTGCAATAGCCAACCAGCTTGGAGTGAAGAAATCAACTGTGGGAGCAATAATTAGAAAATGGAAGACATACAAGACCACTGATAATCTCCCTCGATCTGGTGCTCCACGCAAAATCCCACCCCGTGGGGTCAGAATGATCACAAGAACGGTGAGCAAAAATCCCAGAACCACGTGGGGGGACCTAGTGAATGAACTGCAGAGAGCTGGGACCAATGTAACAAGGCCTACCATAAGTAACACACTACGCCACCATGGACTCAGATCCTGCAGTGCCAGACGTGTCCCACTGCTTAAGCCTGTACATGTCCGGGCCCATCTGAAGTTTGCTAGAGAGCATTTGGATGATCCAGAGGAGTTTTGGGAGAATGTCCTATGGTCTGATGAAACCAAACTGGAACTGTTTGGTAGAAACACAACTTGTCGTGTTTGGAGGAAAAAGAATACTGAGTTGCATCCATCAAACACCATACCTACTGTAAAGCATGGTGGTGGAAACATCATGCTTTGGGGCTGTTTCTCTGCAAAGGGGCCAGGACGACTGATCCGGGTACATGAAAGAATGAATGGGGCCATGTATCGTGAGATTTTGAGTGCAAACCTCCTTCCATCAGCAAGGGCATTGAAGATGAAACGTGGCTGGGTCTTTCAACATGACAATGATCCAAAGCACACCGCCAGGGCAACGAAGGAGTGGCTTCGTAAGAAGCATTTCAAGGTCCTGGAGTGGCCTAGCCAGTCTCCAGATCTCAACCCTATAGAAAACCTTTGGAGGGAGTTGAAAGTCCGTGTTGCCAAGCGAAAAGCCAAAAACATCACTGCTCTAAAGGAGATCTGCATGGAGGAATGGGCCAACATACCAACAACAGTGTGTGGCAACCTTGTGAAGACTTACAGAAAACATTTGACCTCTGTCATTGCCAACAAAGGATATATCACAAAGTATTGAGATGAAATTTTGTTTCTGACCAAATAATTATTTTCCACCATAATATGCAAATAAAATGAAAAAAAAAACAGACAATGTGATTTTCTGGATTTTTTTTTCTCAGTTTGTCTCCCATAGTTGAGGTCTACCTATGATGTAAATTACAGACGCCTCTCATCTTTTTAAGTGGTGGAACTTGCACTATTGCTGACTGACTAAATACTTTTTTGCCCCACTGTATTCTGCTTCTGTAGAAGATGATGTGACTGACACTAGTTTTCTGTTGCACAAAGAAATTAAATTTTCTCCTAATTTGAACAACTAACCACTTGTTGATTTCCGATCACTTGACTCTCCAGCCCAATCTGCATCCACATAGCCTCTGAGAGTGAGATCTCCTGAGGCACATATCTTAAGATTTAGCCTTTGAGTTTCTTTAAGATATTGAAGAATTCTCTTAATTGCATTCCAGTCTCTTTGGCATGGCTTGCTTACATGTCGGCAGAGAATTCCGACTGTGGGTGTGATATCCGGACACGTTGTGGTTGCTATGTACAAAAGCACCCCCACTGCCTGTCTGGAGCTCTCATTGCTGGGTAGCTGATCGTCTTCTCCTTCCAACTTTAAGTAGGATGGATCCATTGGTGTTGACGCACCTTTGGCTACTGACATTCCAAACTGATTTAGGATTGTGGAGATTTTAGAACTTTGGTTGAGAAGAAAACTCCCATCTTCCTCTCTCTGGATTTGGATTCCCAAATAATATGTCACATTTCCAAGGTCTTTAGTCTCAAAGTGCTGGTTGAGAATTTCACCTAGCTTTGCAATTTCCTTTTTCATCTAGATGAGACATGATTACATTGTCTACATATAGGAGAACATACATCCACTCCTTAGCTACATTTTTCATTTACAAACATGGATCAGCTTGATATCTTTTAAATCCTTCATCCATCAAAACTTTGTTCATTTTCGAGTTCCAAGCTCTTGCTGACTGCTTAAGCCCATAGAGATATTTTTGCATTTTACAAACAAGGTGCCCTTCACCTTTTTTAATATATCCCTCGGGTTGGCTCATGTACAACTCTTCAATGTCACCATGTAGGAAGGCAGTTTTGATGTCAAAATGTCTCACTGTCATATGTTGAACTGCAGCTACAGACGTTAAAGTTCTGATTGTGGTTTGCTTCGTAACTGGAGAAAATGTAGCATTATAATCTTCACCATACTTTTGCGAGTACCCTTTTGCGACCCATCTTACTTTAAACCAGTGAACTTTACCTTTTGAGTCATATTTGTTTTTGAAGACCCACTTACATCCAATTGCTCTTTTTCCTTACTGTAGCTCAGTAAGCTCCCATGTCTGGAGTTGGTGAAGGGACTCCATCTCTTCATTAGCAGCATTTATCCACTTCTGCTTCTCGTGAACAGGCAGTTTTTGCATCTCTTGCCATGACTGTGGCTCTGGTTCAGGAAGTGTTCTGACCATATATGAAAGGCGTCTAGCTGGAATACCTTTGTTTGGTCTTTCTGATTTCCTGACTGCAGGTTGACTTGGTTCTTCTGTGTCTTGCTTGATGGCTTCAGAGCTTATCCACACTTCAGTGTTTTCTTTTTCCGTGTCTGGGTTTGGTGATTGAGATTATTGTTCTTGCTTCTTAGGTTGAATAACTGGTGTGACTTCATGAAATTTGAGTGATACAGAGTTTTCATAAATCACTACATCTCTGCTGATTGTTACTGTGTTGATCTCTGGGTGCAGAATTCTGTATCCCTTTTGAGTTTCGCTATAGCCCACCAGGACTCCTTGCTTTGCGTGTGATTCCCACTTGGAACGTTTTTCTTTGGGAACATACATGAACGTTTTGCTTCCAAATATCCTGAGGTGCTTCAAGATAGGCTTCTCGCAGTTCCATAGCGCATATGGAGTTTTATTTGTGGCTTTACCTGGCACTCTGTTTTGAAGATAGCAAGCTGTCATGATGGCTTCTCCCCAATACGTTGTAGGTAGAATCGCATCAAACAAAATACTTCTTCCTCTTTCACAGAGAGTACGGTTCTTTTCTCTCTGCAATTCCATTCTGTGCTTGGTTGTATGGAATGGTAGTCTGGAACACGATTCCATCCTTTTTCAAAATGGTTTGCATCTTACCACTTGTATATTCGGCTCTATTATATGCTCATAGGGCTTTTGGCATTCTTTCAAATTTGTTAAACACTACAGCAATATATTCTTCAAGTTTCTGTGGAACATCATCCTTAGGCCACATGCACACATTCAGTATTTGGTGAGTTTTTTACCCCAGTATTTGTAAGCCAAAACCAGGAGTGGAACGGTCAGAGGAAAAGCATAATAGAAACTTTTGCACCACTTCTGCATTTTTCACCCACTCCTGGTTTTGGCTTTCAAATACGTATGTAAAAATATCACCAAATACTGAATGTGTGCATGTGGCCTTACTGTGAAGCAGGTAGGTGACTGTATATCTGGAGCAGTCATCAATAAATGTGAGAAAATATCTCTTCTTGCTACGAGTTTGAACACTCATTGGATCGCATACCTCTGTATGTATCAGATCCAGTGGCTTTGCAGATTTAGTGGTGCTTATTTTAGGAAAGGATTTTCTGGACATTTTCCCTTTAAACAGCTAGTGCACTTTATCATTTGACTACACTGGTTAATTTCAATACCATTTGCAAGTTGAGCTAGCTTCTTTACTGCTTCTGGGTCTCTCTGCCCAAGACGTCTGTGCCATACATGGATACAGTTCTTATGTAGATCTTGTCTAGCACTGTACACTCTTAAAAGATAAAATAAAGATAAGATAAAGCTTATTGCTGAGATTTGATCTTTCATGCACTTTCTGTAACTCATCCCACATCTCCATTGCAGTTGCACACATCATCTACACTGAGGGAGATTGTGCTTTGTGCTTTCCGATCCTTCTCTATCCAATCATCTGGTAATGGATGTACGGGCAGCACGGTGGTTCAGCGCCGGAGTCCTGGGTTCGAATCTCACCAAGGACAACATCTGCAAGGAGTTTGTATGTTCTGCCCTTGTTTGCGTGGGTTTCCTCTGGGTACTCCGTTTTCCTCCCACATTCCAAAGACATACTGATAGGGAATTTAGATTGTGAGCCCCATCAGGGACAGTGATGATCGTGTGTGCAAACTCTGGAAAGCGCTGCGGAATATGTTAGCGCTATATAAAAATAAAGATTTTTTTTGTTATTATTATTATTATTATTATTATTAATGGATGAGGCACTTGTTTCTGAGTATATTTCCACATACATTCTCTTATGAGCAGCATCTTCACCTTGAATTTCCAGGACTGGTAGTTCTGGTTAGTGAGGCTTGGCACTGAGAACTTGACAGGATTGCTGTAGTGGAAATCTTCTCTGTTGCTCTGTGCTGCTTTTGCTCTGGAGTTCTGTTGCTGTGTTACTCTGGGGTCCTGTGTCACTCTGGGCCCATAACCTGTTGGCAGCGGATTAGTCAGGATACTCTCCAAGTGTGTTACAACAAAGCCTCTTTATTCAGGATCAAACAGGAACAAAATATGATAAGCTTAATAGGTCAGTAATAAATCATTTGTGCGTCTCTATCTGTGCAACATCTACAGCAGGCTGCTTCTCTCATACACAGACACAAGAAAAATGTGAGACTGGAGAGCTCCGGGAGTTGAACCCTCAGGACTGCGACGACGAACCTCCCTAGGGCGAGCTGACCAGGTGTACCACCCCGTATGCAGGGAGCGTTAGGGGCAGACCCAGGGGAGACTATCGCCGCGGAAGCTGATACCTGGGGACAATCGGAGGGAGATGCAGGCAGGGGACGTGCAGGCAGCCAGACAGGAGATGGCGACGACCACAGGGGAGACTGCTGTAGCCACAAGGATGGTGGTGGACGGCCAGGGAGGAGACAGGAACAGGTAGCGGGTGAGGCACAGGAACAGGCAGACGAATGCAGGAACGGACTGGACCTGCAAGGGAACACAAGAGGGTAACAAGAAGGGAAGCTAGTGGGAAACCAGGAAAGGTATGAAGCACGGAGACAGAAGGAACGCAGGAGAGCATGGACCCAATATCAGAACGTGAAACACAATTGATAATCAGGCAGCAAGCATAGGGAGAGGCTGCCTGAAATAGGGCACGGTGTAGAACTTCCAGGTAAGGGTGTGGCAGAGCCATAGGGCCAAGAGTAGGGCACCTAGTCTAGGGGGGCATGCGCCTGCATACCTAGGAGGGAGCAGAGGCCGGCCGCAGGACAGGAGGAGAAGCATTTGATGGACAGGCGCCAGCAGTGGGGGCGGGCCTAGAGGACCAGAGGTGCCGGAGAGACCTGAGCAGCATGGAGGCACAGGAGGCAGTGGGGGCCACCGGTGCCATGACAGAGGGAGCCACCGCAGAGGCTGACAGAGTGGCGGTGGCAGGAGCCTGAACAGGGAGAGATGCGGCGGTCAGAGCAGCGGCCGCTGAAGCCGCAGGATGAGTCGGCGCCGGGGAGGTGAGCGTGACAAAAAACAGGAAATACAGTCACATGCTATCCCTGTGTGAGCCTCTGGGAGTTTTTTTTGGTCTAACTTTATGAACAGCATACACATCTAACAACCAAACACTTATAGACAGGAATGGAGTTGTTGCACCAAACATATTCCAACAGCATGGTTCTATTGTCCGGGTCCCACAAACAGCTCAAAAAGTTAGAAAATAGGATAAAATGACACTTTATTTCACCTTCAATAAAATCACGTGGTAAATTAAAAAAAATATTAAAAACACAGGGCAACACATGGCTTACGCATTTTGAACCCCAATAGGCTCTTAATCAGTGAAAAATAAAGTGGTAAAATCTGGTAGGCACATGGCGGCTAATAAGATTAGGTGCTCTGTGGTAATTATGAAGAGTAGAGTTGAGCGAAACGGGCCGGAAAAATTCAAAAGTCGCCGACTTTCACCAAAGTCGGGTTTCATGAAACGAAACCCGACCTTAGCGTGAGGTCGGCCACAAGGTCGGCGACTTTAGCACCAAAGTCGCATTTCAAAAGATGCTTTAGCACCCTTTTTCAGCCAATCAGGAAGAATGGACACCTTGGGCAACGTGATGACATAGGCAGCGGTCACCACCATCTTGGAGAAGGGCATGCAAGTGATTGGCTTGCTTTGTGGGGTGTCACAGGGGGTATAAAATGGCATGCACGCCGACCGCCATGTTACTCATGCTGATCTCAGAATAGGGAGAGCTGCTGCTGCTGCTGATTCTGTAGGGAGAGTGTTAGGAAGGCAAAAAGAAAAAAAAACTGCTTCTGCTGATAGCGCTTTTCACTGTAGTTACTGTGCAGTGAAAGGTGAAGAATTTTGCTTTTGTGCAGCAGCGCTGGTGGTGATTAGCCTGCCTTTTAAGGCTAGCTGCATTGCTGTGTGCACACTGGTGTTCAAACTGCTTTTTTAAAAGCAATCCAAATTTTATTGTTTTGTCCTGGTGAGGTACTGAGCGTTCATTTTTTCACACACCGTACAGCGGTGTACGCTCCTCACACAGTACTGTGTAACGGCTGTTATCATGGCCAAATTGAAGCTAAGTGTGTGACTCTGTAAGAAAAAGCCGAGGAGTTTGTCCATTCTTGCAGACCTACACCTTATAGTTTTGTCCGTTTTTCAAATAGTTTAGTATATCTGCTGTTTGATTACATTCAAAACTAGAGAGAGACAGCGTGTGTCAGTCCGTATCCAAAAACACAGAGCTTGACAATTTTACATACACCGTACAGCGGTGTACGTGTACGCTCCTCTCAGAGTACCGTGTAACGACTGTTATCACGGCCAAATTGAAGCTATCTAAGTGTGTGACTCTGTAAGGAAAAGCCGAGGAGTTTGTCCGTTCTTACAGACCTACACTCTAGGGAGATTCCAATTCTGCCCAATTCTATATACATCTTGTAGTTTGTCATACACTAGGCAATTTCTGCCTGTCACATTGCGGTGTAATATACACAGGGCCTGACAGAATCCAACTGTGTCCTGAAGTCTAGAGAGATTCCAATTCTCCCCAGCACTCTATACACCTTTCTTACACCATCCAGAATCTGCCTGTCACTTTGCGGTGTAATATAAACAGGGCCTGACAGAATCAAACTGTGTCCTGAAGTCTAGAGAGATTCAAATTCTCCCCAGTCCTCTATACACCTTTCTTACACCATCCAGAATCTGCCTGTCACATTGCTTGCGGTGTAATATAAACATGGGCTGACAGAATCCAACTGTGTCCTGAAGTCTAGAGAGATTCAAATTCTCCCCTGTTATGAATGGGTCACCGAGGAGGAAAAAAGCAACACACGCTAAGTCTCAGAAAACCAGAGAGGTTGGTAACTATGCAGACTGCAGAGCCCTGATCTTAACACACAACTAGAAGCAGTCGTGGAGCGTGCCTACGGAGGTCCTGGATGCCTCGTCACAACCGGAGAGCTAAATAAGCCTAAAGTAAGAAAAGAGGAAAACTAACTCCCCAGAGCAGACCCCAAAGGAAAGACAGCCCCCCACATGTATTGACGGTGAAGCAAGATGAAAACACAAGCAAAGGTAGAAAAATAGGCTGAGCAAACAATGGGGCCAAACTAACTTGAAAGGACAGGAAAGGAAAGATACTGTCTGCAATCTGCCAAAAAACCCTAAAAAAAATAATGTCCAACGCTTCTGATAACAAAATTAACCCTGAAGTCACTAGACTTCTCCCACTATATCAGCACTCTGGAATATTCTGAGACAGAGCAAAAAGAGGCCAATCTAATAAAGGACAAAAAGGCAAATTGGCAAATACAGATAAATAAGAGTGGAAATTCAGCACAGCCCAGCCGGGCTGGCCGACCACACAAAAACTGAGTTGACCAACAAGAGCAAGTGTGAACATTTGCAAAAAACAAACTTAACTTGAGAAGACTGGAGCAGAGCTGAAGTCCAAGACCTGAGAAACAGACTGAATCACCGGCAACAGGATAGGGCGTTGGCTGTCTTATATCCAGTCTGATACTCCAGAGATCCAATCACTATCCTCCTCGTCAGGTGGCAGACCATTACCAATTAAACTAACCTCACTACCTCCTGTCACTACCAGAGGGAGAACAGAAGGAGAACTCCCAGCTGGTGGAGCAGAAAATGAGCTCATAACAGTACCCCCCCCTTGAGGAGGGGTCACCGAACCCTCATCCACGCCACCAGGCCGATCAGGATGGGCCCGGTGAAAAGCACGAACCAATCTATCGGCATGAATATATGAGGCAGAGACCCAAGAATTATCCTCCTGGCCATAACCTTTCCATTTGACCAAATACTGGAGTCCCCGTCTGACCAATCGAGAATCCAATATTTTCTCTACCTCATATTCCACATTGCCTTTAACCAAAACAGGGTCAGGAGGAGCCGCCACAGGAACTACTGGCTCAACAAACCTCTTCAACAGTGATTTGTGAAATACGTTATAGATTTTGAACGTAACTGGAAGAGCCAACAGAAAAGAAACAGGATTAAGAATCTCCAAAATCTTATAAGGTCCAATAAATCTTGGCTTAAATTTTGGAGATGCAACTTTCATAGGAATATTCTTAGACGACAACCAAACCATATCACCCACTTTAATCCGGGGACCAATGGTCCTATGCCGGTTGGAAAAACGCTGGGCCTATTCCTGAGAGAGTGACAACTTATCCACCACTTGGTCCCATATCTGCTGCATTCTCACAACCACAGTGTCCATACCTGGGCAGGACGAAGATTCCACTTGTCCTGAAGAGAATCGAGGATGAAACCCAAAATTACAGAAAAAGGGTGACATCAAAGTGGCAGAACTAGCTCTATTGTTCAACGCAAATTCGTCCAAGGGCAAAAATGAGACCCAATCATCATGATCAGCAGATATAAAACATCTTAAATAAGACTCCAAGGTCTGGTTTGTTCTCTCAGTCTGCCCATTGGTCTGGGGATGAAATGCGGAGGAGAAGGATAACTGAATTCCCAGATTGGAACAAAAGGCTTTCCAAAATCTGGAAACAAACTGGACCCCTCTATCGGACACAATGTTCTCAGGAATCCCGTGTAACCGAACCACCTGTTGTAAAAACAAGGGTACCAACTCAGCGGAAGATGGCAACTTTGGGAGTGGTACAAGATGGACCATCTTCGAAAATCTATCGCAAATCACCCAGATAACAGTCATTCTCTGAGAGTCAGGAAGATCAGAAATAAAATCCATTGAGATATGGGTCCATGGCCTCCTGGGCACCGGGAGGGGCATCAGCAAACCACTAGAACGAGAACAGGGTTTAGACCGAGAACAAG
This sequence comes from Dendrobates tinctorius, assembly GCF_039654945.1. Classification (NCBI taxonomy): domain Eukaryota; kingdom Metazoa; phylum Chordata; class Amphibia; order Anura; family Dendrobatidae; genus Dendrobates; species Dendrobates tinctorius. Next base: position 75,031,939 of record NW_027361728.1, on the reverse strand, counting down.
TCCCACAGGACTGTACAAAATTCCTGACATCACGAGACATGGCAGGCCACCAAGACGACCGACTCACCAAATCTCTGGTACCGAAAATACCTGGATGACCAGCCAATGCGGAGCAATGGACTTCAGACATCACTCTCTTCCTCCACTGGTCAGCAACATACAATTTTCCAATGGGACAACGCTCAGGTTTATCCTCCTGAAATTCCTCCAGGGCGCGTCTCAAATCGGGCGAAATGGCAGAAAAAACTACTCCCTCACCTAGGATAGTAGTAGGCTCAGTCACATTAAAAGAATCAGGAAAGAAACTCCTGGAAAGGGCGTCTGCCTTAACATTCTTAGTGCCCGGAAGAAAAGAGACCACAAAATTAAAACGTGTGAAAAACATAGCCCATCTAGCCTATCTAGGATTCAAGTGTTTAGCCGACTCCAGATAAATCAGATTCTTGTGATCGGTGAGGACCACAAATTGATGTCTAGCTCCCTCCAACCAATGTCTCCACTCCTCAAATGCCCATTTCATGGCCAACAATTCCCGATTCCCCACGTCATAGTTGCGTTCAGATGGGGAGAACTTTCGAGAAAAGAAGGCACAGGGATTCATCTTAGAAGTCACAGGATCTTTTTGGGACAAAACAGCTCCTGCACCAATCTCAGAAGCATCTACCTCCACTTGAAATGGAAGTGAGACATCAGGTTGCCATAGAACTGGAGCTGAAGTAAATCTCCGCTTAAGCTCCTGAAATGCTGAGACAGCCTCAGACCAATTCAGCACATCAGTTCCCTTCTTGATCAGATCAGTCAGTGGTTTGACAATACTAGAAAAATTACCTATAAATTTACGATAGAAATTAGCAAAACCCAAAAACTTCTGGAGAGCCTTCAAAGAAGTTGGCTGAACCCAATCATAAATGGCCTGTACCTTGGACCGGGTCAATTTCAATAGTCGATGGAGACAAGATAAATCCCAAAAATGAAATCCTCTGTACACCAAAGAGGCATTTCAATCCCTTAACAAACAGGGAATTCTCTCTCAAAATCCGGAACACAGTCCGGACGTGTTCCACATGAGAATACCAATCACTAGAAAAGATCAAAATATCATCCAGATAGATGATCAAAAACTTATCTACAAAGTCTCGAAAAATATCATTCATAAAGGACTGGAAGACAGAAGGGGCATTGGAGAGCCCAAAAGGCATCACCAGGTATTCAAAATGTCCCTCTGGAGTATTAAACGCCGTCTTCCATTCATCCCCGTGCTTGATGCGAATAAGATTATACACCCCCCTGAGGTCAAGCTTAGTAAACCAGCAGGCACTCTTAACTCTGGAGAATAAATCAGACATCAGAGGTAACGGGTACTGATATTTAACCGTCATCTTGTTAAGGGAACGATAATCAATACACGGTCTTAATGAACCATCTTTCTTGGCCACAAAAAAAAAACCAGCGCCTAAAGGTGACGAGGATGGTCTAATATGACCCTTCTCCAACGACTCCTTAATATATGATCGCATAGTATCATGTTTGGGTACAGATAAGTTGAAAAGCCGACCCTTGGGAAATTTACACCCAGGCATCAACTCAATTGCACAGTCATAACTTCTATGAGGAGGCAAAGACGCAGACTTACTCTCACTAAATACATCAGAGAAATCAGCCAGATAATCAGGAATATCATGAGACTGAGGAAAGGTGGAGAAAACAGGAGCGTCCCTAAGAACACACTGACAACCCCAACTCACCACAGACACAGATTTCCAATCCAAAACTGGGTTATGAGTTTGCAACCAGGGGAAACCCAGAACAATAGTATCATGTAAGTTATGCAGAACCAAAAATGTACAATTTTCTTGCTGGTCTGGGGCAACTTGCATTATCACCTGGGTTCAAAACTGAGGTTTATTCTCTGCCAAAGGAGTGGCATCAATACCCCTCAAAGGAATAGGCGTCTGCAGAGGCGTCATGGACAAGCCACAACGTTTAGCAAAGTCCAAATCCATCAGATTCAGAGCTGCTCCAGAATCCACAAAAGTCTTTGTGGAAAATGTGAACAAGGAGCAGATCAAAGTAATTGCCAAAAGGAACTTAGGTTGTACACTGCCCACAGCAAATGTGTGTGCAAAACGTTTCTCTCATTTAGGGCAGACAGAAATAGTATGAGAAGCATCTCCACAGAAAAAACACAGCTTATTACGCCTTCTAAACTCCTGATGTTGCGCCCTAGACAACACCCCATCACATTGCATAGGTTCAGACATTTGTTCAGAAAGTGGCAGCGCCTCCCGTGTAATCTTACGTTTACGGAAACGCCAATCAACTTGAATGGCTAATGACATAGAGCCATCCAGACCAGAGGGGACAGGAAATCCCACCATAACATCTTTTACGGTCTCTGATAAACCTTTCCGAAAGAGAGCTGCCAGTGCACTATCATTCCATGTAGTAAGGACAGCTCACTTTCGGAATCTTTGACAGTATAACTCTGCAGGATCCTGACCCTGGCTTAATGCCAACAGGGTTCTCTCAGCTTGATCAACAGCATTAGGTTCATCATACAACAACCCCAAAGCCTGAAAAAATGCATCCACATTAGTCAGAATAGGATTTTCAGGTGTCAGAGAAAACGCCCAATCCTGGGGATCGCCACGCAGCAAGGAGATGACAATTTTAACCTGCTGCACAGAGCTCCCCGATGAGTTAGGCTTCAAGGCAAGAAATAATTTACAATTATTCTTAAAATTCAGAAATTTAGACCGATCCCCAGAAAACACATCAGGAGTAGGAATCTTGGGTTCAGCAGCATGTGACTGAAAGAGATAGATAGAAATTCCCTGCACTTCAGCAGCAAGTTGCTCCACACGATCGGACAGTTGCTTAATCTCCATTAGGAGAGAAAAAAAAAAATCCTCCTACGGCCCCAGAGAAAAAGAGGAAAAAATATATAAAAAAAAAAATTCTGACACTTTTTTTTTCTTTCCCTTTTTTTTCTTAAACAATACCTTCCTGCTTTTGAGTACCCTAGAATCTGCGGTATGGCTGGTAATTCTGTTATGAATGGGTCACCGAGGAGGAAAAAAGCAACACACGCTGAGTCTCAGAAAACCAGAGAGGTTGGTAACTATTCAGACTGCAGAGCCCTGATCTTAACGCACAACTAGAAGCAGTCGTGGAGCGTGCCTGCGGAGGTCCTGGACACCTCGTCACAACCGGAGAGCTAAATAAGCCTAAAGTAAGAAAAAAGGAAAACTAACTCCCCAGAGCAGACCCCAAAGGAAAGACAGCCCCCCACATGTATTGATGGTGAAGCAAGGTGAAAACACAAACAAAGGCAGAAAAATAGGCTGAGCAAACAATGGGGCCAAACTAACTTGAAAGGACAGGAAAGGAAAGATACTGTCTGCAATCTGCCAAAAAACCCTACCAAAAATAATGTCCAACGCTTCTGATAACAAAATTAATCCTGAAGTCACTAGACTTCTCCCACTATATCAGCACTCTGGAATATTTTGAGACAGAGCAAAAAGAGGCCAATCTAATAAAGGACAAAAAGGCAAATTGGCAAATACAGATAAATAAGAGTGGAAATTCAGCACAGCCCAGCCGGGCTGGCTGACCACACAAAAACTGAGTTGACCAACAAGAGCAAGTGTGACCATTAGCAAAAAACAAACTTAACTTGAGAAGACTGGAGCAGAGCTGAAGTCCAAGACCTGAGAAACAGACTGAATCACCAGCAACAGGATAGGGCGTTGGCTGTCTTATATCCAGTCTGATACTCCAGAGATCCAATCACTATCCTCCTCGTCAGGTGGCAGACCATTACCAATTAAACTAACCTCACTACCTCCTGTCACTACCAGAGGGAGAACGGAAGGAGAACTCCCAGGTGATGGAGCAGAAAATGAGCTCATAACACTCCCCAGTCCTCTATACACCTTTCTTACACCATCCAGAATCTGCCTGTCACATTGCGGTGTAATATAAACAGGGCCTGACAGAATCCAACTGTGTCCTGAAATCTAGAGAGATTCAACTTCTCCCCAGTCCTCTATACATCTTTCTTACACCATCCAGAATCTGCCTGTCATATTGCGGTGTAATATAAACAGGACTTGACAGAATCCAACTGTGTCCTAAAGTCTAGAGAGATTCAAATTCTCCCCAGTCCTCTATACACCTTTCTTAAACCATGCAAAATTTGCCTGTCACATTGCGGTGTAATATAAACAGGGCCTGACAGAATCTTACTGTGTCCTGAAGTCTAGAGAGATTCAAATTCTCCCCAATCCTCTATACACCTTTCTTACACCATCCAGAATCTGCCTGTCACATTGCAGTGTAATATAAACAGGGCCTGACAAAATCCAACTGTGTCCTGAAGTCTAGAGAGATTCAAATTCTCCCCAGTCCTCTATACACTTTCCTTGCACCATCCAGAATCTGCCTGTCACATTGCGGTGTAATATAAACAGGGCCTGACAGAATCCAACTGTGTACTGAAGTCTAGAGAGATTCAAATTCTCCCCAGTCCTCTATACACCTTTCTTACACCATCCAGAATCTGCCTGTCACATTGCGGTGTAATATAAACAGGGCCTGACAGAATCCATCTGTGTCCTAAAGTCTAGAGAGATTCAAATTCTCCCCAGTCCTCTATACACCTTTCTTACACCATGCAAAATTTGCCTGTCACATTGCGGTGTAATATAAACAGGGCCTGACAGAATCCAACTGTGTCCTGAAGTCTAGAGAGATTCAAATTCTCCCCAGTCCTCTATACACCTTTCTTACACCATCCAGAATCTGCCTGTCACATTGCGGTGTAATATAAACAGGGCCTGACAGAATCCAACTGTGTTCTGAAGTCTAGAGAGATTCAAATTCTCCCCAGTCCTCTATACACCTTTCTTACACCATCCAGAATCTGCCTGTCACATTGCGGTGTAATATAAGCATGGCCTGACAGAATCCAACTGTGTCCTGAAGTCTAGAGAGATTCAAATTCTCCCCACTACTATATACACCTTGTATCTTGTTTTACAGTACCATATACTTGGTGGTGGTTTTTTGGGTACATTTTCCCCAAAAATGAGGAAGTGTGGTGGAAGAGTCCGTGGAAGTGGGCGGGGGTTGGCAGCTGGTAATGATGGTGTTGGTGGTGGATCTGCTGGTAGTGGCAAAAGCCAAATAGCACCTAATGCAGGAGGTGTTGAGCCTGCGTCATCGTCTGGCTCCACAAGGCCTCGAAGGCTCCCTTTTCTGGGAGTAGGTAAACTGCTTTTAAAGCCGGAGCTTCAAGAACAAGTTTTGGCTTACATTGCTGAATCAGCCTCCAGCTCTATCGCCTCCTCTTCTGAAGTTTTAAAAAATAAAAGCACTGAGTCATCATTGGAGGCTCATGGTCATGAACCACACCTTTTCTTGTGTCCTTCACCCCAACCAAAATTGAAGGATGTGGCAGGCCACACTACAGATTACTCCATGGAGCTGTTTTCACATACCATGCCTGGGTTATCAAGTCAAATCGTGAATTACCCAGGCCAAGATGAATCTGACATGGAGTGCACTGATGCACAGCCACTGATAGATGATTCTGCTGGTACATTCACTCATAGCACTACATTGTCCTCGCAGTGTACTGAGGCAGAATCTGACCCTGATGAAACTCAGGTGCCCCTTCCCGCATACTATACCACCATACATGGTGACACAGAGGAAGGTGCACATGACATTGAAGAGGAGGTGATGGATGACCCAGTTGTTGACCCAGATTGGCATCCATTGGGGGAAGAGGGTGCCGCTGCCAATAGCTCCAAAGAGGAGGATGATCATCCGCAGCGGGCATTGACATCACAACAGCTGTTATCTGGCAGGCCCGGAGCAGGCCAAAAACAGGTTACAAAACCCAAAAGAGTTGCAGGACAGCTTGGCCAGACGGTCAAAATACCACAGCGTGCAAGGCCTCAAAATGTCTTCCATAGTAGCAAGAGTGCAGTGTTGCACTTTTTTGAACAAAATCCTAATGATCAGGCAACGGTTATCTGTAAGAAGTGCGCAAAGACCTTTAGCCGAGGTAAAAATCTGAGAAATTTGAATACCAGTTGCATGCTAAGACATTTAACCACCATAAACTTGCAAGCGTGGACGGACTACCAAACCTCAGGTATCACATGTGCAACTGCTCCCAAAGAAGGTAGTCAGCAACACTACATTGTTTCCCCCACTGTAAGCCCACCGGTTAGCACACCACCAGCAGCAAATGTTGAGTTGTCGTTGCAAGGGCAAATCAGTCAGGGAATCACACTGTTATTGCAACGAAACACTGTATCCAGGCCATCAGAAAGAACACCAACTCCATCACCATCATCAACCCTCTCTCAGTAAGCCATGTCCACCGCTAGTTCGACCATATGCAGCTCTCAAGTCCAGCTCACCCTACCAGAGACTATGAGTAGGACAAGAAAGTACTCATCCTCTCATCCGCGTACACTGGGTTTGAACGCCACACTGTGCCAAACTAATCTCGTTAGAGATGATGCCCTATCGGTTGGTTGAAAGCGCCGCTTTCCGTGAACTCACGGCCTACGCAGTACCACGCTATGACCTACCCAGTCGCCACTTCTTTTCTGGCAAAGCCATCCCAGCCCTCCACCTTCATGTGAAAGACTGCATTGTACATGCACTCAAGCAATCAGTGAGTGGAAAGGTGCACCTCACAACTGATGCATGGTCCAGTAGGCATGGCCAGGGCAGTTACGTGTCTATCACTGCGCACTGGGTTAATGTGGTGGATGCAGGATCCACAGGGGACAGCGGTGGTGGGATAGTGCTGCCTAGCCTACGGTATAGGAAACAGTTGGCTGTAGGCGTTCGACCCTCCTCCTCCTCCAGAAGCGAAAGCTCGTCCACAGAACGCAGTCGCACGAGCACTCCATCCGCAGCTGCCAGTGTTGCACACGAGGTGTCCCCCTATCGATCAGCTAGTGGAAAGCGTCAGCAGGCTGTTTTGAAGATGATGTGTTTGGGCGACAGACACACCGCGGAGGTACTGGCCGACTACTTTCAGCGACAAACTGAGTCATGGCTGGGCAGTCTACATCTTGAGGGAGGCAAGGTAGCTAGTGATAACGGCCGGAATTTTGTGGCAGCCATAGCCCTTTCAAAACTCAGACACATACCTTGCTTGGCTCACACCTTGAACCTGGTGGGGTGGTGCAGTGCTTCCTCAATAATTATCCGGAGTTAACAGGCCTGCTCCAGAAGGTCCAAAGACTGTGCTCACACATCCGCCGGTCGCCGGTACACTCCAAGTCGTATGCAGAAGCTGCAGCGATTGCTCCACCTTCCCAAGCACCGCCTAATTATCGACGTTGCAACAAGGTGGAACTCCACCCTGCACATGGTTGAGCGGCTGTGCGAACAGAGGCAGGCCGTAATGCATTTGTGGGAGGTTACACGGGCAGGCACTTTGAGGGCAGACATGGAGTTGACAGGTGTGTAGTGGTCGAAGCTGAAAGACCTCTGTAAAGTCCTTCAGTGTTTTGAGGAATGCACACGGCTGGTAAGCGCAGATGACGCCATCATAAGCATGAGCATCCCACTTATGCGTCTACTCATGCAAACTTTGACGCACATTAAGGAGCAGGCGTCTGCAGCCGAGGATGATGCGGAAGAGGAGGAGGGAAGCCTTGATGACAGTCAGCCATTGTCTGCTCCGGGAACTCTCCTGGACGAGGTGGAGGAAGAAGAGGAAGAGGAGGATGAGGATAATGATGGGGATGATTATTTAGGGGAGGAGGATGCTTCTCGTGGGGCAAGAGAAAATGTTGGCGTGGCAAGGTCTGGTACAGGGTTTGTGCGTGACTGGAGGGATATGGATTTGCCAGAAAGTGCTCCTCCACCCAGCACTCGCAGTGCATCATTGACACCGGGAACATTGGCCCACATGTCAGATTATGCCTTGCAGATCCTAAAAAGGGACCCCCCGCATTGCCAAAATGATGAACGATGACGACTACTGGTTGGCCAGCTTCCTGGATCCATGCTATAAAGGCAAATTCCAAAACATCATGACACAGGAGAACCTTGACCTAATATTGGCTACTAAACAAGCAACTCTGGTTAACCGGTTGGTTGAGGCATTCCCAGCACACAGCAGCGGTGATGGTTCTCACATGAGCCGTAGGGGCTGGGGGCAACTTGGAAGAGGTGTTGGTGGTGCACAAATCAGAAGTGGCATTGGAGACAGGGGTTTCATGACCATGTTGTGGACTGATTTTTCAAGTCCCGCTCACACCACTGGTAATAATGCATCGATTGAAAGTGACAGGAGACAGCACTTGTCAACTATGGTTACAAACTATTTCTCATCCCATATCGATGTTCTCCCTCACAGGTCATTCCCATTTGACTATTGGGCCGCTAAACTGGACACCTGGCCTGAATTGGCACAATATGCTTTACAGGACCTCGCTTGCCCAGCTGCAAGTGTGCTATCGGAAATAGTCTTCAGTGCTGCTGGATCAATCCTGACAGAAAAAAGGACCCGTCTCTCGACCCAAAATGTGGATGATCTAACCTTCATTAAAATGAACCATGCATGGGTTTCCAAGGATTTTGTCACACCGTACCCTGATGACACATAGGTTGCCAGAAAAATGGCTTTGGTCCTCCTCTTCCTGGGACTTGACCAATTTCACCTTTAGCAGCAGGTGAAAGTCCCACATCAACATAAGCCAATTTGTAAACCTCCCTAACTGGGCCGCCTCCTCCCCCCATGGCTGGGGTCACCACCTAGCGCACACAACCGTGCGAGTGCCGTTGCCCTGGACAGGTGGGTGGGCCGACTCTTGGGCGCGGGCACTGGCACAGGGTCCCTCATAGTGCAATCAAGTGTCTCTGACGGTGGGGGTGCACACCCGCCGTCAGACACACCACCGTACTATGAGGGGCCCAGTGCCAGTACCGACGCCCACGAGTGGGCCCCCTTGCTTGGGCAGGGCCCCAGCATTTGCAATGTTTACCTCTCCCTGCTCCTCCGCTGTATAGTCTGGGCTGTCAAATCCTTCACTGGGACTGCCACTACAAATTTGGTGAACTGATAGAAGATGATGGTTAAGACGTAGCTATGCCCTGTCCCGCTGGCTGGGCTCTAGCTTCAGATGATCCATGACTTCCATTTCTTATGGACGTCGACTCACAATGAGATGCAGTGGTGGTTTCTCATCAGCTTTCACGGTTTTCCTACCCACAGACGTGTGACATTCCAGTGCACATTTTTAAATGTGCCCTCTCATGCCAATCCAATTGAATTGCCTACGGCCTGTGGCTTCTGTGTTTTGCACTCCAAAGTTACGTGACAGATCATGATAGGCAGTGAGCACCATGTTTACATCTCTCCCTGTGATCAAAATTGGATAGATATGAGTAACGGCGATGGGATCAACGGTACTGCGATACAGCAACACTTTCTTCACAAAGAAAGGTTTTTGCTGTCTCCACACTTAAGTAATTGAGGGTCAGCATCGCCTCTGAGAATTGTGACGGAAGTTTTTCCCGTGAATAGTAATTCCTAGATTTCTGCAATCACTAGACTTTATGTCAGTAATTGTATGCATCTCATTTCCTATTGCGGAAAGTCTGGATTGTCTTACTGAGACAGAAATATATATGAAGATTGAAAAATACCACCAAAAGTGTATACTGGTGTACGCTTCAAATACATTTCCTTTTTTCGACTTTTTAGATTGTTGTCTAATCCATACTGAGAACACGGAGATTTTAAATGTTTAAACTATGCTATATATACCTGCTATCCAGTGATAATGTACCCTTTCTCAACTTTGTACATTCTGGTCAAATCCATACTGGACCTGAGAACGTCTGAGTCTGCCTCCTGATCTATAGACATATATTTTTAATGTGTAAACTATGGTATACATACCTGTTATCCAGTGATACGGTACCCTTTCTCACCTTTGTCCAATCACGTCTAATCCATACTGGGCCTGAGACCGTCTGAGCCTGCCTCCTGATATATAGACATAGGTTTTTAATGTGTAAACTATGCTACATATATACATGTTATCCGGTGACACTGTACCCTTTATCAACTTTCTAGAATCTTGTCGAATCCATACTGGGCCTGAGAATGGCTGCCGAGCTGTTAAGCAAGCTACAGCACCTGTGGTTTGGACATGTAATTTTTTGCATTTTTTCAGGAATGCCGGTTAGGCCTAATTCAGGAATTGCGGTTTACCTGCGCTTACTGGGAAATCATCGTTCGCGGGGAATAATTGGAATCACAGATCCCCATCACTAACGGTGTTCAGCGATCTGCACCTGTAAGCGACAAAAGCTGGTCCTTTCAGTGTAGCATGCATGCAGCCACGGACATGTAAGGCCATGATAGACCTGTTATTGCTCGATCTCGCGTGCCAGAGCCTCGCGTATCCCTCTAGTAAGCTTGACGCGTACCGCGGGGGCATGCCTGAGTCTCGTTCGATAACGGAATAAAGCTGACAAATCGCTAGCACAACTACAAATGGACATACCACACCTCACACTTAGAATCGTCAAAACTTTCAATGTGTGCATCTTTTCTTGAGGTGGCAGGGTTGTGGTTTCCCAGGTGGAGTCCAATTAAGCCGCAGGCTCCACTCCTGGTGGTGCCCTTTAGGACATTCCTTTAAGGTTCAGCTTTGCAATCATACTGCCCCCGGAAACCAAACATTTTGCCTTCATGGACGCTGTTTGGAGGTTCGTGGGAATAACGCCGCCCTATCGCCAGTTGGCATAATTGGTGGGAAGTCTGACGGTATATGATCGTGTTCGATTTCAGAATTTTTTTTTTGGTTTGTATTTTACATTTTTATTCCAGCCTTTCTTGACTTCATAAGGGCATGACAAACCTATATCTGTGTCTCCTCCACCTCCTCCTTTTACTCCTCCACCTCTTTTCTAAATGTAGTTGCCCTTTTCCATATGTTAATTTTTGTTTTCTGAGCATTTTTTTGGCTTTGGGACACCTTTTAGGCTAAGTGCACACGTACTGGAACTCTCGCGGAAATTACCGCGAGAATTCCGGAATTCCAGTCCGCGGGAAAATCGCATTTTAAATTCCCGCGATTTTCCCGCGGAAAAACTAGCATTTTTCAAGCGTAATTAGCTTGCAAAATGCTAGCGTTCTCCAAGCGATCTGCAGCATCGCTTGGAGAACTGATTGACAGGTTGGTCACACTCGTCAAACATAGTGTTTGACAAGTGTGACCAACTTTTTACTACTGAGGCCGCCTATGCAGCATCAGTAGTAAAAGATAGAATGTAAAAAAAAATAAAAAATGGTGTTATTCTTACCCTCCGACGTCCCGCGCAGCCGTTCCCAGTAATCCTTTGCGAAAATGCCCGCGATGACGTCCGTTCTCACGGGATCGCGATGTCTCGCGGTCATTCGCGAAGACGTCACGCGAATGACCGCGACACTTCGCGGGCATTTTCGCAAAGGACTACAGGGAACGAAAGCGTGAAGAGAAGCGGGAAGACTGCGCGGGACATCGGAGGGTGAGAATAACAATATTTTTTATTTTTAAATTCTATTTTTTACAGGGATATGGTACCCAGAGCCCGGAGGACAGTCTCCTCTCCTCCGGACCGTGGGTACCATCTGCAATTGTTCTGCTTACTTTCCGCATGGTGTGCACAGCCACATGCGGGAAGTAAGCGGAACAATGCATTCCTATGGGTGCGGGATCGCCGCGATTCCGCAAATTAATGAGCATGCTGCGGTTTTTACCGCAAAGCGATTCCGCCGCGGCAAAAACCGCAGCATTAGCACAGCATTGCGGAATCCCATAGGAATGCATGGGATGCTTATTTTTCGCGTTTTCGCGGCAAAATCGCGCGGTTAAAACCGCCGCGGAAACGCGTAAAAAATGCCACGTGTGAACTCAGCCTTAAGGTGTTTTGTAATTGTTTTCTATGTGTTTGTATGTGTTTGTGTTTGCCTGCCATTGTTTTCAATGTTGTTCGACGAACATTCAACAAACTTCCCTCCTGTGCGACGAACCAAAACACTAACGGGGTGGCTCAACACTACTCCTGATATATAGACGTACATTGTTAATGTTTAAACTATGCTATATATACCTGCTATCTGATGATACTCTACATTTTGTCTACTTTTTATATTCTTGTCTAATCCATACTGAGCCTGTGAGAGTCTCTGTGTGACTGATGGAATATATTTGGAGATTGACAATTATCCTTTGACTGAATAGAGCTGTACACTTCTGATACAGTGCCATATATCTGATGTTATTTTGTGTCTATTTTGTGCTAAATTTGGAAGTTTGGTGGAAGAGGCCGCGGACGTGGGTGTGGGGGGGCCAGCTGGTACTGATGGTGGTGCATCTGCTGGTAGTGGCAATAGCACTAAGGCAGGAGGTATTGAGCCTGCGTCATGGTCTGGCTCCGGAACGCCTGGAATACTACCTTTTCTGGGAGTAGGTTAACCGCTTTTAATGCCGGAGCATGAGGAACTGGTTTTTGCTTATATTGCCGAAATAGACTCCAGCAAATATGCCCTCCTCTTCTGAAGTTTCAAAGAATGCAAGCACTGAGTCGTCAAGCGCTGGCTCCTGGTCAGGAAGAACCCCTTTCCTTGTGTCCTGCACCCCAACCCAAAGTGAATGATGCAGCAGGCCACACTTCACATTAGTCCATGTAGCTCTTTCTATCATACCATGCCAGGGTTATCAAGTCAAATCGTGAATTCCCCAGTCCAAGATGAATCTGACATGGAGTGTGGGTGGCCAGCCAGGGCAGTGGGGTTAATCGGTGATGGGCCGGTGTCTCACAGGGATGTGTCACGGTGGTGGTGACCCGTTCCGTGACCCTGGGCGTCCATGCAAAGGGGTGAATTATGTTTATAGGTGAATGATACGTGATGCCACCTGTGGTTTCTGATTAGATTGACCAGCGCTGCACTGTCGCTTCTCTGGGACAGATGTTGTGGTGCGGCTAAGATATAGAAGCCCTGCACAGGTAGTCGTAGGGCAGTCACAGGGCAGATGAAAGCGTTGGTAGATGGTGTGCAGTGCAGGATGTAGCAGAGCCGTGTGCCAGGCGCAGGAGAAAGATGACAGACACAGTCGTGCAGTTCCTTTACCTGTACTTGGTAAGTGCCATCCAGGACCCAGAGTACAGATGGAGAAGGAGTTGGTCAGCCTGGAAGCCAATTTGGAATTCTCTCTCTGCAGATAGGTAGTGTGGCCTCCGTTCTAGCGCTTATCTGAGGTACTTGCAGTGCTGAGTTCAATGAAGTTCCCTCTGTTGACTCTCTTTTGGAACTTTCTCATATGGCAGGCAGCCATAGCCTTTTCCTTCTGGCTCCCACACGTCGCTGCTGGGGCCTTCAAGCCTTAGTTGGGTACAGAGCATTTACAACTGCTACTTCCTCCGGTTTCGGCTGCAGGAACGTCAGTGTCCCTACAAACTCGGAGACCGGAATCCGGACCATGCGCTCCAGCTAGGAGTGAGCCTTAACTCTGCTCATCCTCCTTCTCCCCTTCTCACGTCCACACACTTCCCCCTCCCTTCACAGTCTGCCCTAACTTACCTCCTCCCGACCACAGAGAGCAGCTCCTTAGCAGTCAGGTTCAGAGGTCTGTGTTGTGTGTTGGTTTAACTGCTAGAGATCCTTCGTTGCTCCCAAGCATGACATCACACTCCCTAGGAGGAAGGTTATGCCACTATGGCGACCGTACTCCTGGGGGCGCCACAAGTGCACTGATGCCCAGCCACTGCTAGATGATTCTGCTGGTACATTGTCCCAGATCACTACATTCCCCTCTCACTCTACACAGCCAGAATCTGACCCTGATGAAACTCAGGTTACCCTTCCCATATACTGTACCACCTTACACGGTGACAAAGAGGAAGGTGCAGATGAAAGTGCAGGTTCGGCCCACCCGCCATCAGACACACCGCCGTACTATCAAACATAGCTTACCCCGCTCACAGTTTAACACTAGGACTACTGGACTCGTGACCCCGCCTAGAACTACTGAAAGGAGTCATTTTGACTCCTTGCTTGTTTTCGTTTATTTTTAGAGTTTCATTTGTGGTTATTTATTAATAATTATATTTTTTGTAATGTATTATTATTGTGAGATCCAACAGTAATGCTTTTGATTGTTTTTTTTCTGCTTTTCTTATTTTTCTACAGAAAATAACAATAATTATAATAGACGTTTTTCAAACATTTTTTTTTATTCAAATGCACACATATAAACAACAACTGAAGAACAAAAAGCAGAGAAAATGTAGGTGGAGGAGCATAAAAATGAAAATATGGTGCAGAATTCACCTTCTAAACATTTGGTGTTTCGCATTTTAGGCATTGCCTTTGATTTATGGCAGTACATTGCCCACACAAAGACTTACCACAAGTCTTACAATTGCCGACAGATCTATTTTTCTTGCACTTTTCTTTGATCTGGCAAAATTTTGTTTGAACCATCACTTCTGAGCATGTAGAAACTTGGGACGTGGAACCCTTTTCCCTATCTGTGACATAAGGACCACTCAACTCTCTCACAAGCGTTTGCAAAAATGCCTTGCGTGACATTTTTTGGTGGGTAATCTCCTTGAATATTATCCATGCATTTATACCCGCAAAGTCTAAGGCATTTTCAAATGCATGAACAGGCCATCTCCTTGTGCATGTTCGTGTGGTATATTTTCGTGCCATCTGATCCACTACATCTACTCCATATTTTGTTTCATTGTAAAACTTTACCGTTTCTGGAGTTTTTTTAGCGGAATCAGACGCAACAACAACATCTGGATGGACGGAACTCAAAATGACAACATTTTTGTTGGGCTTTCCTTGATATACTGTAAGTGAAAAATTGTCTTCATTTCTAAACACTTTAGTGTTGTACAATTCCTCTTTCATGGATTTTATTTCTTTAGGCACTTCTCGCCTTATCTTGTTCAGTGTTCCCACGATGGTTGTTCCTTTGCTTTTTAGCTGTTTAGCTAATTTTACTGAAGTAAAATAATTATCGGTTGTAACATTGCGACCTTTTTTCAAAAACGGGTCCAATAACTTCATTACCACATGGTCAGCTAAACGGTCCTCAGCACGGCGTGTGTCATCTTTTGCCTAGATAAGGGAAGCCATTTGCCAGATATTTGCTCTCCTTATCAACAGCTAGCCAATATTTGTGGCCATATTTATCTGGTTTGGAAGGCATGTACTGCGTGAATGGACACCTAGTTTTGCTTGGGAAAAGTTGCTCATCCACCGTTATGTATGGGCCAGGTTTGTAACACGCAATACAATTTTCAATAAACCTGTCCCACACAGTAGAAAATAGAGCAAACTTGTCCGTTTGCAGTCTCTCCGATCGAGTAGATTTCTCATCAAATCTGATAAGATAAGAGCCTAGAGTAAACAAGCTATTTTGTTCAGTATTACACAGTAATACAAGCAGGTAAAATACAAGGAAAATGTGAAAAGTTGACATGTAAATTGAACTACATCTATATGAACATCAGGGTAAATAAGACAGAGTGAAAAAATTATGCACAAAACTTTATAGCAACATTTAGTGACAAAAGGACCTCAAAATATAGTAGGGAGTCAAAATGACTCCCTTCAGTAGTTCTTGGTAAATTTTGAAAAAAACGCGCAAATTTTTCACCAAAATTATTTATTCTCACAAAATCTTTTTTCACATCATATTTGAGGAAAAGTCACCGAGTTTCAAGCCGGAATTCTGAAAAATGTAGTCACAGAAGAGAAATAAAAAACGAAAGGAGTCAAAATGACTCCATCAGTAGTTCTAGTGTCGCATAGTATCAAACCCACAGCTTCTGCCGGAACGTCTCGATGAAATGTCCAAAAAATTTCCGGCTCGCCATTACCCTCAAAATCTCCTCAATAAAGAAAAAATTTTGGCTCTCATCCCGGTCCCTCAACAAACTGTTCAATCCAAACCTGAACGTATTCCCTTCGTCCACACCCACCACCCCATCATGCCTAAAGTCTATATCATCATCCGAAAACACTGGCCGATGCTCACATGGTCATATCCACAGGTTGAGGCATTTAAGACTCCACCCATTAATGTGCAAAAGAAGACCTCACAATATTTGAGACAGGGTCGTCAAAGCCGATTTGGGCAGCTTTACCCGGGTCCCCAGACAAACTTTCCTCAGCAACGAGAGGAATGGCACATTTCCCTTTTTGGGATGTGCAAATGTGACACCCCAGAGTCTGGTTGTCACAGTGACATCCCCTCCCTCTAAGAGGTGAAGTGATGCTTGGAGGCAGAAAGGGACCCCCATGCCAGCTAATACATTAAATCACAATTCCTGCTGCAGGTCAGAAAAGGGAGCTGCCTTATAAATTCTGGCCAGCAGATGGGGTTGGTGAGTCAGCTAGAAGACAGCTGAGGGAGTTGTCATGGAAATGAGAGCAGCTGTGAGCAGTGAGGAGAAATTACAGTTAAACGTGACGACGTGAGGTAAAAAGATCTTTCTGGAAGATCCAGTCAGTTCAGGAGGGAGTTGATCTGAGAGGAGTTCAAGACAGGCAGCTCATCTGTGAAGAGGGAAAGGACAAGAGCAGAGATGGAGAGACTCTGGGGAAGCTAAAATACTGCATATAGCAGACCCCTGAGCGAAGCGCTAATAAGGAGAAAAGGGACGTCAGAGTCCTGGGTGGTCAGGAACTGTATGTTCTGATCATCGGATCTGAAAGTACAGGGAATTGTAAATTCCTGTGCGACATTGAACACCTGAGGGCACGGCAGCAGATAAGGAGCCTGGGGCCGACGGTGAAAAGGATGGTATCCGTGGAATAGGCTCATGCTGACAGCCATACAGGTTAGTGAAATCATCATGCAATTAAGGGTCGCAGCATAGTTATAAACAGCGGAGACCCACACACAAAGCGCAGAAGGAAGGTCCTAAATCCCCACCTGGCAAGGTGGATCCCCTGAATGCCTCCAGGCGAGCCAGACTCATTCCATCACCTGTACTTTATGTGGTACTCCGGACTGCAACCAATTGCCAGTAAAAGGTAAAGAAACTGCACCTCTCTGTGTCCTTCTCTCATTTCTCTGCACCCCAACGTTCACAGCCATTTTGACTATTAATTTAACATCTTTGCTCTGGGACTTTTGCTCTACCTGTGGAGAGCTATTTTCACCTCAGCTGCGACACACCAACAGTTTCAGGGGAACAACACTGCAGCGCTGGTCACCTCTGACCAGAATACCACAGGTGGCGTCACGTATTTAACCATCTATAAACTTTATTTTCATTTTTACCACATAAATACCACACAACTTTCCCCTATTTTATTACTGGACAACTCTGGGTCACGGACCGGGTCGCCGCCGTGACACCGTCCCCCATTGAAGTCGACGGGCCCGGTACCGAGTACCTCCAGGCCCCGCGGGGCGCTCCACATGCTGCTCAAATGTTATTAAATCTAGCACTATTACCCACCCACACTCTGGCAAACAGTATGCCATAAAAGGTTTCTTCACCTGTGAGTCCAACAACGTTGAATACGTGGTAAAATGCCCATGTGGTCTACTTTAAGTTGGTGAAATGACATAACACATCCGTGACCGTATAGCGAGCAACAAATCGACCATTAGATGCAAAAAGACATGGCTTCCTCTTCCCCATCACTTCGTAGCCACTAACCACTCGGTCTCTCAATTACGTTTCCAAATATTGGAACAGGTCGAAAAACCACGACGGGGTGGTGACCACATTAAACGCTTATGAGAAAGGGAATCCTTTTGGATTTACACCTTACAGACGTTGTCACCCAAGGGCCTTAACAGGGAACTAGATATGGTTTTCAGATAAGTAATAGCACAGGTTTCTTGCTTGCCTATTTGTTGTCTGATTCTGTTGCATACGTAAAATGTGAACTTTATATTTGCAGGTATGTGTATAGCATGTTGACTTTCACTTCTTCTCCATACTAACTCTTCCTAATTTTTCAGGCGTCTTGACCCTTACATTTTACACCCATCAGGGTAAGTACTGGTATTTTTCTATTCTTATTTTTTTAATTTTAATTTTTTTCTTTTCCTTTTTCACTTTTTTTCATTTTTTCCATTTAATATATTTTCTTTTTTTGCATTTTTTTTCATTTTTTCATTATTATTAATTTTATTATTATTATTGTTTTTATTTCATCTATTATTTTTTTCAATTTTTATTTTTTCAATTTTCATTATTACAATTATTTTTATATTATTATTTTGATTTTATTTTTATTTGTTTTCATTATTTCATCCTTTTTTAAAATTTTTTTCATCCCCTTTCCCCCTTTTTATTTTTTTTTATTTCATTCTATTTCCTTGTCCTTTTTAATCCCTTTGATCCATTTCGTTCATTATACTCATTTTATTCACCTCATTCATTAATTCCTTCTTTTTATATTCTCTTCCCACTCCTCTATTGCTCCTGTTCTATTTCCCTACTTCTACTCCTTTCTCCTTCCATCCTTCCCCTTCTCTCTCCTTGTTTTGTGCCCTCTCTCTCTCCTCTCTCCTTATCCCTCTTGCTTCACGGCGCAGTCAGACACTCTCTCCTCTCTCTCTCCCCCCTCCCTCCCCTAGTGCTACTATGCAGGCACCGGGTACACTTTTGTTTATGTCTCCTCTTTCCCTTGTAGTGCGCATGTGCCTGCCAGCATTCAATATATTTCTACCTCCAGAACACAAAGAAGGTGCCCCCACCAACAGCGCTACAAGCCTCGGCTTCAGTACACACCGCTGATGTTTTCCACACAGTATGCACAGTCCAGACACTCCCACTGACTTCCGGTCTTCAGGGTACTTTAACCCACTGACCACCAATGACTGCACACTCCACCACAGATGGCGCTTGGTGCCCCACGCTTCCAGGTTTGTCCTGCAGCACTGCTGCACTGTGGGCTACTTTATAATACTTTCATGCTGTTAACTCTTGCACTACCTGTCCCCTCAGCTCATCTCAGGACCTCTGCCTGGTCCCTGCCTGACCAGACTTCCACATATGGCACTTTAGGTATGCTTCTCCTCTGTCCCTCTAATTCCCTTTCTTTTCCTTACAGCAGTTTCCTATGCTGGTCCAAACCTCTTGTTTGTTTCCTCCTTTTTCAGCCCCTTCTGCATATTCATAATGCCGCGATTGCTCCTTTTTCTCTTGTGAATTAAGGTCAGGCTCCATGCTTGCACTGCCTAATTATGTTGCTTTTATGTCATTTGCTCTATTATGCCAGCCTTGCCGTAACCCAGCTTCATGGCTGCTTCCATCAAAATTTACTGGATCTAACTCCAATATCTTATGGGCTAACTCATTGATTTGTACAATTTTGATCCACAATGATTTTGCGCACAACGATCCTGTACATGATGATTTTGTACATAGTGTAAATATGTATATCTGTATAAAACTCTACAGAGTTTGTACATTTTTGTGATTATCACTGTATATAGCCTAATGTCTATCTTTGTATGTGTCTTTTCTAGTGAGGTTTGAAAGTGACCCGACATAGGGTCGAAACGTTACCTCAACGCACCATTCCCCTGTGGTGTCTTCAATAAAAAATGTTTTGCATTGAAAATCAAAATTTCCCACAGTGCAGCTGTTTTCTCTTTACTGGATTACCCTCTGGACTAAGTTCCAGGTTCAGCTCGCACCTACCTCATATCCACAGAGTGCACGCCTTGTCTGTATCACCATTACTATCTATAACAATTGACGGCATCACGCTTTCCCCGTACCAGAGGTCCGCTGCCTCAGAGTAACCCTTGACTCTGCCCTGTCCTTCAAACCACACATACAAGCTCTCTCCACTTCCTGTCACCTCCAGCTCAAAAATATTTCCAGAATCCGTCTCTTCCTCAACCCTCATTTTTGTACATGCCCTCATCATCTCCCACCTCGACTATTGCAACATCATTTTCTGTGGCCTCCCTGCTAACACCCTCGCACCTCTCCAGTCCATCCTTAACTCTGCCGCCCGACTAATTAATCTCTCTCCTCGCTACTCCTCCACTTCTCCCCTCTGCAAATCTATTCACTGGCTCCCATTCCCTCAGCGTATCCAATTCAAATTACTAATACTGACCTACAAGGCCATCTATAACTTGTCTCATCCATATATCTCTGAACTAATCTCCCGATATCTTCCCTCGCGTAATCTCCGGTCCTCTCAAGACCTCCTTCTCTCCTCCACACTTATTCACTCCTCACCCAACCGCCTCCAAGATTTCTTCCGAATAGCCCCCATCCTCTGGAATTCTTTGCCTCAACATGTCCGACTATCAAACACACTCGGATCCTTCAGACGAAACCTAAAAACCCATCTCTTCAGGAAAGCTTACAACCTGCAATGATCCCCGCTGTCTCCTCACCACTACTGGAGCTACCGCCTCACCATCACTGGAGCTGCTGTAACCCCCCAACCTACTGTATCCTTCCCCACCATCCTGTAGAATGTAAGCCCGAAAGGGCAGGGTCCTCTCTCCACTCTGTATCAGTCTGTGATTGTTAGTTTGTTTACTGTAAGTGAAATCTGTACTTTGTATGTTAACCCTTCTCATGTACAGCACCATGGAACCAATGGTGCTTTATAAATATATAATAATATATACTAGCTGAAGAGCCCAGTAACTAACTGTGGTTAGTTATAACACATTATATTGATTATATTGCACATAAAACCATTTCACATCATATATTCAACACTACAAATTTGCAACACATATTAACTAAATGATTACCCAAGTATTGATAGTATTTTATTTTCAACTCATTCAAGAACCTTTTGATAACCAACATTTTTGTTTTTTCCTTCCGGTGCAAAGTCTTCAAAAAAGAAAAATTTTGCTTCAACAAAACGGTGCTGGTGCATGCATTGCTAGTACCAATTGGCAAGCAATGCTCTTAATCTGCACATGCACAGCCCACTGTGTTCCGAGTACCAGTGTGGGAACGCGCACAAGAAAAAGAAATTGTCACTGTTGAACATAGCAACGCTCCCACACTGGTAGACGGGTCACAACCGGCGTCATTTTGTTGATGCAAATTTTTTTTAACACGATATTAACCCTTTTATGACTGCGGATGCGACTTTTAACGGCGGCAGTTAAAGAGCCTTATTCCTCCTGCTCCTCCTTTATACACATCATTTTTCTGCAGCACAGCTTTTCACCTTTATAGTTGCCTCCAACGGCAGCACCTCTCTCCTCTTCCATATACAATTGGAAACACTTAATCAAGAGAGAAATTGCAATAAAACATATCGTTTACCTCAGTATTTGTAAGCTAAAATTTGGAGGAAAACAATCAGAGGAAAAGTATATTAGAAACATGTCACCACTTTCCTGTTATGAGCACAGCGGTGTAATCCATAAGGCTCCTCCCTTGCCCTTGACGTCATGCCTCACAAGAGCAACTTCATTCTAGACATGACGGAGCTAGATGTGGCCTGTGCCTGCCACGCACTGATACTCTGAAGGCGGCAGCCCTGATTGTAGCTTGCAGTGGCTGGGACATCACAGCCAGTGAGTTTTGCAGGGTGGCTTTCGAGGTGAATGTGTCGCTGCCTGTGTGCGCTAACAACGTGTGCTGTGTGGACAGAGCTTTGCGTGTGGAGTGTGGCTATGTGGAGTGGGCGGGGCTATGTGGAGTGGGTGTGGCTTGATACATACATACACTCAGCTTTTTGTCGAAACTAAAGAACACATAAATGAAAGATAATTACATCCATAAACAAGAAATCTATAATTTTGACAGATGCTTAATAAAAAGCTCATACTAGTGGTCTTAAAAATATACCTAGGTTGTATTAATCTCTTGTAGCAAATCCATAGCTCGGTCATTGTGGATTTCCCCTTTTAATATTCGCAGAACAATCTGCATGTCACATTGGTGAATTTTACTGCTGATTTGCCTCAGATATATAAATGGCATTCACATGGTATTGCCCTATGCATACAGGCTGTGTCTAGCGCCAACTATTGTAAGTAGCAATCCTACAAGTTAATATCGACTCTGTAACGAGCCTTGTCACATGACTCAGGATAAAAGGTTTTTATCCAGAGTCATGTGACAAGGCTCTTTAGAGACTCCATATTCACTTTTAGTATTGCTACTTCCAATAGTTGGCGCTAGAGTTCTAGTCCTCTTCCTCTCTCAAGAGACAATTTGCATATTGCCCAGAGGAGCAAAAGTCTGCTCACATTGGCATGTCAGGCTTGACTGTCACTGTCTCCTAGGAGTAGCGTTAACCCTTGGATAACACTCACACAGAACCAGCATTAGGACATTAGGATAGGCTAACATAAAAAAATTGTAGACAATTTCATTCAGAAAAGTGGGATATATTTTTTTCTCATTTATCATTTGTGCACAATCTTCTTTTTTTCTTAAAGCAGCAGATATTAATCATTTACAAGATTATTTACAGTTTCCTATGTTACAGAATTGTAATGTACGGTATCTATAAAAATCAGATGCTATACTGTATATTATGGCATATTGTATTGTATGGCATCCGATTTTGTTTTTCTCGCACCCACAGACTTGATTGTGTGAGTCTCATCTAATTTAAAGAAGAAACTAGCGCATGCTGTGATTTTTTTTCATACTTGATGTGGTCATTAAAAAAAATTGCACGGCCCTATTGAATAACATTGGTCCGAGTGCGATCCATTTTTTTGACAGGTAGCACTCGGACTGAAAGAACAGTGTTGTGCACAAGACCTAACAGTACTGTATGCGGAGACTCTGGTTTGGTTTCCTAATTCCTGGAACAATAAGGTATGATTTGTAACGACAAATACATTTTGACAGACCTGTATAGATTCAGACAAGAGTAGATTGGGTCCATGCAGCATAACAGAGCCTGCCCCTATTAACTGCAATACAAACTCATAAACATCATCAAAGAAGTTTTCCCTTGCAACTTTCTGTAAATTGGTCTTTGCCATGACCAAAAATTACAAACTCACTTGGCACTCCCTCTCCCCTGGTCTAGCACTGTATCTCGGCCGCTGCCCCATTGATTCTGTACAAGCTGCAGTGGTGATGTTGCGTTTACAGTGCTGCAGCCAATCACTGAGCTTGGTGGCTCTTCCAGTATAGATGGCGCAAGCTCAGTAATAGGCTGCTGTGTGAAAGGGCAATTGTATCTTGTGCTAACTACTAATGAACCTTATTGCTGTGTTAAACATTTTTTTTCTCACTTAGAATTAGGATGTAGAGCAAGCAGTTGGCTCCAAAATGGTACAGACACCCTGCATAGCCACATGTCGGATGGTCTTACACTTTTCATTTAATGCCTTTTTGCAGAATGGACCCAGATATTAACAAAATATCTCCGAGATCAATTGGTGAAGATCGCTGATTTCTATCACGCAAACTCCAGCCAATGCAACAATCCCTTGGCGGAAACAAAAGACATGGAACAGGCCTTAAAGCAGTGGGAATATAAAGAAGGGGGCTGGGGAAGGGCACAGCCTAGGGGAAGCCCCCCATGACTGCTATGGGCGGGAAGTTTTGAACTGGTGTTGTGCCAGTTTGAAATGGTTGGCCGGGACGGGGCCGGGGGAGGGGTTTAAGGTGGGGACAGCCTGTATTAGGGAAAAAGTGCGGGAAAAACCGCACTCACCAGCCAGGAGCAGAGGAGAGAAGTACCTGAATCGATGGACGACGAGCAGCAACTTTTCGCCAGGCTGCAGGATGTGGCCAGGTCCAGGAGGGGAGGATGGCTTCAGTCCCAGCTTTCCTCTCTCCTCAGCGCTGCGGAGCAAGGAACCAGCCGGCGTGGAAGGAGGACCCGTCCCCCCGAAAGGCTGTCACCGGAGGTGTCAGCCCGCAGCAGGCGGCGGCTGCGGAGCCCCTCTAGGGACCCTGCGGGCGGCGCGACTGATGGGGCTGCATCCCCTCCCCGCGCCCGTCCCGGCAGGAATCCGCCCAGCCGGCCGGTCAGCACGGGCGGCAAGCATGGAGGAGCAGGACAGGACCAGCAGGCCGGACCGGAAGTGACGTCGCGGGCAGGAGCCGAAGAGTCGCGCAGCAGCAGAGGGGAGTGTGAAGGCCGCGGCAGGCCCTCAGGCAGCAGAAGGACCGGAGGTGCAAATTCAAGCATGTGTGCTCCCACTACAACGGTAGCTCACACGGCGCTTCCAAATGTTTTAAGAAAGGGAAAGGAAAGCCAAATGTGGGTGCCGGTCAAGGGGGAGAGCCCGGTGAGGGTTCAAGAGATGGCCCCCTTTCTAAGTAGGTACCCGGCTCGGGCAGAGGCCAGCGTGCTTTTGAATGGTTTTGTTGACGGTTTCAGGATTCCGCCTCCTGGCCATGTGGTTCCTTTTTCTGTTAAAAATTTGCGGTCGGCAATACTGCATGCGGAGGTAGTAGATGAGAAGTTGAAAAAGGAAGTGGATTTGGGCAGGATGGCCGGTCCGTTCCCCACGGCTCCTGTTGCGGGCGTGATTGTTTCCCCGTTGGGGGTTGTGCCTAAGAGGGAGCCGAATAAGTTTCGTTTGATTCAGCATTTGTCTTATCCAAAAGGCTTGTCAGTTAATGATGGTATCGATAGGGAGTTGTGTTCTGTGGAGTATACCTCTTTTGATACGGCGGTTAAGTGGGTGCGACGTTATGGGTCAGGGGCTTTGTTGGCAAAGACAGACATTGAGTCCGCTTTTCGGTTGCTACCGGTTCATGCAGATAGTATCCTGCTGCTGGGATGTTTTTGGAGGGGGAATTTCTACCTCGATAGGTGTTTGCCGATGGGTTGCGCAATTTCTTGTGCCTTGTTTGAGACGTTTAGCACTTTCCTGGAGTGGGTGGTAAGGGATGTTACGGGAATGCAGTCGATCATTCATTATCTGGATGATTTTCTTTTTATTGGCCCCCCGGATTCGCCGTTGTGTAGGAACGCGTTGGCAGGCATGGTTTGGGTGGCGGAGCATTTTGGGGTGCCGCTGGCATCTGAGAAGACGGAAGGCCCTAAGGCCGTTATAAGTTTTTTGGGCATAGTTGTCGATTCGGAGAGGATGGAGTGTCGGTTACCAGAGGACAAGTTGGCATTGTTGAAACAGGAGGTGGACAGGATTTCGAAGTTGCGCAAAGTGACCCTCAAGGAATTACAATCCCTATTGGGGAGATTGAACTTTGCCTGCAGGATCATGCCTATGGGTCGAATTTTTTCTCGTCGTTTGGCTAGCGCGACGGCGGGAGTGAAGGCTCCGCACCATTACGTTCGCTTGACGAAGGAGCATAGGGACGATTTGATGGTGTGGCAGCAGTTTTTGCGGAATTACAATGGGCGGTCGCTGATACAAGAGGAGACATTGAGCAATTTTGATTTTGAAATATTTACGGATGCAGCAGGCGGCTCTGGTTACGGCGCCTACTGTAAGGGAAGGTGGAGTGTGGGGCGGTGGCCTCAGGCGTGGAAGTTGTTGGGCCTTACCAAAAACTTGGCACTATTGGAGCTGTTTCCTATCGTGGTAGCTGTTTTGGTGTGGGGTCCCATGTTCGAAAATAGGAGAGTGCGCTTTCATTGCGACAACGCGAGTGTTGTAGCGGTCATTAACAGTTTGTCGGCCTCCTCTCCCCCCGTAGTTAGATTGGTTAGGGTTTTGGTTCTTCGCTGTCTGGATTTGAACGCAGGGATTTCTGCAGTGCATGTGCCCAGGGTTACGAATTCAATAGCAGACTCTTTGTCTCGTTTTCAGTGGGGCCGTTTTCGAGAATTGGCGCCAGGAGCGGATGCCACGGGCGTGGAATGCCCTTCCTTTCTGTGGAAGGTGATTACGGAAGAGCAGGAAGACTGATTCGGGAATCCTTATCGCAGCAGACATGGTCGGCCTACGATTCTTCGTGGCGAGTATGGCAGAGTTGGTTGGCAGAGTGGGGTGGGGTCGAAAGTGATGAGGATAGGATGTTGGCGGTATTGTTTTTAATTGGGAAGGCAGCTGACTGCGGTTGGTCTGCTGCTAAGGTAAACAAGTTTGTAGCTGG
The DNA here is from genome assembly GCF_039654945.1 of Dendrobates tinctorius. Lineage (NCBI taxonomy): Eukaryota > Metazoa > Chordata > Amphibia > Anura > Dendrobatidae > Dendrobates > Dendrobates tinctorius. Next base: position 75,005,884 of record NW_027361728.1, on the reverse strand, counting down.
TTTAGCTTTCGGTTTCAAGTTGCAAGGGGTGGGGGACGTTACGAAGAGCTTCTTAGTGAGTCAGGCGTTAAAAGGGTTTCGTAGGGGTAACAAAGCCGGCGACAAACGAAGGCCTATTTCGTTTAGTACGTTGGAAGGCTTAGGCAGAGTCCTTGGGGGTATTTGCACGTCAGTTTTTGAGTTGGCCCTGTTTCGGATGGCTTTTTCTTTGGCCTTTTTTGGGGCAATGCGCATTGGCGAGGTGGTGTCAGGCAGCAGGGTTTCGGCGGGAGGGGTGTTGGCAGAAGATGTGGAATTTTGGGCGGGGGGCATTGTTTTTTGGATTCGGCGTTCAAAAACTGATCAACAGGGTAGGGGCAGACGGGTAGTTTTGGGGCGAGTTGATGGGGCATTAATGTGCCCTCGTGGCTGTTTGGAAGCGTATTGGGGCGTATGGGCGGGTAGGACGGGTCCTCTCTTGTGCCATGCGGACGGCACCTATTTGTCTCGGTTCCAGTTCATTGCGGTTTTGAAGAAGGGATTGGCAGAGTTGGGCCTTCCCCAGGACATGTATGGGTCTCATTCATTTAGAATTGGTGCTGCGACCGAAGCGGACAGCCTTGGGTTGGGGGCTGATGCGATTAGGAGAATTGGCAGGTGGCAGTCGGATCGGTATTTACTGTATGTTCGGCGTTAGCTGTGTGGTTTGCATGTCCTGGATGTGTTTTTTCTATATTCTGTTGTTTTTTCAGGTGGCGCCCCCTTTCTTGCCTGGATATTCGGACACTCTTACGTTTATTGGGGTGCGCTACGAGCCGACGCGAGGCCAGATGGTAGGCAATTGGGCTTTGGGAGGGAGCAGGTGCTGGTCCGTTGGTTGGGTTTCCGAGGAATGGTATGGAGCAGGGTGCTCCTGGAGTTAACCAAGTCCGCTCGCTTGGATAGAACCCCCGACATTATTGTTTTCCATGTGGGGGGCAATGATTTAGGGGTCAGGCCGGTGAGAGAACTAATTAGGGACATACGTTCCGATTTTTTGAGGTTGTGGACATCGTTCCCGAACGTGGTGACGGTATGGTCAGATGTGGTACCCAGACAGAGGTGGAGGCAAGCGAGATCGTTGAAAGGGATTAACAGGGCAAGGGTGAAATTGAATCGCGCGGTGTCGGCGTTTGTGTCCAGGAATGGGGGCATTAGTGTTCGTCACTTTGAATTGGAGACGGGTGCCGGTAATTTTTGGTTGGCCGATGGGGTTCATTTAAATTCTATTGGTATTGATTTATGGGCACTGTCAATACAGGAGGGGATCGAGAGGGCCTTGGTGGTTTTGGGGCACTCACGAGCCTGAGGTGGTCAGGGCTGTTCGTGGTTGGCGGGGGGTGGGGTTCTTGGAGTTGACGGTGATTGGTCGGGGAAGGATTCGGAAGTAACATTCCCGACAGTTTAAAATGGTATGGGGGATCTGGCTTTTGGGTATGGGCTCTGGACGGGGTTTTACCTCGGGAGCTATGGTGGTTGGTCTCCCAGAAGGGGAGTTACGGTGCCCTCGAGCTGGGCTGGACGGCTGGGGGTAACATGGTGGAAATAAGTTTATAGCCAGATCTTTCTAGCTCCAAGAACCCTCCCCTCATAATTTTGAATTATTTAATGTTTATTGTTAATGTTTGTTAATAAAATTGGCCGCTGTGGCCAAAATTATCCAAAGAATTTAAATTGTACCGTGTCTTATTCTCAGGAGAAGGGAAAGAGGGGGATGATAGGAGGCGGTGAGGTATCGAGGAGAAGGTAAAACTGAAGTCGCCATATGCGGTCATGAGAAATTGGCATTTTACATGTTTCAGGTTGGTGTAATGAAAATTACATTACCATCATTTTTACCTTCTACTGGGATTTTATATACCAGTCTTAATGCAGAATGCACAACTTCTGTGCAATGCCGCAAGCTGTACTCCAGTCACTACATTTCTGTTGTAATTTAGGCAAGTTTTGAGGCACCAATTGTGAAGAATTTACAGCCATACCCCCACCTCGCTCATTTTTTTTTAAAAAGCAATGTTGCCACAAATTTTGCATTATTTGAAACCGTTATACATCAGAATCTAAGGTGAAAGCTGTTTGTTGAGTCAGGGCCACTAGGCCTGATGTATCAAAGCTAAGCCAGAATTCTGACTGGGATCCTAAACTTCATCTTCTCCTGTTGTAAATACCAAGAAAGGGTCGAGTAGACTGATGTCACACACACACGCGCGCGCGCGAGCAGACCCCGCCCACATTTACTGCAGTCATAAACTGAGCTAATTGTACACTAGGTTTTCATGGCAAATTTCAGCAGCTGCTCCCCCTAGTGTTTAAAGGTGGAAGTATGAAACATTATTTAATTATTTTCATACTTTACTTCATTAAAAACAAATGATAAAAAATTCAAATATTAATACATTTTTTTCAACTGTTGACTTTTTTTATGGCACCTTCTCTTTAACACTCAGGCTACAATAAAACCCCATCTGGCACCCAGTCTACAGTAAAAGGCCCCCTGTATCTTTGGCTCTATGAGTGCTTACTTCCGCCCAGCACCAGTGTCTTAGTCTTTGGCATTCTGCAGTAACATCTGCAGCATGATGAGGAAGCTGACCCACAAGTACTGTGCTTACCTGTGCACATTTTTCAAGCTAGTTACTTTCCAAATAAACATTTCAACCCTCAACAACCCGGCTCAGTCAAGGTGTGCTGACCCCTGACTAATATCACTGCCCTTATAGACCCCACCAACCTTTAACGCTTAAATACCAACCAGAACTATACAGGGCAACTAAACGGGACCAAACCACTTGTAAGACGATGACTAATGAAGGTTTATTGATTCCAGTATTCTTGTGAATAGAGCTTGCAGTTTCAGCATTGAGAGTCTATAATAATTGCTTGACATTTGCAGCAAATTATTACAAAAGATTACCAAAAGGGGGCACTGCACAACTGGAAATGAACTTCGCAGTTGTGGTTAGTTTTTTGCTGTTTTTTTTGTAGGAAGGTTTGCTGGAAAGGCATGAATACTTAACATAGATGCTGGAAATGTTGGAAAAAGGCCACCTGCTGGATGATGAGCTTCTGAAAATCTTATTATCCCTTGTTCTGCAGATATGTAAAACATTTCGAAGAAACCTTTATTTTTATCTGCTATTTGGTTTTACAGTGAAAAAGAATCTTATTCTAATTTACCAAAAATGTAGTAATTAGTGATGACGTGAACGTGCTCACCATGATTCATTACTCGCCCGAGTATCACGGTATTTGGTGAACTCGGCGAGCACCGAGCATTTCCGGCATTACTCGTCGGGAACTAGGGTCTCCACACAGCATTTTTGGCGGACTTTAGAAACCCAATCACGCTGCAGGGATTGTCTGCTAGGCAATGAAACGTGCAGTAATTGGCTGGCCGCACAGCATCATCAGGGGTATAAGAGACTGGGCGCTGCCATGCTCGGCGGATTCAGCTCCGGGAGTAGATAGTGTAAGGAGAGCTACTGCCTTGATAGGGTCAGAATTGGGGATATATTGGTTAGTGTGAGGTCTACCATCCTAAACTACTCACATCCAGCTAAAGCAACAGTCCTTCAAAGGACTAATTCCGGAGTATATAGGTTCCAGTGTTAGGTAGGCAAGGTAGTGTACGTCGCTCCATATATATCAGTGCAAGGCCTGCAGGCACTGTATGTGTGCATATAGATCACTGCATACATCAAGAGGGTCCATTCCCTTCCTGTGTTATGGTGCTGCTGCTGCTACCTGTAGGATATATTAGACGTATATAGCCAGCCCCAGGTGTATTTTGAATACAGGCCACACATTTTTTGGTGTGGTATCTCTGTGCCAGCTCATATCTGTGCGTGCTCAAAGTTTTGCCAGTTTACGGTGGTTTTCTTTTTTTAGCCTGGCTGTCACTGTAGTTAAATACAGCAGTATTTAGCTCCCCCCCCCAAAAAAAAATACAGGGCACACATTTGCCGTAGTGGTATCTCAGTGGCCGCTCATATCTGTGTGTGCTCAAAGTTTTGCCAGTTTACGGCGGTTTTCTTTTCGTGTCCTGGGTGAAACTGTACTTATATACAGCACTATGTTTCATTATTTTAGAAAACAGGCCACAGTTTACAGTGCGGTCTATCTGTGACACACCTCATACATACATGTGCCAAAAATTGTGGCATTTTAGGCCTAACTTCTCTTTTTTGGCAGTCTGTCACTCTCGTTATATCCAGCAGTCTTTTTTATCCAAAAAATGAAAAACTACAGTCTGTTATCTCAGGCTGAGGCCTGCTGTGTCTGTGGTGTAAAAATCTTTGCTCCGCAGGCATACATTGCATAGTTCTGTCGGCTAGCCTTGTTCTACTCATTATTTTGTGTTTTCAAAAAATAACACAAAACATAAAAAAAAATTAATTCAGTCTATTATCTCAGGCTGAGGCCTGGAGTATCTGTGGTGGAAAAATCTTCACTTTGCAGGCATACTTATCACATATAATATTTTCTCCAAATAAATCCATTTGTATTGAGCTTTTCCAAATATTTCAGTAGTCCATTTAAAATGGGTAAGGCAAGGGGAAAGGGATGGGGAAGTGGACGTGATGCTGATGGTGCATGCAGAGGACGAGGCCGTGGCCAAGCTGAAAGTGGGCCACAGCAAAGACCCACATCTTTGCGTTCGACCTTCCTGTCCCAGTTTCTAGGGGACCGCACCACACCAATATTGAAGCCAGAGCAGTGTGAAACGGTTGTTGGTTGGATAGCGGATAATGCTTCCAGTCACTTAGCCACCACCACCATGTCTTCCACACGGTCAAGTCTGAGTAGCAGTCAGTGTGGACCGGATATTACTCACCCTGATCCTCCTTCCTCCCACCATGCCGAGTGTCCTGAGACAACTGATCCCACACTCGGACACTCCAAAGAGCTGTTCAGTTTTCCATTTGGAGATTCATGCCTCTCACCCGGTCCACTTGAAGCGAGGCAAGATGATATTCCATGTAGTGATGGACAAATCTTTGAGCAGCCACGGTCACAAGAGGAGAACGATGATGAGACACAATTGCCGGAAAGTCAGGAGGAGGAACACGGTGCGGATGTGGAAGACGAGGTGATGGATGACATAGTGACTGACCCAACTTGGCAGGAGGACATGCAGAGTGAGGACAGCAGCACACATGGGGAAGGAGGCATATCACCCATTCAGGCAGGAAGCAGTGTGGTGGTTGCAGACAGAAGGCGTGTATGTATTCCCCGTAACACCAACCTAACGGAAGTTGCCATTTCAACTGTTAAATCTTCCTGAGTCTGGTTATTTTTTAAAGACTCTGCCGATAACCCCAAACAGGCCATTTGCAGCACTTGCCATGCCCGCATCAGCAGGGGTAGCAAAACTATCAGACTGACTACCACCAGCATGATTAGGCACATGGCAGCAAAGCACCCAACTTCGTGGGCCAAACCCCAGGCTCCAGGAACACTGTCTGCAGGTGACAACACTGCTTCTTCCACTGTTTTGCATACAAGCCAATCCCCTGTTCACTGTGCCTGTGGAGATGCCTCAGGCCCTGCACCTGTTGTTGCCCACAGTCAACCAGCACCATCATCAAGCTGATCCACGTCCTTGTCCCAGTCTAGCCTTCAGTTGTCTATACCCCCAGTCATTGCAACGCAAGCGGAAATACCCAGCCAATGCCTCACAGGCCACAGTAATTAATTTGCACATTTCTCATCTGCTTGCGCTCGAAATGTTGCCTTTTAGGCTCGTCGAGATTGAAGCTTTCGGCAACCTGCTGGCGGCGGCCTCCCAAGGTACTCGGTCCTCAGTCGCCACTATTTCTCACATTGTGCTATACCGGCATTACACCAGCATGTGTCCCACAACATTTCCTGTGCCCTCAACAATGCTGTTACTGGGAAAGTCCACCTAACCATGGACACGTGGACAAGTGCCTGTGGGCAGGGACGGTACATCTCAGTGATGGCACACTGGGTTAAAATAGTGGAAGCCGGGAGCCAGTCGGACCTTGGAATGGAACAAATCCTCCCCACGCCGAGGATTTCGGGCCCTATGTCAGTCAGGGTTGCCCCCACAGTCTACAGCTCCTGCACCTCCTCATCCTCCTCCTTCTCTTCTTCATCATCCATCAATGAAATGAACACATCAGTCAGAAGCTGGAATCTGCATAGGTGACAAATCGCAAGAGTTGTGGACAGCGCTGAAAGAGCAGTCAGATATTTGGATGACACTGCTGAACCTACAGCAACAATGGCCAGAACCTGGTGGCGGCTCTGAGGCAAGGTGAACTCACACACATAACTTGCCTGGCCCATGTACTTATCCTCGTGGTTCAACGTTTTCTCAAAAGCTACCTGGAACTGCCGGATCTACTAGTGAAAGTACGACGTTTGTCTGCCCATTTTAGAAAGTCAGCTACAGCTTCAGCCTCCCTTGCCGTGCTTCAGCAGCGTTTGCAGCTTCCGGCTCACCGACTGGTGTGTTATGTCCCCACGTGTTGGAACTCTACACTGTATATGTTGGAAAGGATTTGTGAGCAGAAGAGGGCAGTTGTTGACTGCCAGCATCAACAAGGCTGTCGATATTCAGTTCAGTGTCAGGAACACCGCACTGCACTTGCTCACTGAGCCAGTGCGCGTGTCCTGAGTACAAAAACAGGGCTCAAAGATCCCTGTGGAGCAGGGCAGCAGCGGTGATGATGCGTGCTTCAGACTATCAGGACCTGAAGCACGTGACTGCTGGGGGTGTGACCTAAGCTCCACAGAGCTAGGAGCTGCAGGGAAACTCCTAGAAAGGTAACTACGGGACAAGTTACCAAGGGGCATAGACAGGGACGAAAACCAGATCAAGCCCGGTCAAAGCACGAGAAAGCAGTACAGTACCAAAAGGTTAGACAGAGCGAATAGTCAGGACGTAGCAATAGATCAGAAAACCAGAACGGTCAATGGATGGTACAATAGGGACAAACTGTAACGGAGTAACAATAGCCAAGCCAGGAGGTCAGAACCGGAGAAGACAAAAATACCAAAGCGTGAGACAGAGAACTGAGTGAGGGGACAGACTGGGTCATACACGGGAATCAAACAAGCAATGCAGTATCCACGCACACCAAGGGGGTCAGACACACAGCCAGACTAACAGTATAGCTGACAGGGAATCCTAGTCTGGAGTGAGTATAAATACCCCTTCCAGATCCAAAGAGAGGCCGGCAAAAGTTAACCCTGTGAGAACAGGACATTAACCATGTCCTAACCATGACAGTACCCCCCTCTTAACGGGGAGCCACTGGACACCCAGGTTTCTCAGGGTATCTAGCATAAAAAGCCCGCACCAGTCGATCAGCGTGCACCGAACTGGCCGGAACCCATGACCGATCCTCAACGGAATATGCCTTCCAATGAATAAGGTACTGAAATCTCCGGCGCACCCACCGTGAATCAATGATGCGCCCTACCTCGTACTCCAGTTGACCCTCTACCAACACTGGTGGAGCCACAGATGAGGGATCTTCTCTAACTGTCCCCACAGGTTTTAATAGGGGCCTGTGGAAGAAGTTAGATATTTTGAAGGAGGTGGGCAACTGTAATCTGTATGCCACCAGGTTGATCACCTCTACAATCTTGTATGGGCCAATAAATTTTGGGCCCAACTTCATAGAGGGTATTTTAAGTTTGATGTTACGGGTGGGCAACCAGACTTTTTCCCCCACTGTTAATACAGGACCCAACCCCCTTCTCCTGTCCGCAAAATGTTTGTACTTCTTCAGGGCTTTGGAGATTTTCCCCTGCACCTCCCTCCATAGGGTTTTTAACTGTTGTACCATCTCCTCGGCACCAGGGCAATCCGAATCCATACGGGAAAATTCCCCAAACTGCAGAACAAACCCATAATTGACCTGAAAGTGAGACTTTCCGGTAGACTGATTAATATGACAGTTGTATGCAAATTCTGCTATGAGCAATACCTCACACCAGTCTTCTTGTCTGGAGGAGGCCAGGCATCTCAGAATCTGGTCCAACGACTGGTTGGTGCATTCAGTCTGTCCATTGGATTCCGGGTGATAGGCAGAGGAGATTGACAACATGACCCCCCAACTTCATACAAAACGCTCTCCAAAACCTGGCCACAAATTGCACACCCCTGTCCGACACCACGTTCACGGGCACTCCATGCAATCGAACAATGTGCTGTATAAACAAGCGGGCCAAGGTTTCAGCAGATGGTAATGCAGGTAATGGCACAAAGTGGGCTTGCTGAGAAAATCTATCAACCACTACCCATACCACTGAGTTGCCCTTGGAAGATGGAAGATTAGTGATAAAGTCCATGGACAGGTGTGTCCATGGTTTATCCGGAATTGGCAAAGGCACCAATTCCCCGGCCGGCCGGCCGGACCTGAGAGCTTTTAGAGCGTGCGCACACTCCACAAGTATTTACAAACCTTTTTATATCAGTACCCATAGAGGGCCACCAAAAACCCCTAGCTACTGCCCCCCGGGTAGCTGCAATACCAGGGTGTGCACTTAACACAATCATGAAATTCTTGAAGGAGTGTAAGACGGAATTGTTCGGGTACAAACAATTTACCTGGGGGTTTATTCCTGGGAGCTTGTGCTTCCAGAATCTTTCTCTGTAACTCAGAGGAGATTTTGGCTACAACCACTCCCGGTTGAAGAATGGAGGAAGGAGGTTCTGGAGGGGACACAGAATCAAAACTTCGGGATAAGGCATCCGCCTTTACATTTTTAGACCCTGGTCGAAAAGTGATGGTAAAATGGAATCGAGAAAAAAAAGTGCCCACCGAGCCTGTTTGGGGGTCAATCTCTTAGCAGACTCGATATAGGTCAGGTTTTTATGATCAGTGATGACCGTAATGGGATGAGCAGCCCCCTCCAAAAAATGCCTCCATTCTTCGAAGGCCAATTTAACCGCTAACAATTCTGTTACCGACATCATAGTTTCTCTTGGCCGAAGAGAACTTCTTAGAGAAAAGGGCACAGTGTTTGAGGTTAGTCAGGGTAGAGGGGCCCTGTGACAATACTGCCCCCACCCCCACCACCGAAGCATCGACCTCGACGATAAAAGGTCTTGACAAATCGGGTTGTACCAACACAGGGGCTGTGGTAAAGCACTTCTTTAATGTAAGGAAGGAATTTTTTGCGGTCACGGACCAATTTTTTACATCTGTCCCTTTAAGAGTGAGGTCCATCAAGGGTTTCACCACCTGCGAGAACCCTTTAATGAACTTCCTATAATAATTAGCGAAGCCCAGAAGTTGCTGAAACCCCTTCAGGTCATGAGGCTGCACCCAATCGGTAATGGCCTGAACCTTCCCTGGATCCATGCGGAATCCCTCCCCGGATACAATTGCACCCAGAAAAGACAGTTCTTGCATAAAAAATGAGCACTTCTCCAGCTTAGCATACAAATGGTTCTCCCGGAGTCTCATAAGAACCGTACATAAATGGTGTAAGTGTGACTGACTGTCCTCAGAGTATATCAAGATGTCATCCAAGTAGATGACTACATAATGCCCAATCAAGTCAGAAAAAACAACATTAATGAAGTTCTGAAAAACAGCAGGAGCGTTAGTGAGGCCGAAGGGCATAACCAGGTTTTCAAACAGCCCCTCAGTTGTCAGGAACGCTGTTTTCCATTCGTCCCCCTCCTGGATCCTTATAAGGTTATAAGCCCCTCGTAGATCGAGCTTAGAAAACCATTTGGCCCCCGTGAGTTGGTTGCATAGATCAGGAATCAACGGGAGAGGGTACGTGTTCTTAACAGTAATTTTGTTCAGTTCCCGAAAGTCGAGGCACGGTCGCAACCCACTATCTTTTTTCTTTACAAAGAAAAACCCCGCTGCCACGGGTGAGACCGAGGGCTGAATATGCCCCTTGCGAAGGCTCTCTTTGATGTACTCTTTCATAGCTTGGCGCTCAGGCCCGGACAAATTAAACAAACGAGCCTTGGGTAATTTGGCTCCAGGTACTAAATCGATAGCACAATCAAATGGTCTATGTGGTGGGAGTGCCTCAGCCTCACTTTCAGAAAACACGTCTTCAAAGTCTCTCAGGTACTCCGGAATACCCTCCAGACCGACAGACGACACAGATACAGATCTTATCGGATTTACAAAAGAAACCGGGTTACAACACAGACCATTATCATTACATCCCCATCGGATGATCTCCCCCTTCACCCAATCAATGAGAGGATTGTGGCGTTGCAATCAGGGCATCCCCAATACCAGTCCTGCAGGCAGATTATTCATAACGAAACAACTTAACTTTTCCACATGAGTGGAACCCATTTTCATAGAAAAAACTTCAGACATAAAGCAAATTCCATCCCGGGTAAGAGGGGATGAATCCACAGCCACAATTTTAACAGGGTCTTTTAACCTGACTGTCCGTATCTTATTAAGAGTCACAACTTGGGCATCAATCAGAATAATGGAGGAACCACAGACAACAAAGGCGGTGGTCATAACAGGACCGCCAACAAGATCCAATTCAACCTGCATGACCATCTTTGTACATGAGAAAAAATGTACCTGGGAGTCTGGACAACCTCCTCGATTGTTGCCCAGACTCAGTCGTTTCTCTAATGGTTTCTCTGTAGAAGGGCAGGAGGGGCAATTCCTTTTCCAATGTCCAGAGGCTCCACAGTAAAAGCATAGTAGATTGTCTCTACGGTACCTTCTCTCTTTCTCCTTAACCGAGACTGACCCAACCTCCATCAGCTCAGATACAGGTGCAGTGTCACACAATTTGGGGTACAAGGGAGACTCTTGTTGCATCATTCCTCTAGCACGGAGTCTCTGGTCCATACAGACCATCTGCATCATGGCATCCTCCAGGGTATCAGGGGGAGGATGTAATGCCAGAGCGTCCTGCAGACGGTCAGACAGGCCCCTGCGGAACAACCCCCTCAGGGCAGCGGCGTTCCAGGATACTTGGGCAGTCCAACGTCTAAACTCTGAGCAGAACCATTCAGCAGAGTGCCTCCCCTGTGTCACACTCATCACCATATCCTCTTCCAGACGCACTCTATCAGGCTCATCATAAATGTGCCCCAGAGCCTCAAAGAACAAACTCACAGACATACGTTCAGGAGCAGAGGAAGAGAAAGAGAAAGCCCATGCCTGTGGAGCCCCCCGAAGTAGGGAAATGATGACCCCCACCCCCTGGGACTCATCCCTGGAGGAGCGGGGCCTCAGAGAAAAAAAAAGCTTGCATCCTTCTCTGAACGACCTGAACTCCCTTTTATCCCCTGAGAAAGGGTCTGGCAATTTGACTGGAGAGTCGGGGGGATGCCAATGACACATCTCTATCCCCAGCACTAGGAGCCACTGCAGCAACAGCCCCCTGCACAGTATCCACCAACTGTTGCTGGGTATGGGCCATCGTGCGCTGTTCCACATTAAGTTTGTGGAACATTTGGGTCAGGTACTTGACCTGATCAGCCAAAGCTTGTATGGGATCCATGAGGATAACACACTTTTTTTTCCCTTCAGAGGAAAAAAAAAAACTGAAATGGTCAGCTATAATGTCAGGAACAACACACTGCTCTTGCTCACTTAGCCAGTGCGCGTGTCCTGAGTACAAAAACAGTGCTCAAAGATACTTGTGGAGCAGGACAGCAGCGGTGATGATGCGTGCTTCAGACTATCAGGACCTGAAGCACGTGACTGCTGGGAGCATGACCTAAGCTCCACAGAGCTAGGAGCTGCAGGGAAACTCCTAGAAAGGTAACTACGGGACAAGTTACCAAGGGGCATAGACAGGGACGAAAACCAGATCAAGCCGGTTCAAAGCACGAGAAAGCAGTACAGTACCAAAGGGTTAGACAGAGCGAATAGTCAGGACGTAGCAATAGATCAGAAAACCAGAACGGGCAATGGACGGTACAATAGGGACAAACTGTAACAGAGTAACAATAGCCAAGCCAGGAGGTCAGAACCGGAGAAGACAATAATACCAAAACGTGAGACAGAGAACTGAGTGAGGGGACAGACTGGGTCATACTGTACACGGGGCTCAAACAAGCAATGCAGTATCCACGCACACCAGGGGGGTCAGACACAAAGCCAGAATAACAGTATAGCTGACAGGGAATCCTAGTCTGGAGTGAGTATAAATACCCCTTCCAGATCCAAAGAGAGGCCGGCAAAAGTTAATACTGTGAGAACAGGACATTAACCATGTCCTAACCATGACATTCAGACTCCACACATAAGACCTCAGGAGTGGACATGGATGTCAGACATATGTACCATCCTCCAGAACTTTGAGGACTGCATCAAGATGGTGAGCGGCGATGACGCCATAATTAGCATCACTATCCCGCTTCTCAGCGTTTTGAATACCTCTCTGCTCACAATTAAAGATGATGCATTGCAGGCAGAGCACAAGGACATGGAGCAAGGAACCATACAGGGTGATTACACTCAGCCCAGCCTCATGTCGTCGCAACGTGGATTGGTAGACAATGAGGAGGAGGAGGAAGAACAGGAGCTACTTTCATGCACTATAGACGGTACTACAAGCACAGCTGTCATACCGTCTGATCAGCGGGGATGGCCTGAGGACAGTTAGGAGGAGGATGAGGAGGAGAACAACATGGTCAGTCGTCCTGTTGGTGAGGACATGGACATCTTGCCCATTAGTAGTCTGGCACGCATGGCTGACTTTATGTTGTGCTGCATTTCCCGTGACCCTCGCATTATAAAAATTTTCGATGACACTCATTACTAATTGGTGACACTTCTAGACCCCCGCTACAAGGAAAACTTTCAATCTCTTCTTCCAGAGGCAGACAGGTGTACAAAAATGTTGCTGTACCACAGGGCCCTTGTTGCAGAATTACTGAAAAAATTCCCATGTGAGACCGCTGGCAGCAGACAACAGAGTTTGTTGTACAGCCACGAAGTCCAAGCGAGAGAGACAGAAGTACAATCCAGCTCAGGCAGGGGAACAATGGCAAAGTTCTGGGACAGTTTTCTTAGACCTTCCCATCGTGCCACCACAGAGGCAAGGGGTGCTGTCACAAGAAGTGCAATGTTTGGGTGTGACGAGCGTCAGCTTACGCTGAGTCATTTGTCTTCTTAGTCTGGACCCTCTAGGCCGTGGCACCCACCCACCTAGGGCGAGCTGACCTAGTGAGAACCCACCCCCTGTACAGGGAGTGTCAGGGGCAAGACCAAGGGGGTGAGCCACCACGGCAGCTGGACCAGACGGCCCGCTCAGGGAGACACTATTGAGTGCCTGGCAATAGGACGAACAGGATATGAAACATAAGCGAAGTCACAGGGTTTCTTCAGCAAACGTGGTTACACACTTTAATCAGAAACAAGGCAAAAATAGAGAATCAGATGCAGGCACAAATGGTGAAACACGGCAAGGTGCGCGCAAGGGCACGCCAAATGTTCCAGACATAACACGTGCAGAAAACATACCGGAGTCCAGGGCAGGGTACGTGTTAGGGGTCACACCAGAGTTCCTAGGAGGGATGCGTGCTGGGACATGCTAGAGTCCAAGACAAGGTGCGTGCTCGGAGACACGCCAGAGTCCAAGGCAGAGTGCGTGCAAGAAGACACGCCAGGGTCCAAGGCAGGGTGCGATGGCATCGGACTCCAGACTACTGGAAACGAATAACAGGATCCAGACATCAGGCTGCGGAAATCAGCTCCGGACATCAGGCCGCAGTCATCTGGTTCCATGCCTCTGGCAGCGGTCGGCAGGTTTTGGGAATCCGGCAGGCAAGCCTAGGTTCAAGGCAGGATGCGTGCTAGGAGCCACGCCAGGGTTCAAGGCAGGGTGCGCGCTAGGAGCCACGCCAGGGTTCGAGGCAGGGTGCGTGCTAGGAGCCACGCCAGGGTTCGAGGCAGGGTGCGTGCTAGGAGCCACGCCAGGGTTCGAGACAGGGTGCGTGCTAGGAGCCACGCCAGGGTTCAAGGTAGGAGACACGCCTCACTGGCCAGTGCACACGGCTGAGACACAAGCGAGCGGCACGACTAAGGCTGGTTTCACATTTGCGTTTTTTAGCGCTGGAAAAAAACGCACACCTGCGCATGCGTTTTTTCCCCTATATTTAACATGGGTGCGCATACCTGCGCACTGGTCAGCGCATGTATGCGATTTTCATGCGCTGCGTTTTTTTGGGGTGTGCGATTGGATTTTCCAGACGCAGCATGTTGCATTTTTTGGCCCTGCAAAAAAGCGCATGCGCACATATGCGCACGTTTTGCGCTAAAAATGGCCATTATAGCCTATGGATGCGCATATGTGCGCACTGGCATGCTCATGTATGCGTTTTTTTGCATATGCGTTTTTTTTTTTAAACCATGGAATTTAGGGGTTTGGGTTAGAGTTAGGGTTAGTTAAGGGGGTTTAGGGTTAGGGTTATGGTCAGGGTCAGGGTTAGGGTTAGGGTTAGGGTCAGGGTTAGGGTTAAGTATGGTTTTGTTAAGGATTAGGGTCATGGTTAGGGTCAGGATTAGGGTTAAGTATGGTTTTGTTAAAGGTTAGGGTCAGGGTTAGGGTTAGGGTTAGGGTTAGGGTCAGGGTTAGGGTTAGGGTTAGGGTTAGGGTCAGGGTTAGGGTCAGGATTAGGGTTAAGTATGGTTTTGTTAAGGATTAGGGTCAGGGTTAGGGTCAGGATTAGGGTTAAGTATGGTTTTGTTAAGGGTTAGGGTCAGGGTTAGGGTTAGGGTTAGGGTTAGGGTCAGGGTTAGGGTTAGGGTTAGGGTTAGGGTCAGGGTTAGGGTCAGGATTAGGGTTAAGTATGGTTTTGTTAAGGATTAGGGTCAGGGTTAGGGTCAGGATTAGGGTTAAGTATGGTTTTGTTAAGGGTTAGGGTCAGGGTTAGGGTTAGGGTTAGGGTTAGGGTCAGGGTTAGGGTCAGGATTAGGGTTAGGGTTAGGGTTAGGGTTAGGGTCAGGGTTAGGGTTAAGTATGGTTTTGTTAAGGGTTAGGGTCAGGGTTAGGGTTAGGGTTAGGGTCAGGGTTAGGGTTAGGGTTAGGGTTAGGGTCAGGGTTAGGGTTAGGGTTAGGGTCAGGGTTAGGGTTAGGGTTAGGGTTAGTTAGGGTTTAGGGTTTGGGTTAGGGTTAAGTATGATTTGGTTAAGGGTTAGGGTCAGGGTTAGGGTTAGGGTTAGGGTCAGGGTTAGGGTTAGGGTTAGGGTCAGGGTTAGGGTTAGTAAAGTCATGGTTTGGGTAGTGTGAGGGGCCACCTAAAAATGTTGGAAAAAAACGCAAACACGGTAAAAACGCGCTAA
Source organism: Dendrobates tinctorius (assembly GCF_039654945.1). NCBI lineage: Eukaryota > Metazoa > Chordata > Amphibia > Anura > Dendrobatidae > Dendrobates > Dendrobates tinctorius. The sequence continues at coordinate 74,990,591 of NW_027361728.1, read as the reverse complement.
AAACGCATACAAACGCATAAAAACGCTGCGTTTTTTTCATGCATGCTCATAAAAATGCTTGAAAAAAACGCAGCAGTTGTATGCTTATGTATGCGTTTTTTCAATGCGTTTTTTTGCGGGAAAAACGCGCTGCAAAAAAAAGCAAGTGTGAAACTAGCCTAAGGCTACCGTCACACATAGCGACTCACCAGCGATCCCGACAACGATATCAATGTGTCAGGATCGCTGGTGAGTCGCTACATGATCGCTGGTGAGCTGTCAAACAGACAGCTTCACAGCAATCAGGACCAGCGACGCCGCGCGCTCGGCGTCGCTGTGTACATTAGTTACCAGCGCGCTGATGCAGGGAGCTGGTAAGTAAGGTACACATCGTGTTTCTAAGGGACATGCGATGTGTACCTTAGTGACAGTGGGAAGATGGTGAGGGAGTACCTTGCAGAGCATACAAACATCCTCCGGGATTCCTCTGTGCCTTTTAATTATTGGGTATCCAAGCTGGACATGTGGCATGAACTGACTCTCTATGCCTTGGAGGTCCTGGCCTGGAGGTTCTGTCAGAGCGAGTTTTTAGTGCCGCTGGTGGAATTATAACAGATAAGTGCATCCGCCTGTCAACTGACTATGCTTCCAGGCTGACTGATAAAAATGGGCTGGATTGGGCAAGACTTCTGTACACCACCGAATGAAAACTGCGAAACATAACCTCAAATAGATTGTCTTTTGTGTAGGGGTTTATTCTCATGCACCTCTTCACAACCACACATGGCTATCCGCTTTCTGATTTGGCTGTTTGGTGTTATCCTCCTCCTTGTCCTCAGCCTCAGCTTTCACAACCAGTAGAACACCAGGGTGAATGTATTCCGTGATGCAAAAGTCACTCAATTTTTGGCAAGGGTGTTTTTATGATGCCCATTACTAATTTGAAACCAAAACAAATGTTACTCCCCCAGGGGGAACTGTCATAAAACTGAGATGTACGTATATTCTTCCCATATATTCTTATAGTTACCATTTTTCCTATCTGTGGAACATCCTCTTATGAGCTAGTGTATACTTCTCCAATATAAAAATAGTGAAATTCTATTATATTATATTTTTATTTATATCCCTGTCTCTGAGCTGTTACTAGGGACAAGCAAATCTTGTTGAACACATTCTGGCTTCATATCTATGAACCTGTGTTCGCCCCTCACTTTTGTTATTTTCTTTCATAGGTGGATTCATATTTTGTATTTCTTTGTTTGATTTCAGTATGATTTATCATTATGTCTCCTCATTCTCCTTCACTAGATCACCAGGATTAACGTGTATTGTGCTGCTACAGGCAGTCTAATTTTTGGCAACGGTGTCTATGATGCCCATAGTATATTTTTTAAAAATGTACCCCCCATGGGGAAATGTTTGACAGCCCATGCACTTCGTGTATGGGCGTTACAAGTCTAGGAGACCCGCTCCTTAACATTGGGCCTAGTTTTTAATGAGGCCTTCATCAATGTCTCCTCATTCTCCGCCACTTGATAACCAGGGTTAACGTGTTCTGTGCTGCTACAGGCAGTCCAATTTGTGGCAAGGGTGTTTTTGTGATGCTTGTTTCACATCTACACTGCTTAGTTCTTATCACACCCAATAGCTTGTTTCTCTTCTACACTGCTTAGTACTGTTTTATAATGTCCTTTATGCTGTGGCTTCTTCTGAGGCTGTGTTACAAAAGATGAGAGGAGAAGGATCTCATTTCTGTGTGCAATTGGAGATATCATATCTGGTCATTTCTACTCACAAGCTGAGGGAAAACTGTCAATTAGAGATGAAGCCTACAGAGGGGAAAACTTGTACACATGACATCTTATCCCATAAAATCAATTGAAACAACAATTATAACTCTTCAAAAATGAACAACCGACCTTTAAAATACTATATAAAAACACACATGAAATGAAAGGTAGACTCACCAAAACCTTGACTAATGCACTAGTGGGATGCAGCAGCCCCTCCATTGATAAAGGCTGGGGCAGCACAGGTGCATTCCACTGATGAAGACAGCCAGTCACCCAACCAAACAATGGAGGGGCTGACTGCCTAGTGGAAAAATGCACAAAAATAGGCTTGCATAGGACATAAGTCACACATATAAGTGTGGTGCAAAGTGTCTGAACAGTCTATTAATGACACCCATAATATTAGCAGGCGGGCCGCTCAGCACTATACAGTTGTGGCCAAAAGTATTGACACCCAGGCAATTCTGTCAGATAATACTCAGTTTCTTCCTGAAAATGATTGCAAGCACAAATTCTTTGGTATTATTATCTTCATTTAATTTGTCTTAAATGAAAAAACACAAAAAGAATTGTCCTAAAGCCAAATTGGATATAATTCCACACCAAACATAAAAAAGGGGGTGGACAAAAGTATTGGCACTGTTCGAAAAATCATGTGATGCTTCTCTAATTTGTGTAATTAACAGCACCTGTAACTTACCTGTGGCATCTAACAAGTGTTGGCAATAACTAAATCACACTTGCAGCCAGTTGACATGGATTAAAGTTGACTCAACCTCTGTCCTGTGTCCTTGTGTGTTCCACATTGAGCATGGAGAAAAGAAAGGAGACCAAAGAACTGTCTGAGGACTTGAGAAACCAAATTGTGAGGAAGCATGAGCAATCTCAAGGCTACAAGTCCATCTCCAAAGACCTGAATGTTCCTGTGTCCACCGTGCGCAGTGTCATCAAGAAGTTTAAAGCCCATGGCACTGTGGCTAACCTCCCTAGATGTGGATGGAAAAGAAAAATTGACAAGAGGTTTCAACGCAAGATTGTGCGGATGTTGGATAAAGAACCTCGACTAACATCCAAACAAGTTCAAACTGCCATGCAGTCCGAGGGTACAACAGTGTCAACCTGTACTATCCGTCGGCGTCTGAATGAAAAGGGACTGTATGGTAGGAGACCCAGGAAGACCCCACTTCGTACCCCGAGACATAAAAAAGCCAGGCTGGAGTTTGCCAAAACTTACCTGAAAAAGCCTAAAATGTTTTGGAAGAATGTTCTCTGGTCAGATGAGACAAAAGTAGAGCTTTTTGGACAAAGGCATCAACATAGAGTTTAAAGGAGAAAAATAGAGGCATTCAAAGAAAAAAACACAGTCCCTACAGTCAAACATGGCGGAGGTTCCCTGATGTTTTGGGGTTGCTTTGCTGCCTCTGGCACTGGACTGTTTGACCGTGTGCATGGCATTATGAAGTCTGAAGACTACCAACAAATTTTGCAGCATAATGTAGGGCCCAGTGTGAGAAAGCTGGGTCTCCCTCAGAGGTCATGGGTCTTCCAGCAGGACAATGACACAAAACACACTTCAAAAAGCACTAGAAAATGGTTTGAGAGAAAGCACTGGAGACTTCTATGGTGGCCAGCAATGAGTCCAGACCAGAATCCCATGGAACACCTGTGGAGAGATCTAAAAATGGCAGTTTGGAGAAGGCACCCTTCAAATATCAGGGACCTGGAGCAGTTTGCCAAAGAAGAATGGTCTAAAATTCCAGCAGAGCATTGTAAGAAACTCATTGATGGTTACCAGAAGCGGTTGGTCGCAGTTATTTTGGCTAAAGGTTGTGCAACCAAGTATTAGGCTGAGGGTGCCAATACTTTTGTCCGGCCCATTTTTGGAGTTTTGTGTGAAATGATCAATGTTTTGCATTTTGCTTCATTCTCTTTTGTGTTTTTTCATTTAAGACAAATTAAATCAAGGTAATAATACCAAAGAATTTGTGTTTGCAATCATTTTCAGGAAGAAACTGAGTATTATCTGACAGAATTGCAGGGGTGTCAATACTTTTGTCCACAACTGTATATATGCATCACACAGAGTAACCAAGCCAACATAAAGAGGCCTAGCTGCATCCTGCAAAAATGATAAAAAGTGCAAAAAAGATGAAAAAACATGGGGTATTAGTTACTATTTTGGTCAAGCGTGTTTTAAAAGACTATACAAAGTCTAAGAGTTTTGATTCGATCTCCTAGTATGTATCTGCCAAAGAGTCATCAGCATAGGCTACTTTTAGGTAATGAGGTTTGTGGATATATTAGAGAAGGTTTGTTACGTGTAACGCCACCTTTTGACAAGATTGTAATATGAATTAGGGGCTCTACATTGGGGCATGGTAGTTTCTAACTCACAACAGACCCTTTGCTCATCCAATTGGCTGATCCGGTGGGATATGGACGTCCACTTATAGCTCATCACAAAAGTACTCCATACACTTTACATTCTAGCAAACCCCTTTAACTAACTTTAACTGTTTAGATACAATAATGTCTAGTTTCTTTATAAAACAATTAAAATAAAAAATGTTATTGTATTTTGTGTGGTCAGCTGAACCTCGTGATTCTTTTCTGATTTACCAAGAGTTTCTTCATTTGTGCTATGAGACCCACTATGTGGCGTGCACTGCAAAGTGGAGATCTGTGTGTACTGTGGTTGACAGTGCACGTCTCAGTTTATACAATTATATGTAAAATATGGTAGTCATTGCTTCCTTTCTTTTAGAGGATTTCAAGAGTTCAGTGAGTGTGACATACAGCTAAAGGATGTTTATGGACAGCGTTTGGATTTCTCATGTAGTTCTCACATTTGTTGTTTGGTAGGAATGTTGCTTAATTTCTTGCCAGTATACCATATAAACATATCTTTAATACTGGAAGTGATGTTGTTTTATCAGTTTCCAAATTCCAAGTAATTACCCATTTACAGAAAATGCATTTGAGAATAACCGTGAAACTGATCTCTGACTTTTATGAGAAGATTCTGATAATAATTCTAATATCCTGGCAAAGGATGGAACATGCAGAATTTAGAGAAGGAAACTTCAGCTAATGGACATGAATGCAAGAAATCAGTATGAAGTGTGTCTCATTAAAGAGGTTGTCTACAATGTTTACAATGATGAACTATCTGTAGGATAATTAATTAAGGAAAAATTCCAACGGCACTCACACCGACGTCACATAGGTGAAGTGAGTTCATTGCCTGTGAACTTGCAGGACCTCTCTGACAGCACCACGAGTAGGAGAAATTTCTCACACTCGCGGTGCCATCAAATAGGTAATAGGATTTCACAGAGAGACACTGAGCACACGCTGTTTAGTGTTTCTGCTGGATGACAGGCTGAATGGTCGCATCATGCAACTATGCAGCCTGCCATTTAGATGTGGCAGAGCTAGACCTGTCGTGGGACAAATGCAATAGCAGCATCTCTGCGAAAAGGTGAGTAATATTGTTTTTTATTTTTTACTCTTTTGCAGTTGACAAGGGCATCAGTGGAATGGGCAAGATTATAAGTATGGTTTAATTAAGATTTACTAAAAGAGTCTGTGTCATTCTTTCAATTAAAGGACTTTATTCTGGGTGTCTGTGTTTCATACAATGTGACTATGGCGTTAGTAATGGGAGCATCTTATTGATGCCTCTCCATTTCTAACCTCGGGGCTTGATGTTGCCTGGCAATACAAAGGTGACATCAACCCCCCCAACTATCACCTCACTTGCCACCGCTATAGGGCAAGTGGGATGAGTGAGATTAAGTGCCAGAATTGGCGTATCTTAGAGATGCGCCTTTTCTGGGGCGGCTGAGAGCTGATGTTTTTAGCCTGGGGGGCAGTATCCATGGCCCCTTCCAAGGCTATTAATATCAGCCCCAGCTGTCTGCATATCCTTTGCTGGTTATTAATTATAGGGGGACCCTACATTATTTTTTTAGAGTCCCCCATTTTAATAGCCAGTAAAGGCTAAGTATACAGTTGTGAGCTGATATTAATAGCCTGGGTATTACTCCCTTCCCAGGTCATAAACATCGGCCCCAAGCTGTCGGCTTTCCCTCTGCTGGTTATGAAAATTACGTGGGAGCCCACTCCATTTTTTTCAGAAAAATTATCTTTTATTAACCCTTTTCTGACAAAAGATGTGCTATCCCATCCATGTGCCCTGGGACTTAATTCCCAAGGACGGGATAGTACGTCATAGCATTCAGCGGAGTTCACGGGGGGAGCGCCGCTGATCACGGCCGGGTGTCAGCTGATTATCTCAGCTGACACCTGGCACTATGTGTCAGGGGCGGTCACGGACCGCCCCCAGCATGTTACCCCCTGGCACACTGTGATCAAACACGATCGCAGTGTACCGGGGGTTTAGGGAAGCATCGGCAGGGAGACCACCGGAGATTTTGAATGTTGAAACTATATTATATATTCCTTGGATCTGGTGATACTGTACCCTTTTTTGACTTTTTAGATTGTTGTCGAATCCATACTGGCCATGACAGCGTCTGTGTCTGCCTCCTCAAATATATATGTAGATTTATAATGTTGAAACTATACAATATATCCCTGTTATCTGGTGTTAAAATGAAACGCCATGCAGGGCCAGGGGTTACTCAGTACCGGGCCTTTCAGGCTCTTTTAAGGGGGAAGTATGTCACGGTGGCCCTGGTCCGTGGCCCTGGCTGTCCAATAAAGAAGATGACAATTCAGATGAGGGGAAGATGGTATGATAATTAATTTGGAAAAGGGGTATCGTGACGCCACCCGTGGTAATCGGCTAGGGTAGCCGACGCTGCAAAGCAGATCCTCTGGGCCGGTGTTAAAGCAGCCAAGATGATGAAGCTCTCCACGGGCAGAGCTGTATCCCAGGGCAGTTGAAATGGTATTTTTGAGCCATTGACGGTGATGGTGAGTGTAGCGTTTGTAGCAGGCGAGTTGTAAAAGCCACCAAGGACACAGATGGGTGCAGTTTCTGAGTTTTTCCTCTAATGTTTTGTGCACAAGATGACCCGATTGGTACTGTGTCATCCAAGGGAGTGGTCCGTCAAACTCCAAGCTAGATCAGGAACACCTGTTCAAGACTTCTCCTTGTGTATCCTTTCTAGGCCGTGTCTCTGTGCTGATCTCTCCCTTCCTTCCTGCTGTGCGCCTTCGCAAACAGTGTCCCAAGCCAGCAGCCATGGATCACACCGGGCAATGTGGGTGAGGCTCCGGGGTCCTTTATTCCAACAGCTGCCTTTTTGAGTATTGAAGGCGGCTGCGACTGAGGCACTTAAAGTTACCTCAGCCTCCGTCTTTCTAGCTGAGCCCTGTATTTCTCCACTACCTTCAGGAGCCACTTTCCCCAACGAGGCCTGGTCCTTTCTTCTCCAGGGCTTCACAGGTGGCTTATTGCACTTCCCATGCCCCAAGGACCCCTTCCTTCCAGTCTATGAGCTTGGACAAGATTTTTCTCTCTTCTCTGACCCTCAGACCTCTCACAGCAATCCTGCTCTTACTCTGTCCTGTCTCCGACTGACAACTCTCTAGAAAGATCCATTTACCTCAGACTAGCTACACCCATCAACTGTCAGCTTGCTCTCTCTGATTTGATGCCCACAATCACTCCACTACCTAAGCTCCTCCCACTGTACCTACCTTCCACACTAACCCCCAACACCCTTTCCTAGTCAGTCTGGGATGAGGCCATCCTCCTGCTGGGTACACCCAGAAAGCACTGACTAACTAGTGTGTGTGTTGAGTGCAGGGTTAGGAGTCCTGAGTGGTGATTCCTCCTTATGTGAGGGTGGGATACCACACCTTTGAATGAGGTGCAGTACCTCTATCACGACCATACCCTCAGGGGCACCATAGTACCCTTTCTCAACTTTCGATATTGTTGTCGGATCCATACTGGGCCTGAGAGCGTCTGTGTTTGCCTCCTGAAATGTATACGGAGATTCAGTATGTTTAAACTATACTATATATACTTTGTATGTAGTAATACTGTACCCTTTTGCTAATTTTTAGATTATTGTCTAATCCATACTGAGCCAGTGACCATCTGTGTCTGACTCATGAAATATATACGGAGATTTGCAATTATCCCTAGACTGTATATAGCTGTCCGCTTCTGAAACAGTACCATATATCTGCTGGTATTTTTAGTCCATTTTCACCAAAATTATTAAGTATGGTGAAAGAGGCCGCGGACATGGGTGTGCGGGGGCCAGCTGGTACTGATGGTGGTGGTGGTGCATCTGCTGGTAATGCCAAAAGCACAATAGCAGCTAAGGCAGGAGGTGTTGAGCCTGCGTCATCAGCTGGCACAAGAAGGCCTTTAAGGCTCCCTTTTCTGGGATTAGGTAAACTGCTTTTAAAGCTGGAGCACCAGGAACAGGTTTAGTCTCCTCTGCTGAAGTTACAAAAGGCTTCTAGTCAGGAACCACCCCTTTCCTTGTCTCCTTCACCCCCACTAAACGTGAAGGATGCGGCAGCCCACATTTCAGATTACTCCATGGAGCTCTTTTCACAGGCCATGCCTGTGTTATCAAGTGAGATTCTGAATTCCCCAGTCCAACATGAATCGGAGATGGAGTGCACTGATGCACAGCCACTGCTAGATGATTCCGCTGGTACATTCACCCACAGCACTACATTCCTTTCACACTCTATAAAGCCAGAATGTGACACTGATGAAGCTCAGGTGCCCCTTCCCGCATACTATACCACCTTACACGGTGATACAGAGGAAGGTGTAGATGAAAGTGTCGGTTCCCTGAGCAGGTGGGGGGGGGTCCTTCTCGTGGGCGACGGCAGTGGCACAGGGCCCCTCATAGTACGCAAAAGTGTCTTTGCCATTGGGAGGGCCCACTCGCCATCAGACATACCGTCGTACTATGAGGGGCCCTGTGCCAGTGCCGTCGCCCACGAGTGGGCCCCCATGCTTGCTCAGGGCCACAGCACTTGCAATGCTTACCTCTCCCTGCTCCACCGCCGTGACGTCTTCCACCTTTCCTGACAGTGACATTCAGGTTACTGAGCGCGATGACATCACATCTGTATGCCCCCTACCAAAACAGTTCAAGTGCAGAGAGCTTTAAAATGGCAATGCTGAGGAGTCCAGAGTAGAGCAGTGCCCAGCGAGGAGAGGTATTTAACTTTTTTAAAATGTTGGGAGCATTTTTTGGGGAGCAATATACACTGGAGAATGATATATGGGGCCCATCATACACTGGAGCATCATCCATTTGGCCCATTATATACTGGAGCATTCCAAATGGGGGACATCAGACACTGGAGCAGCATTTACGGGGCCCATTATACACTGGAGCATTAGAAATGGGGCCCATTATATATGGAGCATTATTTGGGCCCATAACACACTGGAGCATCGTCCATGGGGACCAACATGTACTGGAGCATTCCAAATGGGGGACATCAGACACTGGAGCAGCATTTACAGGGCCCATTATACACTGGAGCATTAGAAATGTGGTCCATTATATATGGAGCATTATTTGGGCCCATAACACACTGGAGCATCGTCCATGGGGACCAACATATACTGGAGCATTCCAAATGGGGGACATTAGACACTGGAGTAGCATTTACGGGGCCCATTATACAGTGGAGCATTAGAAATGGGGCCCATTATACATGGTGCATTATTTGGGCCCATAACACACTGGAGCACCATCCATAGGGACCAACATATACTGGAGCATTCCAAATGGGGGACATCAGACACTGGAGCAGCATTTACCGGGCCCATTATACACTGGAGCTTTAGAAATGGGGCCCATTATATATGGACTCTATGGAGCATTATTTGGGCCCATAAGACAGTGGAGCATCATCCATGGGGACCAACATATACTGTAGCATTATGTGGAGCTCAACATATACTGTATGGAACATTATATGGGACCATTTATTCTGTATGGAGAAATATATGGGGCTCATTATTCTGTATGGCGCACTAGGTGGTGGCTATATTACTGTATGGAGTAATATACTGTCCGTTTTTTGAGCTATTGTAGAATTTAAAATAGATAATATCAGTCATGTCATGTAAGCAGTGAAGTATTTTTCATTGCACTATGCCTATATTTCTGTGCCGTATCAGAGCATTATGAATTGTGGTATGTGTTAAAAGGGCACACTGACCCTCTTTGGCCCAGGGCACACAAAAACCTGGCGCCAGCCCTTCCCCCCCACAACTTTAGCCAAATAACCCCCAGTTTTCAATGCGTAAACTATTATTATAAAGTAAATTAAGGTTGCCAAGCTTAAGTAATAAGAATTGATGTTGTTGGCATTGAAATGGGCACTGTAGGTGTGTTTACTGTCCTCCACTCCCTGCCGACTTTGCTTCCCCATTGACTTGCATTGGGTTTCGTGTTTCAGTCGGACCCCGACTTTTCCCTATTTTTGCTATTTAAATTTGATTTTAATATAATTAATAAGAATTATTGTTTTTATCTTTGAATTTTTTCTGGGTCTCTTCAGTTCGGCAAAAAATATAATATAAGTCCGACACCCCCTTGTTCTTGATAGCATAGGGATGGTTACGCTGATAATAGCCTGATCACCGCTCACAAGCTTATGTTAAGTTTCAGCGTGTTGGCAGGTCGCAAATGAGTTGGTGGTTTGGCAAATTAAATTGCTTTTGAAGCGCTGCAAGACCGGCAACAGCGGTTGAGGAATGGCGGAAATGGGCGCAAATACGGAGCATCATCTCAAGTAGGTACGGCAAGTCCGGGTATGTTTTAATAAATTTCTGCATCACTAGGTTCAGCACATGAGCCATGCATGGCACATGTACCAGCTTCCCGAGCTTCAAAGCCACCACCAGGTTACGCCCATTGTCGCAGACAACAAGACCGGGTAGGAGTTGCATTGAGGAGAGCCACTGATCTGTCTGTTGTTTTAGTCCTTGCCAAAGCTCTGCTGCAGTGTGTGGTGTTTTATCTAAGCAGCTTCAGCAGAGCGTGTTGCCGCTTTACTTATGCGATGCTGCACAGCTCCCAACTTGGGAGTGATGTGGAGGGTAATTCAGCATAGTATGATGAGGCGGAGGAGGAGGCGGAAGAGGGGAGACAGGACGTATATGATGAGGCGGAAACCCTGTTTGAGGTTGGGCCTGCTATTTGTGGCGTGGGTAGGATATGTGATGGTTCAATTTGAGACTTTGCCTCACCCTCCACCCGGTTGAGTCAGTGTGCCATGACAGAGATGTATCGTCCCTGGCCACAAGTACATGTCCACGTGTCTGTTGTAAGGTGGACCTTCCTGGTTACGGTGTTGGTGAGAGCACGCTTTAGATTGTTTAAGACATGCTGGTGTAACACGGGGACGGCACACCGGGAAAAATAGTGTCGGCTGGGAACCGAGTATTGTGGGGCAGCCACAGCCAACACATCATGGAAAGACTGCGACCCCACAAGCCTAAACGGCAACATCTCAAAGGCTAGCAACTTGGCAATATGCATGTTCAGTATTTGTGCTTGTGAGTACGTGGCTTGGTATTTACGCCTCCTTTCATACATATGGCGCATGGACAATTGGACGCTTGGCTGTGATTTGTGGAAGGTAGCACTACAGCCTAGTACTGCTTTGTTTTTTACAAACAGCACCTCAACAGCACAAAAATATTGCCCTGAGGTTTAAGGAGAGATTACACACCCCAGTCACCACACAAGATAGCGTTGCTGCCACTAAAAAATTGCCCTGAGGTTTAAGGCGAGATTACGTACCCCAGTAACCAAACAAGACAGCGGTGCTGCCACTAAAAAAATGCCCTGAGGTTTAAGGTGTGATTACGCACCCCAGTAACTACACAAGACAGCGTTGCTGCCAGTAAAAAATTGCCCTGAGGTTTAAGGTGAGATTACGCACCCCAGTAACCAAACAAGACAGCGGTGCTGCCACTAAAAAATTGCCCTGAGGTTTAAGGCGAGATTACGCACCCCAGTAACCACACAAGACATAAAAAATTGCCCTGAGGTTTAAGGCGAGATTACACACCCCAGTCACCACACAAGACAGCACAGCGGTGCTGGCTGCGTGTTAGTTGTGCAGTACCGTGCGTCCCATTCGCTGTGAACACAGCACCGCAACAGCACAAAAAAAGTGCCCTGCAGGGGTAAATGTGACCCCAAAGATAACTGGGAAAACTGTCACTACTCAGTCCCTGACCTTATACTTTCAGCTCTGAAAAGAGCTTTTGGGTTTTACAGAGGATTTATGGACAATTTGCACGAGCACAACTCACCCTAGCAGCTACTCACACTCTCCCTACACTAGCTGTGTTCTGCATGCAATGTGCAGAAAATGGTGGAGGCAGGGCTTATATAGAGCCAGGCTATGACTCATAGCCTATGATGACGCTGGGCAGCCAGCCAATCATAGTAATGCTGCCCACAACCAAGACTGCGGCATTACTGTGATTGGCAAATGGTGAGCGGGAGATCCGAGTAGTGAGAGGCGAGTAGTGAAATACTCGCTATGTTCCGAGTACCGCGAGTATTTCATTACTTGCCGAGTACCGAATACCTACGATTATACTCGTTCATCCCTACTCACAATCAAATTGCATAATAAATTAGTCACGCAATTTAGGTGTAGGTCACAGGCAAATTTCACACATTTCTATTTTAACACACAACTTATATGGGAATTGATGTCGAGCCCTAACATTACTGTTTACTTTTTAACTAATCCAACTTAAGAATGTGGAAAATCCTGAAAAAAAAAATCTTTACGTATCTTTTTAAATGAAAAAAAAAATCTGGTTTTAAGGTCAGTGTATAAGAACAATTTCCTCTGAAACATTATTTATTTTGGCATCATTTATGAGTTCAGCATTTGTGTTTGGACTTTTTCTCGTGGACTTTGCACTTATATGTAGGTGTAAAAAGAATTTAAAAACTGGTCCCACCAAACATTCAAGAAAATAATTATTTATTCAGAACCTCTGAGGAGGCAGATAATGGATATTTAATTTAGGGAGGGAAAGAAATTTACTTCTAACAATGCTGGAATACAAGTGTGGCTTCTCTGTATAAGTTGGGCTCCTGAATAAGTCTACACATTTATAGAAATAGATGCCATAGCTATTTCTTGTTTTCCTTCTTTGGAGTTGGGAATTTGAACTCAGAGTTCCTTCCAGGTCCTCAGGTTTGGTCATGCCAAAATGACTGTTGTATCTATATTACATTAAGGAGTGAATTGATGAAGAGGTGGTTGTACACTAGCAACCCCTGTGCAAGAACAAAATATATGAGCCATTTGCATCCAATAGCTCATCATAATGCAGAATTCCACCTGCTTTGGAGGTGGAATTGGGCCTCTAACCTCTTTGGTTCCTGTGTGGTTGCACAGATTACACCACTGGTATTTCCACCCCTTACTTATGGGCCTAGATAGATTTATAGATGCTTTATTCAGTCACAAGTTGTCATTTTATACTTAAGCCTATGTACCCACATATGCAGAAAATTCCTGACTAAAAAACGGACTCCTTCCCAGGAAAAACGCGTTTTTTTCCCGCTCGCTTTTTTGTGCGTTTTTTGAGCGTTTTTTATGCGTTTTTTCAGGAGCATCCCCAGTCTCATAGAATATAGTTGGAAATGCGTCTTTTACCGCAAAATTAATGAATATGCTACGTTTTTTACCTCGATGTGTTTTTGATGCAGAAAAAAACGCATCATGTGCACAAAAATTGCAGAATGCATTATAACAATGGGATGCTTAATTTATGCGCTTTTTAAGCGTTTTTGCATGAAAAAACGCTTAAAAAACACAAAAGAAACACTTATGTGGGCACACAGCCTTATTGTTATTCTGTAATCAGTCCACATGATAAGTTACTATTGTAATTAACTATCTGGTTATAACCGTAAGGTCTGCACACTATGGTAAATATACATTACTAGATGGTGGCCCGATTCTAACTCATCAGGTATTCTAGAATATGGCCAGCGAGAGACCTACATTCAAAAGATAGTCCAGGACTATCCACCATGATCGGCGATCTCACAGCGGGGGCCTGGTCGCTGCTGCGTGTCACACTGAGGCTAAGTACCCACGTTGCAGAAATGCTGCGGAAATTTCCGTAGCATTTCCGCAACTCCCGCTGTGGGAAAAACCTGCGTTTTTCACGCGATTTTCGCATGCGGAATTCAAGGGCATTCCAAGTGATTTGAAGCATTGCTTGGAATGTGATTGACAGGTTGGTCACACTTGTCAAGCATAGTGTTTGACAATTGTGATCAACTTTTTACTATTGATGCTGCCTATGCAGCATCAATAGTAAAAGATAAAATGTAAAAAATAATAAAAAAATAAAAAAAGGTTATTCTCACCTTCCGACGGCCCCCGATCTCCTCTCTACGCTTCCGTGGCATCTTCAGGTCCCAGTAATGCTTAGCGTAAAGGACCGGAGATGACATCACTCTCGCAAGAGCATGACGTCATCTGCAGTCTTTCGCACAAAGCATTACTGGGACCGGAAGATGTCGGGCGCGTGGTGAGAGGAGGGAAAGAGTCCGGGGGTCGCTGGAAGGTGAGTATATCACCATTTTTATTTTAATTCTATTTCTTACAGGTTTATGGTACCCAGGGCCTGGAGGAGAGTCTCCTCTTCTCCGGACCCTGGGTATCATCCGCACATTGAGCGCTGCGCCTGTCATCTCCCGGCTGTGTTGCCGCTGAACTCCGTGCGGCAAGAGATGACCGTCGGCAACCGTCGGGAGATCAGTGGCTAGCACCGCAGATCTCCCGACAGTAGCGGTGGCGTGCGTCCTTTGAATGCCGTGCCAATTCACGGCCGGACAGCGCCTGTCGCTGATTGGTCCCACTCGGCCAGCCGCGACCAATCAGCGATGCGGGATTTCCGTTACAGACAGACAGAATTAGACGATTATATAGTAGATTCCATTATAAATATTTGTGTGCAAGGCAAACTCAGTAATGTAACTAGATTCTTGTTGGCAGCGGATTATTCAGGATACTCTCCAAGCATGTGACAACAGAGCTTCTTTATTCAGGAATGAACAGTAACATATGATAAGCTTAATAGATCAGGAATAAATCATTTGTGTGTCTCTATCTGTGCATCATCTACAGCAGGCTGTGTCATGGTATGCCTAGGTTACTTTAGGCTAAAACCCCGGGACCCCTGCGGTGTCCCTCAGTCTAGGGAAAACCCTATCTGTTCCTCAACCCAGGGTTTACACTGAAGGTGTGCCTGCCTGGGCCTCCACCCTGTCCCTGTCTCCTGTCCAGCCCTAAGCTGAACCCACCACCCTCCACCCAGTGAGGGGACCAGACACCAGACCCCACAAATACGTATGGACAGGGGTAAAAGAAACACCACACCGTTAATACACAAGGGAATACAATAATGTGCAAGGGCAACCAAATATAATATATATAACAGATAGGAGAAAGAACAACTGAGAGATATACTGCACCAAATATCAGACGCTCCAAAACCACCACTGCTGACCGGTATTGCTAGCACTAGGCAAAAGCTATAGTCTGCGACGCCCATAGTCAGGACGGACTATTTAAAGACCAAGGGCGTGGCCCAGCCCTCAGCCAGCATGACAACCTTGTTAACCCTATCCCGACTGGAACAGAATACCCAACAAAGTCCCTGAGCATACTGTAGTGGAATAGGGTATTACCGCTGTCTGCCGGACACCCTGGTGTGAACAGTGTCCGACATGACAATACTGTAGTGGAACAGGGTATTACCGCTGTCTGCCGGACACCCTGGTGTGAACAGTGTCCGACCTGACAGTACCCCGCCTTCTAGGAGGGACCTCCGGAACCTCACCATGTCGAGGACCTGGCTTGTCCGGACGGTGACGATGGAACATAGTAACCAGTCGATCAGCATGAATGTCTGATGCCGGCACCCATGTCCTCTCCTCAGGACCATAGCCACGCCAGTGGACCAGGTACTGTAGAGTGCGACGCACAACCCTAGAGTCCACCACTTTGGACACCTCAAATTCCAACGCGCCATCCACCAAGACGGGAGGTGGTGACCCGGGAGAACCATTCGCCAAACCCACGACCTTTTTTAGCAATGCTTTGTGAAACACATTATGAATCTTATACACAGCCGGCAACTCCAAACGAAATGCCATGGGGTTGATCACTGCGGAGATCCTAAATGGGCCAATGAACCTGGGACCCAACTTAAGTGACGGTATTTTGAGCTTGATGTTCCTATGTTCCTTGTAGATAACCACACCCAATCACCCACATACAGGTCCGGACCTGGCACACGTCTGCAGTCAGCCACCCGTTTGTTCCTGGAACCCACCTTCAACAAGCGCTGCTTGACTCTCCTCCAAACAGACGACAATTGAGCTCCCAACTGGTCCTCCTCAGGGACGCCAACCGAGCACCCCTGATGCAAGGTACAAAATTGAGGATGTTGACCATACACACAAAAAAAAGGAGATTCCCCAGACGATTCCTGGCAATGGTTGTTTATTGCGAATTCTGCCAGAGGAAGAAACGCTGACCACTCTTCCTGATTGTCGGAAACAAAGCAGCGCAAGTATTGCTCCAGGTTTTGGTTCATCCGCTCAGTCTGCCCATTCGACTGAGGGTGGAAAGCCGATGAATGAGATAATTTGATCCCAAGGCGAGAACAAAAAGCTCTCCAAAACTTTGCCACAAACTGCGTACCTCGATCAGACACAATGTCAGATGGGACACCACGAAGTCTGACCACCTCGCGAATAAATATCTGAGCAAGAGTCTTAGCATTGGGCAAAGATGGTAAAGCAACGAAATGTGACATTTTGGAGAACCTATCAACAATTACCAAAATGACCGAGTTCCCCGCCGAGGCGGGCAAGTCTGTAATAAAATCCATGGAAATCTCAGTCCATGGCTTACTGGGCACCCCGAGAGGCTGCAACCTACCAGCTGGAAGGGAACGAGGAGTCTTGGCCCGTGCGCACGTAGTACAGGCAGACACATATGAGGCCACATCCTGCCGGATTTTAGGCCACTAAAAACGACGCGATACCAGTTCCAGAGTGCTCTTAACCCCTGGATGACCTGCCAGTACCGTGTCGTGATGTTCGCCTAACACTCTAGAGCGTAGATGTAGTGGCACAAAAGATTTATTAGCAGGCAACCCCGGCGGTACCTCCTCCTGAGCCTCCGCAATCTCTGCCTCAATTTCTGTCGTGATGGCAGATACCACCACACCCTTTTGGAGAATAGACACCGGCTCTTCACATAACTCTCCACCAGGAAAACACCTGGATAAAGCGTCTGCCTTAATATTCTTCGAACCAGGTCGATAGGTAACAATGAAGTTGAACCGGGTGAAGAATAATGCCAAGCGAGCCTGTCTGGAGGACAGGCGCTTAGCAGATTCTAAATAAAGCAAATTCTTATGGTCGGTTATCACAGTAATCTGATGAACAGCCCCCTCCAAGAAGTGTCGCCACTCCTCAAATGCCAATTTGATGGCCAACAATTCCCTGTTGCCAATATCATAATTACGCTCCGCAGGCGACAGCTTCTTGGAGAAGTAGGCACACGGATGCAACTTGGCCCAAGATGGGCCCTGAGACAGTACAGCCCCCACTCCAACCTCCGACGCATCCACCTCCACGACAAACGGTAAGGAGACATCGGGCTGCACCAGAATGGGCGCTGAGGCAAAACTATTCTTGAGGAATTCAAACGCCTGTACCGCAGGCTCAGACCAGTCAGAAAAGTCGGTACCCTTTTTAGTCATGTCAGTAAGTGGTTTGGCAATCATAGAGAAATTCTTAATAAATTTCCTATAGTAATTGGAGAAGCCAAGAAATCGCTGAAGCGCCTTAAGATTATCAGGCCGATCCCAATGTAGTACCGCCTGCACCTTTGCGGTGTCCATCTTAAACCCTGAGGCGGAGATTATATAACTCAAAAACGGTAGCTCCTGTACGACAAACACACATTTTTCAAGCTTGACATAGAGCCTGTTCTCTCTGAGCAACTGCAGGACCTGTCTAACATGCTCTATATATGTATCATGGTCGCGAGAGAAAATGAGGATGTCATCTAGATAAATTATAACAAATCTCCCCAACAAATGAGAGAAGACATCATTTATGAAATGTTGAAAGACCGCCGGTGCCATAGTCAACCCAAACGGCATTACCAAACTCTCAAAGTGACCCTCAGGGGTATTGAATGCCATCTTCCACTCATCCCCCTGACGGACTCTTATAAGAATGTATGCCCCCCTGAGGTCCAGTTTGGAGAACCACTTGGCACCAATAATAATAATAATAATAATTTTTATTTATATAGCGCCAACATATTCCGCAGCACTTTACAATTAAGCGGGGACATGTACAGACAATAAATTCAATACAAGTTAAGACAATTCAAACAATGACATTAGGAGTGAGGTCCCTGCTCGCAAGCTTACAATCTACAAGATTGTACACCAACCACTTGGTTGAACAAATCGGGTATAAGTGGCATAGGGTAAGGATCACGAACCGTAATCTGGTTGAGTTCTCTGAAATCCAGACACGGGCGTAAACCGCCATCCTTCTTTTTAACAAAGAAGAAGCCAGCAGCCAGAGGAGAAGAGGAAGGTCTAATATGACCCTTGCTCAGACTATCCGCAATGTACTCCTTGAGAGCTAGCCTCTCGGGACCTGAGATATTAAACATTCTAGCTTTAGGTAACTTGGCCCCTGGTTTCAACCTAATAGCACAGTCATAGGGGCGATGCGGTGGTAGTTCTGAACAACCCTTCTCAGAAAATACATCCGCATAGTCCAGCAACGGCTCCGGGATACTGGGAGTCAAAGCGGAAATACATGTAGCCAGGCACCTCTCCTGACACTCCCTGCTCCACTGAATTATGTCCTGGGTCTTCTAATCAATAACAGGATTATGCATTGACAACCATGGAAAGCCCAGAACCATCTGAGCCGGTAAGTTACTAAGCACCTTACAAGTTACCCGCTCTGAGTGTAATACTCCAATGTGGAGTTGTATATCCAACACACACTCTGTGATCTCCCCTTGAGACAACGGGGAAGCATTGATGGTAACCACCCGGATGGGGTTCGGCAATTTCTCCACCGGAAATCCCGCTGTTTGCGCGAACTTCTCATCAATGAGATTGGCAGCTGAGCCACTATCAACAAACACTGTAATAGAGAGCATTTGCCCCCCAAGTGCTACCCTAGCAGGGAGCATACACTGGGAAACCATGACGGAGGATACACAAAGGCTCAGACTAGACTCCTCCAAACCCTCTGAGCCTATCAGTTTTCCGCCGGCGCGCCCTTCTTAGGTACCAGGGGGGCAAGCGTTAATAAAATGTCCTCCTTTGCCACAAAAAAACAAACCCCCTGCCTTCTGTGCCAAGGACGTTTAGGCTTGTTACTCGGTGACTGTGCTATACCAGCGATCTGCATGGGTTCCACGGATTCACCTGAGGCAACCTCACCTACAACTCCCCCACCTCCCGGAGGCAACGAAACCAGCGCCCCCTGACGGAGACGGCGGTCTATGCGTACTACAAGTGCCATCGCAGCCTCCAGATAGGCGGGAGTCTCGTACATTAGGAGAGTCTGTTTAACCCTTCCAGAAACCCCATGCAAAAATTGACTTCTAAGCACAGGGTCATTCCACTGCGTGTCCACCGCCCAGCGCCGGAATTCCGTGCAGTAATCCTCAGCTGGTCGCTCACCCTGTAGTAGTGAGCGTATCTTAGACTCTGCTAAGTTTAATCTATCCGGATCGTCATAGATCAAACCCAGAGCAGAGAAAAAAAAATCTACAGACTCAAATGCCGGTGAGTCAGACGGGAGTGAAAAGGCCCAAGCCTGTGGATCACCACTCAGCAAAGAAATCACCAAGCCCACGCGTTGAGCCTCATTACCTGAGGACCCCTGCGGTGTCCCCTTAGACTAGTGAAAACCCTGTCTGTCCCTCAACCCAGGGTTTACACTGAAGGTGTGCCTGCCTGGGCCTCCACCCTGTCCCTGTCTCCTGTCCAGCCCTAAGCTGAACCCACCACCCTCCACCCAGTGAGGGGACCAGACACCAGACCCCACAAATACGTATGGACAGGGGTAAAAGAAACACCACACCGTTAATACACAAGGGAATACAATAATGTGCAAGGGCAACCAAACATATATATATATATATATATATATATATATAACAGATAGGATAAAGAACAACTGAGAGATATACTGCACCAAATATCAGACGCTCCAAAACCACCACTGCTGACCGGTATTGCTAGCACTAGGCAAAAGCTATAGTCGGCGACGCCCATAGTCAGGACGGACTATTTAAAGACCAAGGGCGTGGCCCAGCCCTCAGCCAGCATGACAACCTGGTTAACCCTATCCCGACTGGAACAGAATACCCAACAAAGTCCCTGAGCATACTGTAGTGGAATAGGGTATTACCGCTGTCTCCCGGACACCCTGGTGTGAACAGTGTCCGACATGACAATACTGTAGTGGAACAGGGTATTACCGCTGTCTGCCGGACACCCTGGTGTGAACAGTGTCCGACCTGACAGGCTGCTTCTCTCATACATAGACACAAGAAAAAGAGGAAATACAGTCACATGCTAACCCTGTGTGAGCCTCTGGGAGTTTTTTTTTGTTCTAACTTTATAAACAGCATACAAATCTAGCAAATAAACACTCATAGACAGGAATGAAGTTGTTGCACCAAACATATTCCAACACCCCCACTCAACAACTATTTATACTGTTAGTCCCATTGTGGTTCTGAAGTCCACAAACTTGGTTATTGATAATGGCCTTGTCATACTGGGTCGCCCTCCCAGGGCCGTGGGGTACTCTGTTACGGGCCCGATCAGCTTTAATAGGAGATGTCACGGCAGCTGGGACCCGGCCCGTGGCCCTGGGCGCCCATTGTACAAAGGGGGGAAATGTTCAGTGTGCTTATGATGATTAGAACGAATGAGTCGTGATGCCACCTGTGGTGTTTGGCAATGAAGGTGTTAAGCCGACGCTACAGACAGATCCTCTGGGACAGATGGTGTGGTGCAGCAATGATGTTATAGCCGTCCACAGGCAGGGCTGTAGTCCCAGGGCAGGGTAGGTGAAGTGACACTTAGATGGTGTAGTGTCGGGCACAGGGGATGTAGCAGTGCCGGGCAGGTTGACGCGGGAATAAGTGGAGGACACCAGGGCATGTAGTTCCAAAGCTTTACTCACAGTCTGTTGTGGCAAAAGAGCCCGCATCCGTGCCATGTCCTCCAGGTCAGGAGCTCAGCCAACTTCCAAGCTAGATGAAGTACCCCTTTTCAACACTCCGCCAACTTATATGCCTTTTTTGAACGTCTCCCTCTTAGCGCCTTTAGTGAAGTACTCACAGTACTGAGTTACACTGGAGTTCCTCCTGTCCGATGTTCCTATGAACTCTACTTGTATGGCAGACAGCTGTAGCCTGCTTCGGGGACGCCTTACTACCTAGTCCCGGCTAACTATAGATGCTGTTGTGCCCCCAAGTCTTGTGTGGTAATAAAGTGGTGACAACTTCTATTCCTCCGGTGTCTGCTGCAGGACCATTAGTATCCATACAACCTCGGGGACCGGACACCAGCCTTGCGCTCAGAGCTTGGGAAGGGTTCTCCTCTAACCCTAATCCTTAGTTCTCTTCTTCTCCTCACGTTCCGTACTAATCTTTTCCTTCTTATGGAGAGTCAGGCTTTCTATCAAAGATCCTTTCTTGTGGCAGCGGACCCAGGTTACTGAGGTCGGCTGCAGCACTTCCTTCATCCATCCCCCTCAGGGGATTTCCTTTCACAGACTGCCCTTGTCAGACTCCTGTGACAAACTGCCTAAATCCTAATAAGGAAGAGGAACAGCATCCGTTTTGGGTAAAAAATTGTATCAAAAATGTATTCTGCCAGTACAAAATACAACGTTTCGGCCATATTGTGGCCTTTTTCAAACTGCCTAAATCCTATCCTCTTCCTGCTCTTTTAGTGTAGATTAAACACCACCCGCCTCCCAGCACGCTTCATGTTCCAAGCAGGGAGCCACCAAAGGGTGCTTTGCTACACTAGTATGTTGTGTCGGATGCAGGTGTTGGAGCATGGTCAGGTGTCTCCACCTTACCTGGATGGTGGGGTACCACACCTCAGGAGGAGGTGCAGTACCTCTGTGGCGACTGAACCCTCAGGGGCGCCACAATACAATCAGCTTTCATCTTGTCAGACTCGCAATAGACAAATTGGAGTATACCATGTTCCACTAAGTCACATAAGTGGTGATGTTTTACATCAATGTGCTTAGTCCTTGCTCTGATCTTCTCACTGCTGGCAAGTTTAATGCATCCTTGGTTGTCCTCATAGATAACTGTTGGTTGAGCTAATGGCTTGCCGAAATCTTCTAAAACTTGTTTCAACCAAAATACTTCTTGACTTGCATAAGCAGCAGACATATATTCTGCTTCTATAAAAGATAATGAGACTGATACTTGTTTTCTGCTGGAACAAGAAATTGAATTTTCTCCTAACTTGAGCAAGTAACCTCTTGTTGATTTCTGATCACTTAAATCTCCAGCCCAATCTGCATCCACATAACATCTGAGAGTGAGAACTCCTGAAGAAGATATCTTAAGATTTAGCCTTTGAGTTTCTTTAAGATATTGAAGAATTCTCTTAATTGCATTTCAGTCTCTTTGGCATGGCTTGCTTACATGTCGGCAGCAAATTCCGACTGTGGCTATGATATCTGGACAAGTTGTGGTTGCTATGTACAGAAGCGCCCCCACTGCTTGTCTGGAGCCTTCATTGCTGGGTAGCAGATTGTCTTCTTCTTCCAACTTTAAGTAGGATGGATCCATTGGTGTTGACGCACCTATGGCTTCTGACATTCCAAACTGATTTAGGATTGCGGAGATCTTGACCTTTGGTTGAGAAGAAAACTCCCATCTTCCTCTCTCTGGATTTAGATTCCCAAATAATATGTCACATTTCCAAGGTCCTTAGTCTCAAAGTGCTGGTTGAGAATTTCACCTAGCTTTGCAATTTCCTTTTCATTGTGGTAGCAGGTTCAGGAAGTATTCTGATCATATAAGAAAGGCATCTAGCTGGGATTCCTTTGTTTGGCCTTTCTAATGTCCTGACTGGAGGTTGACTTGGTTTTTCTGTGTCTTCCTTGGTGGCTTCAGAGCTTATCCACACTTCACTGTTTTCCTTTTGACATCTGGGTTTGGTGATTGAAATTCTTGTTCTTGCTTCTTAGGTTGAATAACTGGTGTAACTTCATGGAATTTGAGTGATACAGAGTTTTCATCAATCACTACATCTCTGCTGATTGTTACTGTGTTGGTCTCTGGGTGTAGGATTCTGTATCATTTTGAGTTTAGGCTATAGCCCACCAGGACTCCTTGCTTTGCATGTGATTCCCACTTGAAATGTTTTTCTTTGGGAACATATACAAACGTTTTGCTTCCAAATATCCTGAGGTGCTTCAGGTTAGACTTCTCGCAGTTCCATAGCTCATATGGGGTTTTATTTGTGGCTTTACCTGGCACTCTGTTTTGAAGATAGCAAGCTGTCATGGTGGCTTCTCTCCAATACGTTGTAGGTAGATTCACATCAAACAACATACTTCTTCCACTTTCACAGAGAGTACGGTTCTTTCTCTCTGCAATGTCATTTTGTTCTGGGTTGTATGGAATGGTAGTCTGGAACATGATTCCATTCTTTTTCATAATGGTTTGCGCCTTACCACTTATATATTCTGTTCCATTATCTGTTCACAGGGCTTTTGGCATTCTTCCAAATTTGTTAAACACTACAGCAAGGTATTCTTCAAGTTTCTGTGGAAGTTCAACCTTACTGTGAAGCAGGAAGGCAACTGTATATCTGGAGTAGTCATCAATAAATGTGAGAAAATATATCTTCTTGCTAGGAGTGTGAACACTCATTGGACTGCATACATCTGTATGTATCAGATCCAGTGGCTGTGCATATCTAGTGGTGATTATTTTAAGAAAGGATTTTCTTGACATTTTCCCTTTTTGACAGCTAGTGCACTTCATCATTTGCCTACACTGGATGATTTCAATACCATTTGCAAGTTGAGCTATTTTCCTTACTGCTTCTGGGTCTCTGCACCCAAGATGTCTGTGCCTTACATTGATACAGTTCTTATCTTATGCAGATCTTGTCTAGTACTGTACACTCTGTCTTTGCATTTTAGCTGACAAAGTTCATCTTGGATTTTTCCTTCTGCAAGAGTGTGACCCTTCTTTGAGATGATGCAGCTGTTATCTTTAAAAGTAACTACATTCCCTTTTGCGTGAGCTTCTTTACTGACAGAATATTGCTTTCAAGGCTGGGAACATAGAGAACATCCTTTATTGGGATCTTTCTGCTTTGTGCTGAGGAAACTGGACAGTGGAGATAGTAGTCTCCTACTCCTTCTGAAGTCATATAGTAACCATTAGCTAAAATGACCTTTTCTGACTTGCTTTCATTAAGGTAAGTGAAGAAATCCTTGTTATTTGTCATATGGCTGATTGCACCAGAATCTATACACCATATATGCTTTGCAGATGTGCCTGTACTGGCATTAAATGCAGCTTCAACACATGCAGAATCTTCCTTTACAGTTGTTTTATTCCTTTGATTACTGTTCTGCTTTTTAAGCTGACTCATTCTTGCTTTCCAAATTCTGCAGTCTGCTTAAAGGTGGCCAGGCTTTTTACAAACAAAACATTCAGGAGTTTCTCTTAGACTGCTCTTATATTTAGGGAAATCCTGTGTCTTTAATGCTGTTTCTGCTCTGGATTCATTACTGGTGCTTACATGCTGCATTTTTCTCTTGAATTCATCCACAAGTTTGCCTTTAACACACTCTAGTGTCAGCTGATCATCTGGCTGTGCATCTACTTTAGTGCAGTTATGAGTGTGTCATAACTCTCTGCAAGACCACTTAATAGAAGTGCAGCAACATGAAAATCTTTAATTTCTTCTCCAATACCCCTGAGACGCTCCACAACCTCTAAGGTGTTTATTATATAGTCCTGCATATTCTGTCCATCACTTAGCTTAAACTAATACAGCTTTCTCTTGAGATAAAGCTTATTGCTGAGATTTGAACATTCTGTAACTCATCCCACATCTCCTTTGTAGTTGCACACTTGCATATATACACAATCTGATTATCATCTACACTGATGGAGATAATGCTTTGTGCTTCTCTAGCCAACCATCTGGTAATGGATGAGGTACTTGTTCCTAAGTATAATTCCACATACCTTCTTTTATGAGCAGCATCTTCACCTTGAATTTCCAGGGCTAGTAGTTCTGGTTACTGAGGCCTAGCTGTTATGAATGGGTCACCGAGGAGAAAAAAGCAAAACAAGCTAAGTCACAGAAAACTAGAGAGGTTGGTAACTATGCAGATTGCAGATCCCTGATCTTACCACACAACTAGCAGTAGCCGTGGAGCGTGCCTATGATGTTCCTAGATGCCTCGTCACGGCCGGAGGACTAAATAAGCCTGAAGCAAGAAAAGGGAAAATGTTGTGAGTTCATTTTCCTCTTCACTTTTGAGGTCTGAGGAACTCCCTCTGCTGGTGAGGAGAGGTAGTGAAATTGATTGGGTTGGGAAGAACCTGTCATCTGAACAGGTGGAGCCTGATTGGACACCCGGAATCACTGAGTGGATATAAGGCAGCCGACGCCCTACAGGGGTGCTGGTGATCCTTTCTGCTCTGAGCTCTTGCAAACCAGTTCAGTACCTGTCTTCTGAAAGCTAAGTTTTTGCTCTCTTATTTTTCCATGAGATTGTGTCTGTTTACTTAGTGTTTGTGTTCTGCCTGCCCTTGTTGGTACAGGCTGAGCTCCATTTTTGTCTCTGGTCAAGTTGATCTTTTGCTCAATCTTCAGAATATACCTGAGTGCTGATATAGTGATTTTGAAGTCTAGTGACTTCAGGGCCTTTTTTCTATCAGACGTGTTGGACATTATTTTGGCAGAATTTTTGCGGATTGCAGCCAGCATCTTTTCTGTCCTTTCCTATTTAGTTAGTTGGGCCCCATCGTTTGCTCAACCTGTCTTTCTGTCTGTGTTTGTGCTTTCATCTGCTTTTTACCGACAATACATGTTGGGGGCTGTCTATTGCTTTGGGGTCTGCTCTGGGGCAGTTTAGATTTCCCCTTTCTTTCTTTAGGCTTATTTAGTTCTCCGGCTGTGAACGAGGGGTCTAGGGCACGGTAGGAACCCCCCACGGCTACTGTTAGTTGTGTGAATAGGATCAGGGGTCTGCAATCCAATAGCTACCAACCTCTCCGGTTTTCTGGACTTAGCTTGTATTTTTGTTTTTTCCTCCTTCGATGACTCATTCATAACAGAATCACCAGCCATACTGCAGATTCTAGGGTACTCAATAGCAGGAGAGAATTGTAGAAAAAAAAAAAAGTGTCAGAATTTTTTTTTTTTGTGTATATTTTTTCCTCTATGTCTTTGAGGCCGTAGGGGGAATTTTTTTCTTCTCAATGGAGATGAAGCAAATGTCTGATCGTGTGGAGCAGCTTGCTGCTGAAATGTGGGGAATTTCCGCCTATCTTGCTCATTCACATGTTGCTGAACCAAAGATTCCTACTCCTGATGTGTTTTTTGGGGATCGGTCTAAATTTTTGAACTTTAAGAATAATTGTAAATTATTTTTTGCCTTGAAGCCTAACTCATCAGGGATCTCCACACAGCAGGTTAAAATTGTCATCTCTTTGCTGCGCTGTGATCCTCAGGATTGGGCGTTTTCTTTGAAACTTGATGATCCTATTCTAGCTAATGTGAACACATTTTTTCAAGCCTTAGGGCTGTTGTATGATGAACCTAATGCTATTGATCAGGCTGAAAAGGCCCTGTTGGCATTGAGCCAGGGTCAGGATTCTGCAGAGTTGTACTGTCAAAAATTCCGAAAGTGGGCGGTCCTTACTACTTGGAATGATGGTGCCTTGGCAGTTCTCTTTCGGAAGGGTTTGTCAGAAACCGTAAAAGATACTATGGTGGGATTTCCTGTTCCCTCTGGTCTTGACGATTCTATGTCATTAGCCATTCAGGTTGATCGGCGTTTGCGCGAACGCAAAACTGCACGAGAGGTGTTGCCATCTGTTGAACAAATGTCTGAACCTATGCAATGTGATAGAGTTTTGTCTAGGGCGCAACGTCAGGAGTTCAGAAGGTGTAGTAAGCTGTGTTTTTTCTGTGGACATGCCTCGCATGTTATTTCTGTCTGCCCTAAGCGAGAGAGATGTTTTGCACACACATTTGCTGTGGGTGGTGTTCAACCTAAGTTTCTTCTGGCAATTACTCTGATCTGCTCCCTGTCTACATTTTCCGCTAAGGCTTTCGTGGATTCGGGAGCAGCTCTGAACCTGATGGACTTGGATTTTGCTAAATGTTGTGGATTTCCTATGACACCTCTGCGGATGCCCATCTCTTTGAGGGGTATTGATGCTACTCCTTTGGCGAAGAATAAACCTCAGTTTTGGACCCAGGTGGTAATGCGGGTCGCCCCAGATCATCAAGAAAATTGCAGATTTTTGGTGTTGCATAATCTGCATGATACCATTGTTCTGGGGTTTCCCTGGTTACAAATCCATAATCCAGTTTTGGATTGGAAATCTGTGTCTGTGGTGAGTTGGAGTTGTCGGTGTGCCCTTAGTGATGCTCCTGTTTTCTCCACCTCTCCCCAGTCGCATGACGTTCCTGACTATTTGGCTGATTTTTATGATGTATTTAGTGAGAATGAGTCTGCGTCTTTGCCTCCTCATAGGAATTATGACTGTGCAATTGAGCTGAGCCCTGGGTGTAAATTTCCCAAGGGTCGACTTTTCAATTTATCTGTACCCAAGCACGAGGCTATGCGATCCTATATTAAGAAGTCGTTGGAGAAGGGTCATATTAGACCATCCTCTTCACCCTTAAGTGCTGTTTTTTTTTTCGTGGCCAAGAAGGATGGTTCATTAAGGCCTTGTATTGACTATCGTTCCCTCAACAAAATTACTGTTAAATATCAGTATCCGTTACCCCTGATTTCTGATCTATTCTCTAGAGTTAAAGGTGCTTGCTGGTTTACCAAGATTGAACTCAGGGGGCGTATAATCTTATTCGCATTAAGCATGGGGATGAATGGAAGACGGCGTTTAATACTCCAGAGGGACATTTTGAGTACCTGTGATGCCTTTTGGGCTCACTAATGCCCCTTCTGTCTTCCAGTGCTTCATGAATGATAT